>NC_056700.1:17112446-17712446 GCF_018831695.1 Puntigrus tetrazona | reverse complement strand
CCAGCATAGTGTTCAAGTTACCGATGAAGACTCTTGAGTTCAGCGACCGTGGGTCTGTCTTATTCGTGACATTGCTGGCCATCAACTGACTAGAGCTGGGAGAATGGCTAGGGCAGGAATGAGAAGGGAAAAAGAAAAGAAAAGAAAACAAAACAAACCCCCAAAACATTAGTCCATTTTCAAAAATCAATCCTATCCATTAAATCATTTCTATTCAGAAAAATCACACACAATATTTGACATGGAACGAATTGTGACTCACTCCATGGCGTCAGTGCAGGGTAGTTGCTGGTTTTTCTCTACGAGCAGTCCAAAGTGTAGATTGTTCTCAGCGAAAATGACAAAAGCAGCACTCAATCGGTGAGCAGCACCTCTAGGTAACATGCAGTTGCACCAATTGACTTAAAATTGAGACGACAACAACATTAAAATTAGACATGGTTAGTTTGGTCTTTAATGCACTTCTTTTTAAAAATGGATGTGCACCAAACAACTCATTGGATGCCACAATCTCTGAATGTTTGTCAATATGCAGCTGCTTTGCAGTCTTAGGCTACATTATTTTCTTTCAATGGAAATCAAAAAATCTTGAATATCTTTAAGTATAGGTTTGTATTTACAGCTTTTGTAAACATTTCACTTTAAGACTACTATTATACTGAGGGGTCTCATACTGGTATAAATAAAAAAATAAAAAAAAGTTACATGTAAACAAGTTTTGTAAAACAGTGGACTTCATTGTTCAAAAAATTGATGCAACAGACTGTAGGTATAATACAATTAGTACATCTTTAGCTTTGACCTACAAAATCCAAAGAACTGCAGTGTTGTTTGGGTTTACTTGCGTTCGCGACAGCCCAATAACCAATGCAATAGAATAGAATATGAACGTTTGTATTTAACCCGCAACAACGTGGTTTGGTTTCTTTTCACAAAGTATTGAAACAAGGCATCGCGACTCAACAAAACCGAACACGTGCAGAGATTCATGAATTGTGAAAATCCTCGTAGGTTAGACAAAGAGGACAGGACCGCCCTGCACAGAGCGCTGCTCGGCCTAGACACTCAGAGGGCGACGGAATAACAGATCTCTCCGTAAATGCACGAACAATAAGTCATCGCGGAAAGAAAAAGAACACAAAAACTACTCACCGAATATTTAAAACGCGTTATTTGGTAAGGATCAATACTCTTTCACTGCCTGCAAAAAGGAAACAACTGTGAATTCGCCGCAAGTAATCAAACTGCGACGAAATAAAAGCTGGCCACATATTTTTCAAGTTAAAAGTCATAAGTTTTATTTTTGTAATAAGTCCTTTTCAGGTAAAACACATAACTCTGACGTGCCTAATTCTATTAAAATAAAAACAACTGCTCTATTAAATTTTCTGCTTAACAAGCGATTGTACCTCGCCATTGTGTCAACTGACAAGAGAGTAAAGGCTTGTATTTTGAAACAATCATGACCTTTCGAGCACAGCGCGTTCTACACACACCGGCGTGCATTAAAATGGTGGTCATGGACAGTGTTTATGTTTACTTTAATATTTATTGATTTATTTATTTTTTTAAATATGTGGCCTACTATAACAACATATTGACCACAATTTGTTGCCAGAGGGAAGTGCTCTCTTTCAGTCTTTTTTTAAATTATTTTTTTTTTAATTTATTCTTTCTAAAACCTAAAAATCGTATACATGTTTTATATAGTTTTGGCTTGATCACTGAAGTATTTCTTGTAAGGCTGCATGATTGAACCACTGGGACAACCATTTCTGTGAAGCTGCATTGTATGTTATGAAAAGCAAACAACCTAAACATGATGTGACTTAAACATTACAGAACACTGGTATTATGAACCTTTTTTTTAATATAACGTTTTCCTTTCTTTGCACTCCTCGAATTATGGGAAAAGACCCAACACATTATTAATTTGCCTGAAAATCAGTGGGCCAGGAGGATTTAAACTTATTTGTGCAAAATACTAAAATTCATTATTTCTTTTCATTTTATTATAATTGTAATCTTTTATAAGAATTAATCTGCATGCAAAAAAATAAATAAATCACATATAGCAAGTACGATTTGCAGTTGTTCTTGTATTTTCTTTTTCTTATTTCATTTTTATGCTCCTAGGAGCTTCTTTCCAGATAATATAACATTGACCAGTATAAGCTTAATAACAGAGAAATCAGCACCAGTGTAATAATATTATTCACAATTTTTAGTGAATAAAGTATTAGTACCATAAGCAATTAACACTTCTATATAATTAATAGTAAATAAAGTTCTCTTAACATTAGTAACTGCAATCTAACATGAATGAACAATGAACATTTTGTATTTTATTAGCCATCATAAATTGTATAAAATACATTGTTCATTGTGATTGGATAAATAATGCATTAACTTATGTTTAAGTTAATGCAACCTTATTGTAAAGTTGTTTTTTTCCCCATGGTTTTAGGCTGAATGATTAAATGCCATGACTGTACACAATGTCCTCATATTATGCAGTTTTGGGTTTGTGGAAATACATAATAGAATTAACTTTAATCCTAATTAACTTTCTGTCTAACCACAGCATGCAGAAATAGGGAAAGAGAATCTGTTATCATCCATACAACTAATTAAATAGCACTAATTATTACATAAACTATGAATGTACACAATGCCTTAAGCTGGTAACACAGAAAAAATCCTCCTATATTTACAGTAAATAAAGTCACTAGAAATAAGGCACTTGGTCAGAAACAAAAGAACAGATTTTTCTCTCTTTTTTTTACTGCACAATTCGTACATATTGTCTGAACTGAACTGAAAGAACACAATATTAGGCAGCGGGGGAAACCTTGAAAAAAAACAAAAAAACATGCCAGTGATAGGACATTCTGAGCAAAGTGGGAATGAGAAAATGAACATTAACAGAAACTAATGCTTTTAATTTCAGTGACAATTAAGGTAGTAAAAGAAAGAAAAAAATATATATCCAATGTTTCCATTCATTTAAAAGTATTCTATCTTGTACAATATAAACCTCTGCATCAAATACCAATTAAATTTAGACACCCTTTGAAAGAGTAAGGGTTGAAGATGATTTTTACAGATTTTAATATTTATATATATTTATATATACATATAGTCATTTAAGTTATTCTTCTCATACAAAAAAGAGAAAAGTTTATTTTTAATTCCCCTCACAAAAGAAGAAGGAAAAAAGGGGCAAAGTAATTCAAGCTCCCTACCCCTCCCTGTGTACCCCGCAAGTGCTATCCCTCCCCTGCGACTGACCCATCCTTCTGAAATGAATCATTCCTTTCCACATGCAAGTCACAATAGCTCCATGTTTGCTCTTACCCAGCTTAATCCAAATACTGACAAAGGAGGACACCATTTTTATGAAAAATGGGTTGTGAGGGCTCTCTCTGGCAAACACGGGACGTCCTGCTACATTTGATCTTCACCATAAAGGTAGGCAAAGATCTCGAGGATGCGTATTCAAACAAAAGACAAAGAAAGAAACATGTATTCAACAAATCACTGGCTCCGAACACATCGTCTTTGCTCTCAATTTTTACAGGACAGGGCCGAGAAGATGACAGTAGTCCGCGAAGAGTTACATTTTTAGCTATAGGAATTTCTTCCAGGACTCCATCCAGTATCTCCACCCAAGTGCAAATCCAAAAACCAAAGAGCTGGTGTCAAATCTCTATTCAATTTAAAAGTCCACATTAAGCTTGGGGAATTGCAGGCAAAAAAAAAAAAAAAAAAAAAAATTAGCAAAATTAACACATTACAAGTATTGCATGCCCCCTAAGCGCACACTCGTCTTAGAGATTCAAAACTCAAAGCAGATCCCTGATTAAAGTGCACTCAGTAGAATGGGAGAGAGAGAATAGAGCAACACAGCCAGCTCTGGAACCAGATTAATCAGCCCCGGCTCATCTTCTGTGTCTTCAGTAAGATCTAAGAGAGCATGATTGACCTCAAGAAAATTAGCTGTGCCTAGCTTCAGCAAACACACGCACACACACGCACGCACGCACAGGAGAAGAGATCAAAGACAAGACAGGATTGGATGACCAAATGGCCCATGACAGTCTATCACTGCGATGAACAAAGATTGCAGTCCAAAAATAACAAACGTCAGCTCAGTCTTACATGGAAACATAAGCAGTTCAGATCACTGGAGAAAACCGATGAGGCCAGTAAAAGATGGTGCTGGTTTTAAGAACAAGTAACACTCATCCTCTCAGTAATCTGCATAAGGACCGGCTCTGAGTGTCCGTAATGTCTCGTCATGCCCGAACACATCGCTGTGAAAGAAAAAAATGCAGTGGGACTGTTTACTACAGCACAGATGAGAAATGTCCTCTTCTGCAGCAAAACGCTGCTTCGAAAATGCTGAGTTGTTGATAAACTAAGGCAGCAAAACTGTAGAGGTGATATTTCTCGATCACAGACTGTATTCTTCCTGGTGATATGCTTGAAAACTGGGAATGAAATGTGCCTGTGTCCATGTTCATGTAAAATCAGAGTGGCGTGTTTGCAAATATATCAAAAATACTAATCTTAGTATCAGTTCTTCCCCTAGTGATGTCATTTGTGTGTGTGGAGCATAAAGCCAGATCTCAGTCGTTTCCCTCTCCCTCACACTGTGTGTATGTATATATAAAGCTGTGTGTGTGTGTTTGTTGCTGGCCTTTCAGTGTCTATTTGTGTACCAGTGTGTTACTAGTGTGTATGTGCTTAAATATATGGCAAAGAGCGTGTGTGTGTGTGTGTGTGTGGCTCAGGAGGACATGCACTGCACATGGTCTGGCCCTCCCTCTTCTTCATCAGAGGAATCTGGCGAGCTCCAGGATTCGTCTGTGTCGCCCTCTCCTCCCTCCCCTCGCCTGGCCTATAAGAGGCAAAACATTGAGTAGCTATCAGCATTTTTTTGAAGAGATCAGATCGTGTAGGATGAGGTTAGGTTCCTTACGGTCAGGTAAACCAATAGTTTGTAGAAGCATTATGAGGACATTTTAGTTTGAAAACACATCAATAATAGTAGGTTGAGTGTAGGAGGGAAGAAAAACCATTTGAGTGATTTTGATTTTATATAACAGCATGTTGCTTTGCATAATGTAGAAGGCACTATATCTTCAATACACAGAAATGGATCATTTTCATTATCAATACATAGTCTAGTCCAAAAAATGCAAGTTTTTACCCGTTGAGGTCTTCGGTTTCTCATGTGTCTCATTAGGAACCAGAGGAGCTGTGTGTCATACTGGTCACCATGACGCAGAGTATCTTCATCGCGTTCCCGCTTGTTCTTCTTCATTACCTAAACAGTCAGATAAGTTTGGATACAATTGTTTTGGTTTTTGAAAGAAATTTCGTATCTTAAAGGCCACATTAATTAACCAAAACTGCAGTAAAAATTTAATATTGTGAAATATTATTACAATTTTAAATAAATGTTTCCTTTATTTATATATATAAATCTGAATTTGATCAGTGATCACAGTGATCAGTCAGAAGTCTAATAGGCTGATATGATCCTTGCGTATCTTTTTACTATCCATATTTTTTGTGAAAACCGTAAAACTTTTATTTTTTAGAATTCTTTAAACAAAAAAACAAAACAGAACAAAAAACAGCAATTATTTGAACATTTTAACTTTTGTAAACATCTAAAAAAAAGAGTACAGTAGTTTACATACATGGTTGGTTAAAAAACAAATCAAAGAATTATATAAAATGTTATATTTGATTCTTGTAAATTTCTATGACATTTTCAGACACAGAATTGATCATTTTTTATATTTTAAGGTACTTTTTTCAACATTATCAGATTAAAAGGCTCATAAAGCACACATTAGGCAATGAATTTTTCAATCTTGAAAATACACAAAAAATTCAGAGGAATAAATTACACTTTAGAGAGCAATAAAAATCTCCCAATTTTTTTAACAGTAGTTTAAATCTGACACAAATGAGACACAGTAAATTTCATGTGAGATGCATCGTAGGTCGATCTTTCATAGCACAATATGTACTATAAAGTATACCTCTTTAAGTCCCTTTAGTGTTGTGGGATTCTCAGCAGTGGGCGCCCACAGCTTCACATCATGGTCCAAACCACTGGTGGCTAAACCTGGAAGATGAGGATGTGGCTCCAGACAGTTCACCTTAACAAAGAAAGGGAGTATTATCTACAGAAGTTTTTTTTTAAACCAGAAGTTCCATGAGTTCAATTTAGCGAAGGGACAGTGTCTTACCACTCCTCCCCGGTCTCCCTCCATAAACTGAACCACACGAGCAGAGTTCTTATCCCACAGGTATATGTGTGCACAGTCACTGCCACTGACAATAAACTCACTACAGGGACCATAAAAGTTAACTCCCTTCACTGGAGGAGGATTTCCCAATAGCAGATGGTGCATAAGACAAAAAAAAAAAGGAGGTGATTATTAAAAACTGAATTTTGTATTGGTTATAATATGCATGGAAATTGTGATGCAAGCGTTAAACTGCGATGAAAACAAATAGAAAGTACCTGTAGCATTGTTGCGGTGACCCTTGTATTTCCTGCGGTAATCCGCTCCATCGCTGTGGCTCGAGTCAAAAAGATAAATGTCCTCATCGTTGTAACTTGCCAGCAGTTCTGAAAGACAGTTCAGCATTGACACACTCTGAATGCTGCTACAATAAACCAACTAATGTAAAACACGCAACCGTGTAAGAGTCACTTAGCTAAGTCTACATATTACCTGTGCCATCATGGCTGTACACTAAACAGGTAATGTTTGTTTTGGCCTCGCTGGACACCAAGTGAGAGGGACAAAACTTCTTCAGCACACCATTATTATTATCATGTTCATTTATTTTTCTCTGGTCATAGATCCTATCACATAAAGAGAGGGAGAGAGAGAAACAGTGAGTGATGTAGGACAACAGTTGCCTAGTGACGTGCCACTGGAAAAACAACTATAACAAATATAATATCTGACAGCTGGGAAGCAGCTTGTGCTAAAAACAACAGCATAGCTTTTGTGCAAAAGAGGAGAGATGTCAGTGAAAATGTTTGTCTCACCTGACATACTGGTCTCTGCCACCCACAGCAAAGTGGTGTGTGTTGGCTGGATTTACAAAAATGGTGTACAGCCCCACCTTCTTGTCACCTTCCTTCACCACCACCAGTTTGCTAAAAGATTAAAAAAAATAAAGGAAAAGAAAAGGTCATTATTACATACTTATATTCATATTGGTCAATATTACATACTTCACATAAAACAAAAGTATTACATTAGGTTTTTTTACATTTTGAATCTCATTATGTATTATCTACTCCTCTAACTGCAATCTTACCTTGAAGAATTAAATAACAATTTTATAAGTTTGAGTGTAAAGAGATGTCAGTAATGTTTTTGGGATCTAACAAAGAACAATCTGTTTCTTTTCATTCTTCTATTCTTGGCCTTTTGGCCATTTTTATTTTTGTAGTATGGTAAAGAAAAATATGAGAAGGACTGCAAACAGGATTGCAAGCCAGAATATCAAAGACATTCACTTTTAGACTGCAGGATCAAAATATGCCTAAAAAAGTAGGACAATCAAGGCTGATTCTACGATTTTTAGTACCTATGTTTCAGCTGTTTTTATAGAAAGTGTAAAAAGAAATCACATAATAAGATATTTTAAAGGATAACTAGGCCCAATTAATCCCCAATAAAGTGGGTCTAATACGCTAAACCATTTTCAAAAATAAATATTTGAATACTAAAAAGCCTACATTTATTCGATCGCAGAAGTAAATCAGTAAAAACAGTAATATTGTAAAATAATGTTTCTATATGAATATATTTTAAAATGTAACTTCATGCTTTGATTGCAAAGCTGAATTTTTAGCACCCATTATTCCAGTCTTCAGTGTCACATGGTCATTCAGATCTGGTTTGGTGATCAAGATACATCTCAATTCATGATAGAAAGAGCAGCATTTATTTGAAACATTATAAATGACTTTACTTACATACAGACACAATAAAAAAATCTTACTGACCCTATAATTTGAACTGCTGGGTTTATCATCTTGATAATAAATGATACGGTTTTATAGCATTACTTCTCTGACGAAGTATAATAATTAAGCAATTTCCATAAAACAAGCATCGTTTGCCACATTAAATAAAAACAACAGCTTGTGTATTGGAGGTGTTAAAAGTACCACTGTTAAGTAAGCTATATAATAACCAGTGGCAAAAGCTTCCACTGACTCATCTAGCTGCTGACACAGTTCTTTGTAGGATATCTAATCCTGCCCCTGCTCACTTGTGTCACTCTGCTGAAGTGCTTTTTTTCTTTACCTTCAGCAATCTTAGGGCTGTTTGTGACATTTGTGACATGACTGTGCACTCACTTGGCAGGTCTGTCTAAACGCAGGTCAATGCCGAACACAACTGCATCTTCACCAGCGGAGAGGAAAGAGCAGGGAGAGTCTGGCTCCAGTGCAAGCTGAGAGAGGGAACAAAGCATTTCAATCACTTTTTATATCTTGCAATAAACCAATAAAACACATCAGTTGTGATATTACATGAAAAATTATTCACAACATCACAACATGCTTGTTTCTGAATGGGCGACAGCTTTTCCAAGCTGTTGATGAATAAATGAATGTGACTGTAAAGCTCCAATTAGAGGTAACAACAGAACAAACAAGTTGGGAATAATTCATTTTTAAAGATTAATATACATGCCAGAATAATAGGCACAACTGGAAACACCATGGAGTTAATAATGCATAAACTATTTTTGTTAAATTTACAAATTACACAAGACGTTTACGGTCGATCATACCTTATGAGCTGCACCTTTGTGCTGAGCCACTCTTTTGGTGTTCTTGCAACGTTGTGTGGCAGAAAGCTCGGCCACTCGGATCTGTCCATCTCGGGCACACATGGCCAGAGTGGAGTCACCGCTGTGTGGGAGGAACTTTGCCTGGAGACAGAATAACAAATCACAAATTTAGACAGAAGCTAAACCACCAACATGGTTTTATGGAGGTTATTTTAACAATAATTACATTCTAAATGCTTCTACAGTACACGGCTGCTCAACATTTTTGGATCAGTAAAATTTAAATAGAAAATTAATAACTTTAGTTAGGATGCATTAAATTGATCAAACATGACAGTAGAGACTTTTCCAGTGTTACAAAAAATGATTTTAAATAGAAACTGTTCTTTTGAACTTCCTTGAATCCAAAATGTTTTCACCAAACCAGCAAATTAAAATAACATTTTGGAGGATGACACTGATGACTGTCAACTTTATACCCCAAGGAAGAAATTTGCATGAAATGAGCATTAGGGACAAAAACAAACAAACAAAAAAACTTAGTGACCCTAAACTTTGGAGTTACAGTAAAGGTTAAAGGAGCTGTATTTAAAGATTTTGGTAATTATTTTCTGACAAGATCGTGTTTCCCATTAGTGATCTTAAGCAACCACTTTTTTAATCGAAATGCAATTATTTCAGAGCACTGCGGTCAGCTGAACTGCACTTATTCACCTGAAAGACATTGCTCTTATGTCCACTGTCAAACTCCAGCTCTGCCCTTCTGCGAGCCCAGTCCCAGATCACCACGCGGAGGTCATCGCTGCCGGAAGCCAGGCGGGTGCCAGAGGGGTTAAAGTGGAGGGTGTTCACGCAGCCGGTGTGTCTTTCCAGACGGCCCTGCAGCTCCAGCCTCTGCACTAGACCTCGCGCCCCACACACCCTCCTCACAAACTGATGCGAATCACGGCCGATCTCTCGAGCACGCAGAGACGGGACAGCGCACCATGAAGGGCGGCTCAGATCACACAGGTCGGCTCCCAGCCACGCTTCCATGGCATCTTCTTCTTCGCCATCCTCTTCCTCCTCCTCTTCTTCATCGTCATCATCTGAACTGGAAGAGTGGCGTGTGGCTCCACCACTGGGTCGATTCCTCTTTCTGGCGGATCTCTTACTTTCATCTTTTCCCCTCTCTCTCTGCACTCCTCCTTCACTCTCTCTTTCTCCTTCTTCAGTGAGAGAGTACAGAACACTGCCGTCCATGCTGTCGGTATCCTCCTCCTCTCCTAGTCCCTGCTTCTGCTCAGAGTTTGTCAAAGCCCTGTCTTGACCATCCTCACTTCCATCTGGGACTGAACTCAAATTTGCTGTCAAGAGAAAACTTGAACAATTAGTGGAGCACTGCTTATTTACACATTCTACTCTCAAGGTGAACACTATGTAAAAGTCCATTACAAATACAGGTTTATTTTTTAAGGTCTGTTAGATTATTAAAATGGTTCTAAAGAATTCTATTTCAAATAAATGCTGTTGGTTTCCACAAACTATTAAGCAGCACAATTGTTTTCAACAATGATAATGCAAATAAATGTTTGTTGAGCACTAAATATAGCATATTAGATGATTTCGGACACTGAAGACTGGAAATTTAGGCTTGTCGTCACAAGAATAAATCACACTTAAAAAATTAAAAATAATGAAAATATGATTTTAAATCACAACAATATATTACTAATCAAATAAATTACAGCCTTAGCACAAGAGATGTCTTTTCTGACCAATCATACTGACCACATACTTATGAACAGCACTGTATATGACAGTTAGGACTCTATTTGTTTCCATACCTGAATCAGGACTGGTCAAGGCCTCTGGTGCTGCAGATGCATCTGCCTCGTCTCTTCCTTCTCCGGGTTCTGGATCATCAGAGCCACCTGGTAAATCAAGCCCCGGACAGCAAAATTGGCTACTTTTGCCAAAATGTAAATACATCACAGATTACAAGCATTCCACCCAAGACTTTTTTTTTTTTTTTTTTTTTCTCAAAAAGCTCAAGATGAGATGTTAAATATGAATTTGGAAGACAAGTAATGATGAGAATAACTTACGTGGACTGTTGTTACAATGTTTCATGGCAATTTTTGAATATAGGTATTTTTCCCAATATAATCTTTTGTACTGTTGTGACACAATCTTCAATTTTGGTGACTTTTTATTTACTCACTGATTTACTTACCATTTGGGACACTGGATTTACCATCTGTATCGCACATTCTGTCCGAATGTCTCTTCTGACAGAAGAGACCCTACAAAAATAGACAAAATTACTTGCTGTGAATCAATCACACACTGGATGTTCACTAGATAGCATTATTTAAGACAAAAATGATTTAAGGGTCTCTTCACAGATCACTTAACGATGGTATTTAAAATAGCCAATGATTACTAGAGATCAAAATGCATGTCTTCAAACATAAAAAATGATATTACTGCTATTTTGACAGGTGCTAACCACATATAGTGACTGACAGGATCCCTGACATCAGCTAAAAGTGGCAAGCCTGCTTATATAGCAAATAGTTAGTAAACACTTGTCCCTAATCGCTATTATCAATGCCAATAAATAACATTCGACTCCAACCGCAGACTACCCTTAGATAGAAGCTTATAAGAGTTCGTGCATTAATGTTAATGCCACATAACAACTTGATAGTGCGCAGTAAACTGGCTGCGACTAGCTAGTCTGCTAACTAATCTTAGCAATTGCTTTTGATGCATTACCCTGGCCAAAAATAGAAAAGCTGCTGGCTAGTTTTGCAAGCGCACACGGATGTTGGCAGGCGAGTAGTTTGAACAAAGAAAATACATATTTTTAAGATTATTTAAAAAAAAGTCCCGACGTGGAAATATGGTGTAATGTGTCGTGCACGAAAAAACAGAAGATCAACACGTCAGTTACGAATAAGCTGTTAAGGCTGACTCGAGCTGACAACATGTAAACATTGGTCACTGCGTGAAAATGGAGAGCTAACTAGCGAGCGATGATGTTACCTTTACCGTAGGCCCAAAGTCTCCGCACTTGTTAATCCTCTGCGCAGATTTCCCTTCCTTCACCTTCGAGTCAAGAGCAAATAAAACGTCGACACATTAGTGAGATGTGCCCTCAACACACTCACGCGCTGGCGATCCAAAAAACCCAGCAGTCTTAGGTCACGTTTTCTGTCGTGCTCGCAGTGTTTATGTTTTGGCTGATCTGCTTGGTTAGCACTTCTGTTTTTTTCCTTTCTCTTTCCTTTTTTCTCTCTTTCTTTTTCCGGCAAGACGCTCGTTCTCCGGAAGTAGGTCTAGTTCCACAAACAAAGCGGCGCTTAATATTACACTACACGCTGATATATGTGAAACATTATATTCACTTTAAAAATACACATTCACACATATACTACGATTTTTTTTGTTCCCAATATTTTTATATACCAATCAGTAATAAAAAAAAACTGCCTATTTATACCAGTAAAAGTATAGCTCAGTGTCTGACCAGATCCGAAAATGATGATGATGATAATAACGAAGATTTCATAATATTTATTCTTATGATTATAATTAAAGAAAATCGTTAAACCAGTTCTTCAATAAAACAGCAATAATAATAATAATAATAATAATAATAATAAAACATTCAACATTTGTATTATATTTTATTGAAATTTTCATTAAAAAAATGCATTATTATTATTATACTACACTGACAGAGAGCGAGAGAGAGAGAGAGAGAGAGAGAGAGAGAGAGAGAGAGAGAGGGGCGTGTTTTGTGGGATGAGAGATGGAGATTCAGTTCTCTGCATAATATTCTCGGTTCATTTGTTCTGACATAATTTTAAAGCACTCGGACAAAAAAAAAGGAAATTTCGATTGAATTTATTTAGTGTTTCAAAGTCACGCTACAAATTATCCCGCGAACCCAAAACGACATTCGACTTCTCTCAGAACTATGAGTGAGGTGAGTGCTCAATTGTTATTTGAATCTGATAAAGCAGATTAATTTAAAAGTTAATTCGAAATGTATTACAAAAGTATAAACATGTATATATATGTAATTGTTGAGGCAAAAAAATTAAAAATGTAAATCTTTTGAGCTTCATAAAGATCAGATTGCTTAGCAATTGCTTGTTAAGCCACCTCTAATTTCTCCTCCGTAAAGATGAGAAATATAAAAGTTGTGTTTTTCGTCCTCACTAAAAATAATTTAGAGGAGGGTTTACAACTAAGCCATCTACTCTTTATAATTTTTTACTCAATAAGAAAATATAAATCCTAAGATTTCCCTGGTTTAAAATGAAAGTGTGGTGATTTACGTTCTTTTGTGAGTCCCATTAATTGGCAATTAATAAGTGGCTCAGGGGAGCTTGACCTTGCTGATATGAGCTTGGCTAATTAGCAGATGGAGATTGTGCCGTGAGGCTTGTGTGTATCACTGGTGTGTGTGAGAGTGAAAATAAAGCACTGGCTGAGGTAATGTAGCAGAGAAAAAGTAATAGCCAACACACTGGGAGCCAGCTGGCTGGATGGGATCTTTTCCCCCTCATCATCATGTCTTTTAGGTGTCAAAGCTCGAAGTGTGAAAAGTCTGACATCCGTAATAATACTCATATAACCTACTTTTGGCAAATTATGAGACAGAAAATATACACCAGAACGGCATACACCAAGAAAACAAAATCTCTTGAGACAAATGTTGTCATGTTTTTATGCTCAAAGGGATTTTATCTGACAGCTCAGAAAGTGTGGTGGATGTATGCTTTAAAAACCTAGAGGAAGACGAGCCAAGTTCAGAGTTAGGGTAAGGTGAAGAGGTTCTTTCGTTCCAAAAAAAAACTGAAAAAAAAGGGGGGATTATAGAGGAAGGGCTGCAGAGATTTGCATTTGAAAGAGTCCCTTGCAGCAAAAGAGTGGATAATATGTGTATATGTGTGTGTGTGTGTGTGTGTGTGTTTAGGGAATGTTCTAGTTCATTCTCTCTTCATGACATTTTGCATGCTTTGCAGATAACATGCAAGGAGTATTTGCAGTATATTAACTGCTAAAAGCAAATATTACAGATTTTTCTCATGTTAACAAACAATCCGTTGCTGAAAGTACACACTAAAGCGACTCAAGAAATACATTATTTAAATCGACACATTTTAGATGCCAATGTGCCTGTATGAATAACTCAAATCTAGGGCATCATCTCAAGGCTAATTTGTTCTGGTAATTGAAGAAGCAAGGTCACAGATATACTGAATGTATTTTGGCCTCAAGTAGTTTACTCATGCTGTGCGCATTGAAAAGGCAACATAAGGATGGTGACGGATCTTCAACAAAAATACGAATGCACACTTTTAATTTAACCCATATGAAACGCATACACGTGGGCCACAAACAAAAATGTCAGCAAGGGTAAATTCATTTCAAAAATAATATAAAATACACACACACACACTAAGCTTGCATGTTATGGCGATCCAGGGCTGAGTGCCACTGTTCCAGATTGCACACAGAATTGAAAAAAGGAGGATTAAAGCGATGGGGATTAAGGGGTCTTTATCACTCACTGTCCTAACACACGACTCATAAAGCCCATATCAGCTTTTAATTTAATGGCAGACCACATAAAAAATGTACAAATGTTGTTTTGTTTATACTACATGTACAAAAAAACCTTACATTTACCGTCTCTTTTCTGCAGAACAGTTCATCTGATACACCCAACAGCACTCAGGGGCCCGCCACAGATCAGAAAGGTGCGTTTCCGTGTGTCATTACACCATGTTTGATTTTTTCAGGATTGACTTCTTGAAAACTCCCCCATGTTTTGCCCTCCACCTGAACCGTATGGTTACGTAATGCCGGGTTTATATTTGTACAAATGTAAGTGTAGCCTACCACAAAACAGATGTCTACCGGTTCGGTCTGATTGTTATCCGTTTTTACTATTTTTATCATAAAAGATCAGTTCGGTTCTCTCTCTCTCATCCTCTTAAAAAAGAAGCGCACATGCATACCCACGAGAACTGAGAGCATGCATTGACTCAGGAGACCGTTCTTTATTGCATATCTAGTGGAGGTTGGTTATTCCCATAAGACCAGGGTATATTCAGCTGACTTACCCTTTCATCTCACCAAAGCCCTGATTTTGCAAACAGCATCAGCTAATTAAATGAGCTTGTAATAACTTAAAGAGATATTTCATTTAATAAGAAGATATTCTGAAGAATGATTCAGCTGATTTTGATCTAATTTATTACTCATATATTTTAAGTTGCAGGGAAAAGGTGAAAATATCTTAAGCTTGTTTTAACCACAGACATTCAAAAAAACCCATTGACTCATTTAGTTTTTGGCCCTTAAAAATACATAGATTTTATTGTAAGGTCGAAGAGAATATTTTAACATTGAAACAAATGGACGCTTCAGTTTTAACTTTGAGAATATGTTCTGCCAGCAGACTTTAGAATGGTTGCGTATTTCACAGTTCTGTGCCATGAAGATGTATAAACAATTTATGTAACAGGATTTAACCTGAATTAGGACACACTGGCTTCAGAAATGTTAAGAAATCCTTTTACTATGTCATCGACATTGGCAGTGTTTCTATGTCATGTGCCCCTTAGCCCCCCAGGAGAAACCGGCGGACAAAGCGGGGAAGAACCCTACGCAAGAACCCGAAGAAGAGATTGACATTGATCTGGATGCGCCAGAGACGGAAAAGGCGGCTTTGGCAATACAGAGTCAGTTCAGACGCTTCCAGAAGAAAAAGAAGTAGAATGAAGGAAAGGATCAGTGCAGAGGACAAAAACACCTTCCGCAATATTCAAAATGGAAAGCGATTTAATACGGAAGAGACAGAGAAAAGGGTAAAGTCAAGTGTGGGTGGAAAATTATGGGTTTGGAAAACAAATGATAGCCCCGTGGCATCAACATGCTTGGTTGATTAGAGTTTAGGACATAAGAATAGAGAGGGATCTTCACTTTAAAAGACATTGCAGATTTTCTTCTTGTTGTATTTGTCTAGGTTTGTCTCCATCCTTTCTCATTTCTCCTTTAGAAAAATATAGGTAGGAATGTGTTATTGACATGTGCGACACACATCTGTCATTATATATATAGTATATCATTGATGCAAATTGTAATTGATATAAATGTAAGAATTCAAAGGGCAGTAATGACCACCGTAAAACATACTGGTGTGAATTAGCATAGATATGACGTAGATTAGGTGTAAGTGTATTCTTAGAGTGTATTCTTTTTTTTCTTTCAAAACGACGATCGTTTGAAAAAAATTAATCTCTGTATCACCATTATCTGTTTAGCATTAGTTAAGTACATTAACATTAAAAAGCAATTGATGCTAATGCATTTCTCAATCTCAGTTAATGTTAATACATTATTTAAAGCATTAACAAAGATGAATAAATATAGTAACAAAGGAACTGTTATTGTTAGTTACTGCATAATTGTAAAGGTGTTACTGATTTTTTTATATCAATAGCAGACCAACAATTATTTGATAACAGAAAACATATTGTAACCGAACATAAACAGAAAAATTTGCAATAGCAATATCTTGCATATTTCAGCATTTTGGAAAAGCATTTAATCAAGGCAATGTAACTGAGTAGCATGTTTTTTTTATTTATCCCAAATATATCATGCAAATCGCCTTGAAATATATGTGAAACAGGCAATTGTAAGTGTAAAATTTTTGCTTAATTTGCTGTATTTTACAGGGTGGTTGAATTTAGCACAAGGTCGATAACCTTTTCAAGTCTCATCACTCTCACTGAAATTAGCATAATGCCTTTCATTTTTGCTTTATTGCCAGTTACAGGCATGCAGCAAGACCCTTGAATTTTTGGTGAGTCAAATGAAGATGATTATCAAGGAAAGTGTACCATTTGATCTATTTTAAGTGTCTTTCTCTTTCTCCTTCCCCTATAATTAAAGCAGTCTCTACAGATATCTCAGAATAGTTCATAATAATGAGAGCAGTCTATAGACACTCATGATTATCTCACAGTTAATGGGACAAATCATGTCTTTAAAGAGACAGGTGTGATGAAAATGCCATCTGTGTTTGATTGGACCCTGGCAATGCAATAATTGAATACATATGTTATGATCCTGTATGTTTTATATTAAGTATGACACATTGTATTGTTGGGTAGTTATCGTGTCCTGTATTGCCCTGTATTTTTTTTCCTTAGTGTGTGCTTGAGTACTATAACCCACACTTGTTTCTTTTTTCTCCGTGTGACTCAGTCTAAAATATATGCTTCAAAAAGGAGAACTGTATGTCCCGAACTGAATTGTATGTCCTAGGGGCAGTGAGTCCATGGTTATATAAAGTAAAGAGCATTATATAACATTAGCTTGCTTCTTTCCATCAAACCTATTTAATGGATACTGGAAATGCATATTGCTTGTAGGTTGTACTAGTATTTATTTAAACTTGCTATCTAAAATAATGTGTATAAGCAAAATGAATGCAGGCATATAATGTAGGCTATTTATTACAAAAAAAATACAAAAACAATTTTATGCATTGCATAAATCCATAGAAAAATAAATGTTAAATCATAATCTACCTAATAATGGACTAACAAACAGAAAATGCTTTTTTTATAGAAAAAAATAAATAATGTTAATAAAAATCAATAACAAAACTACATCTTGGATACATAAAGCTCATATATATTTGCTGTTTTTGCGTGGTCACAGAGGAAAAATATTGGTTATAATAAAAACATGTGTCATCAGCACATACCCCAAAACTACCCATTAGGTCAGAAACAATTGCTCATTTAAAGTTCCAGCACTCAAGAAAATAAATCTAAATCTACTGAATGCCTTTTTAACCCACAACTGATAATTATTGCACTATGTCAGTACTGGTTTAAGGTGGATTCCTTGGGGTTTTTTTCTCCACAAGAACAATTTTATTAATGTAAAGCCAAACTCAATCCTTATGCTAAAGCCCTTGACTTATTCACAGTGGTCTGCTTTTTCATTAACATTCCATTGAATTAATTTATTTACATTGTTTACCGGAGAGAACTTTGATACGCATTAAATATCAAAGTTTAGTGGTTTGTTATAAACCCACAAACCCACAACCCTAAAAAATCATTTGGATTTTTTTGTCTGCATACATGGTGGTGGATATCATATTTAATTAATTAATCTACATGAGCGGAATGTGTAGCATATAGGAAATAAAAGATGCATGTTGAGTGGCAAAATGTTTCCGATGCAGAGTTTGATTTATATAGAATTAAAAGATGAAACCTATTGCCTTAACCTCAGCATGAATTTTGAACGGCTTTTAATCCACTGGTATTTATAAAGAAATTAAAATCAAATTGTTTTTCCCTTACTTCTTACTGTATCATCTGTCATTTAGATTTTCCTGAATAACACACAAGTATTTATAAGCTTCTTTTCTTTCTGTCTGTTTAATCCAGAAATGATCGATTCCTCTTATAATCTGTTTCAGCCCCTTAACATCTGTGTACAGTCTTCTTGTTTTCTATATTCTAAATCCTTCCAGGTGCTTTCAAGTCAACTGCTTTATACCTATTCTTATTTATTCCCACCTACCATTTTTCCTTTCAAATCTTTAAATGTATTGCTTTTGTTATTTCCATATGTCAGCGCACTGATAAGACCCTATATCATTCACTCGTCTTTTTGACTCCTTATTTTATTCCTTTTTTGAATCTCCTTCTCAGCATCCCCTCCCTTGCTTCGGTTCATTTGCTGCTGCATTGTTTTCTGGTCAAGTTCCTCCTCCAGCTGATCGATTTCTTGCTCAAGCAGAGCCAGTTTAACAGGATCTGACTCACAATGGTCTTCATCCTCCTCCTCTTCCTCATATTCCTCTACTTCAATTCCATCCATAGTTTTTTGAAGCTGAGTCTTCACTTTGTTTAGTTCCAGTAGGCCATGTTGAAGCTCTTTGCAGACTTCTCTGAGCTTGGAGGCAAATTTGGTCTTGGCACCTTTGCGTAGTTCATTGGAGTCTTTGGCCAGAAAGAAGACATCCAGGGCAAGGAAAAGAGTGGACATGACCCCCGTGGTGATACTGACGGCCTTGGCGGCTTTGGCAGCACCCCCAGCAACACCTAGAACTTTCACAGTGCTGATAAGCCTATCTGTGTTTATCATAAGGGCTTTACCTGCTCGTCCACCTTCTTTCATAACATGCTTTAAGTTACGGCTAAGACTCGTGTTGACCACGCTCTCAGAGTACTCTTTAAAATTCCATTCCTGCAGGGTGTTCATTCCTTCCTGCGTACACAAAAGATAGATCAAGATACAGAGACACAGGCAGTTGACAAACAGTTGGATGCTTAACAAACCTGCATAAACTCTAGACAATCTTTGATGTCACTGATCTCATTCTGGTAGCCTTGGATCATCTTCTCCACCTTCTTGCGATCCATTTTGGATTGAACCGCATCGGTAATGTTAGCTGTGGCTGAGGTGATGCTTCCAGCTGTTGCCACACTGATGCCCACCGCAGTGACGATAGTGGACGTGCCAAAGGTGAAGGGTGCGAGGATGAGGCCGGTAATGGTGGCTATGCCTCCTGCCACACTAGCTACGCCCCCTCCAACAGCTGCACTCACGGTCTTCTTATGAAAGCTGTCAGCAGTGTCTGCCAGAGCGAGCAACTCTAAAAGGCGACACTGCAGAGATGCTCCGCGCTGGTTGAACAGACTGACAAAGAGACGAGCGGCCATGAACACGCGGTCTGCAGCAGCCTCGACAGCCCTGACAAAACATTAAAAAAAACATCAGTGGAGGTTATTAGACAAAGATTTTTAAACACAATCCACATTTACTCACAGCTCCTCGTCATCCTCCTGAAAATGAGCGGTTTCATTCCATTCACTCCAACCTGTCAGAAGTCAGAAAGTCATATGACGTTACAGTGATTTAAACTAGATATAGTAACAGGAATGAGGGAAATAGATCGACCAATCGTCCAACTGATTAATTTTAGTTGACTTTAATAATTACTCTATATTTTTAACATATTTCTTAATTCTAATTATACAAGGATTTCCTAAAGACAGATCTTCTAGGAGACTAGTCATTTTTGAAAACTTGTAGTTTTGCATGTGCATAATAGGTAATTTGACTCAACTCACCCTCAACAGTTTTCCACCACGCCATCAAGTCATCATCCTGTGAAAAAAGAACAAGAGAGAAATAAAAGGTTAAATGAAATATCATAATTAACATGATGACATAATAATGAAAGAACAATAATAATACACCTCATCTGTCTCTAAAGAATTTGAATTTGTTGGGTAGGCAGCCATTTCCAGTGGCAGAATTTCAAAAGTACAGTCCTGTAACATTCAGAGAATAAGAAGGTTACATATGATGTAATGGCATAATAATATGTCAAATAAGTAAAAGACTGCAGACTCCAAAATGTACACTCAATCACATACTCATTGCAACAATTAACTTGCCTCATTTGTCCCCAGTTGCTGCATTTCCACTGGCTCCTCAATCATATCTTGTTGATCTGAATCCTATATAGATTATATTTAGAGAAAGTTGTTTTAATGTAAAATATCAACATATATTTTACAAAAGTGTTAACACTACCTGTGTAGTGGATGAAAATGTGGACATTCTAGGTAGACTTCTCCTCACTCTAAATGACACAACCTGAAAAAATTGTGAACAGCGCATGAGTTAGAGAAAACAAGTGCTCCTATATAGAAAGTGAGAGAGAGGCTTACTTTGTTATTACTTTTAGAGAGTTTCTCATCACTGCATTTTCTGGGTACAGATTTCTATCAAATAGAGAAAACAGTTCAACATTTGGTTCATAACATAATCAACTTAAGTTGCAGGCAACTTAAAATCTTTAACAATTTGGAAAGATACCTTTTTAATGCCAGAGTCCAAGAAGTTATCATCCCAGTCCGTAAATTCACTGTGCTCACTTAGCGGGTCCTACATAAATGATAAACTGTCATTTTAATTTGATTAAATTTTTTTTATAAAATTAATACAGTGATGAGTAGAGGAAGATGCTTTACTGTTTCAGCAGGAAAACGTAAAGCTGGTTTTGGGGAACTGTGAAAAGTGCTACTCAGCTTTTCTGAGCTATCCTGCACAAAAAAGACAGTGACTGTGAACAGCAAGTGGCTAAACAATATAAATAATATACATATATCATACTGTTTATAACATAAATAAAGGGTTGTGACCTTTAAGTTGTTGTTGGAGAGGTATAATAATTTGTCATTACAGGCCAGCAGTTTAATGTGTAACGGTGGGCTGTCCTACAACAAGAAAGCTTGTTACTACTGTGCATAATCAAAAGGAAGGAGTAGCAATACAAAAAACATACAAAATCCCACAAATAAATAAACAGTCATATGTCAAATATACCTCTTCAGAAGTATCCTCAGCTCCTCTAGGAAATGTTTTGAGAAAATTAAAAAGGGAATTTCCCTCCTAATGAAATTAATCTTAGAGTTAGAATGACATTTTGTGTGCCTTTTTCAATTCATTATATATGGCAAATGTGATTGGTGTTACTGAACCTACTGACATTGTGACTTACAAACTTGTCACTGCCTAAAACATCTTCATTTTTCAATGCTGGTTCTTCCTGTAAAAAAACAGAAGACCAGCACATTATGCAAAGCTACAAGATATATATATATATAAATTAGAAGTATTGCAAAATGTCATTGTTTCAGACGTTAATTTAAAAATAAATGATTGCATGCAAGGCTGCAATTTCATCACACCATGGTGTTGCTGTTTTGTGTTTGGTTGTGATTGCCAGCTGAGAGTTCTCTGTGTTGTAACGATAGCTCTTCCTGTTAAGAAACATTTGTAAACTAAACCAAAGTTTCAAAATTGCAGGTTGCATTATTCTGTGTAATGTGCTACATCAAAGTATGAATTGTAGAAAATACTTTACCACAATTAGAGCAATATATTTTATAATGTATGTTCTTGAGGACACAGGGTGGATCATCTGAGCCGATGCAGTCCTTAGAGCACTAAATACTTATTTTGAAATCCAAACCTACTGTGTCATTACAAACTATGTGATTCACACTGGATATTCAAGATGTAATGTCATGTGATGTTAGGTGTACTCTAATCACAACAAACCTTATTGCTGTGTAGGCTATATAGACTGTCAGCGGTGGCAGTGAAGCCATCCTGAGTCAAACAGAAAGACATCTCTGATAAGTTTGCATTATGAGCTCAAAAGCATTAGCTGTGCCACTCTAAAGACATCTCATTTGAGCAGGAGGTTCCTCTTCTGAGGCTTTGGCTAATTTTCACTGAGGAAGTCTCTTGCCTCCCCCTAGTGGTAAAAGATGGCACAGTTTCATAGCCTGACACTTAACTGTGTGATGTAATGCCCTAAACAACTGTGTCAAGTCATTTTATCTGCAAAGCATGTATGTAAGAAACAAGGGATGAAAATGGATGTTAGCAACAATCTGATACCTTAGTGCTGTCGACTCATGTTCAGGTCATTTCAACACTAATAATTGATTATGACTATACAAAATAGCTTCAGTTATCTGTCGTGAATAAAATATCGGCAAAAGCTCCACCAGAGACTCTGATAAATGAAGAAAATGTGTATTCTATAAACATTTCCATTATATAAATATACACCATTTATGATCATAGTCAAGCTTATGATTAGATAATGTAATTAAACAGACTTTTGGGTTATCGTTGTCCAATGGTTGATTATTAAGAGCCGACAGCTCACTCTCAGCTAGCTTGTTCTGGGAAAACATGCCACTGCTATATTTACTCTATAGTTTCTACAAATCAGATTCTTCCATGCAGTCAGATTACATTCTATAAAAAAACGTTATTTACTGTAAAGAAAAATGAATACAGACTTAGAACCGCATTCTGAGAAATCAAAGTCTCAAATGGATTAAGACAAAACATAAATTAACTTTACATACACTAACCTTGCTGTTCTCCAACAGACTGTCACTATTGCCTGTGAGTTCACCATTCTCATCCTAGACAAAAAAAAATCAACTAACCATTGCAAATGAAAATCCATGATTACACAAGAGTCTAGTGACATCAAACCAATTACCTTAGTTTGAAAGCTTTCTGTTCCTACACCCTTAAACATGTACTGTCCGGCAGCAGATGAGTGCTTAACAACTTCTGAATGCCTAGACATTGCATTTGCTTTTTCCTCTAACACAAACAGAGGAAAAAACACACAGCAAAACAAACTTATATATGTGGCTGCTAAAAAGTTTTTTTTTTTTTTTTTATTCAATGATAAATGATATGGTAATATATTTTCAAATAAACCTATAAAAAGAGTTTCCTTGTGCTTTGATTTTTGTCATTCCCTCACTTGTCATCCTCTGGGGTGGACTTTTCTATTCGGGTCCATGGATGTTATTTTGTCAGACCAGGCCCACAGAGAGTAAAATTAATTATCACAACCAACTTCTTTTACAGATTTTGAAGAAATGGACAATCATCTCCAGACATGTTTCAGTGGTCCATTACTTTCATACTTAAAAAAATACTAATTGCTGTCCCATTTACGCTTATTTTCCTTATTATTAGTTTAAACTGATTTTCAAATCTAACATTCTTATTCCATGTTCACATACTACATTTATAGCAAAATATGTGTTTTTCAGACACTGTATTAAATGTATTGTACAAATTAACTTACCTTGCCTTTTCATGTCATAAGTAAACAGGTACTGGAAACATTTATTTCCTGAAATGCAAGACATTCATAATCAAATCTCTCTAATTTTAGATATTCAGTATTATTAGACCTGCCCCCCAGTTGGATTTAAAACAAACAATAAAAAAAAAGGTAGACTAAAAGAAGTTTATATATGCTTAGGAAAGAACTTCGTGGACTATTTGTGAATAGCTGACATCATTAAGGGATTTAGGTTGACTAAATTGAATGTTGTGTCTTGAATCTGCTTACTCTAAACTTTATTTTTATTTTTTGTTGTTTTATTTGTGCCTAAATGGTAAAAAAAAAAAATTACTTTAGCAGTGTCATATTACATCCTGGAAATGGCAATAAAATATATTTTATTTTCATATGGACTGTATCCTTGCGTCACATAACCCACGTTACCTCGTTTAGGGGAGACCTGAGCTTCCTGCTTCGGGTTTCCCTATGGCATGACATTTGCACTTCTCCATTTCTAACATAAAGAAAAACCACGTGTGACACAACGTATCACGGTAAACAAAATGTTATGAAGCGTTAGACAGCTAGCACTGTACAAGAGTGCACTGTAAAACAAGCCTCGGCCGCGCCAGACATCGACATCACCATTCATAATGACAAACAGCAAGCAGTATAATACGCGCCAACGCCTCGTGTTCCAGGCGCTTCTTTAAACGTTCTGGTTTGCTTGCCGCCTTCTCTCTTTTTCAAACAACAATGCAGAATTCTCTTTAACTGGCGGTTCGTCGTTACTGTGTATGTTTTCAGTCTGAGAAAGCTTCTGTTCTGGAACGTCAACTGCGCGGACGAGCCAAACACAAAAGTCTCTTAGCGAAACGTAATAGTTTTATTTAATTAACATAGCTACAGCATTGACACTCGTGACGATATTCCACCGTGCTGTTTTGCCTACCTTAGCTTCCAACGCGTACAGCTACAGAGAAACGGACTGTCAAAAACTTTGTGAAGCTCCGCCCGGTTAATCTGTGTTCAGTGAATACACGGAGGGCGGTTCGGCGGCGCGCAAGTGGGACGATGACGAGTCACTTCCACTAAATTGACACAGTTATTGAGTTTTATTATAACAAATAAACTTTTTTGTTGTTGTTGTTGTTGCATAAAGGTTACGTTCAAACCGATTTGAAAACTTTTTAGAAAACTCTTAATACGCTCATCATTTTTTAATACAAAATGAAATAAGCACAATGTATTGCAATGTTTACTGTGGCAAAACACATTATATTAATTTTTAAAAGACAGTTGTGATGACATTTTAACTATCAAAAATGTTGGCACAGACATAAATAGAAATATCTATAGACAGACAGAGATACATTTGTGATTACATGTAATAAATAATGTACTAATGTTTTTTTTATCATTATCAAGATGCAAAATAACCCCCTCTATTCACTGTGGTGGGATAACCATGTGTTCACGACCACAGAGAGCGTATATTTTTTAATATTCCTTTAGCCTTATAAAAGCAGCAAATACACCATAACAAGCAGCAGATATAAAGTACTAAATAAGATCCCAAATATCCTTTGCTGGCTGATAAGGAAAGCCGGTATAGTTCTACAATCTTTTTTTTTTTGTTATATAATCTAGTGTGAAAGTAAAAATAAACCCAGAGGACTGTTCACAGAGTTTGTCATGATGGTTTGTCTTCTTTCACAGTGGTCGTAAACCGCAACTCATCTCGGATTATGTTAAGTTCCATCAAGCCCTCATGCAGCTGATCTGCCACTTCTCTAATCTTAGCAGCAAATTCCGACTTTGCACCATTTTTCAGCTCATGGGAGTCCTTGGCCACAAAATAGATGTCCATCCCGACAAAAAGCCCTGTCAGAACACCTGTGGATATACTAGCAATCTGCACAGCACGTGCCGCAGTGGTTCCAGCCACGTTGGCTATCTGCATCACACGCATAATCTCATTGGCATTGGTGAGAACAGCTTTCCCCGCCATGGCACCGTCCTCGTAAATATTGTCGAAACAAGGGAAGTCTCTATTATACGCATGCTTCTTCATCTTGTTCAGGTTGAACTTGCGTAGGTTTGTAATGCCTTGTTTGATGAACTTCATGCATTTGTTAAGGTCAGTCATCTTCACCTGGTAGTCTTCCACAATGCGCTCCACCTTCTTGCGATCCAAAGAATTGTTGACGGTACTAGATATCCCAGCAGATGCAGAGGTAAGACCACCTGCCATGGCAACACCCAAACCAACCGCAGTGACGATCAGAGAGGTTCCCATTGTGAAGGGTGCTAAGATGAGGCCAGTTATGGTAGCAACACCTCCTACAGCACTGGTGGAGCCACCAGTGATCTGGGCAATCTTGGTTTTCTTGTTGAAGCGGTCCAGGCCATCAGCAATGGCATGCAGGTCAATCACATGCTGCCATAGTCCTTCTGCCCGTTCTGAGAAAAGCTTATTAAACACACGTATGCCTTTTTGCACCTTTTCAGCTGTTATAGCAAAAGCCCTGAGAAAAATACAAGTAGTCCAGTCAAATTCACTTCATTATCATGTCACATGCACACAGAATGAATTGGGACTTACTTGGCTTCCTCTTTCTCTGTCATGTTGTCACTTTTAGGCATCTCTTCCCATTCTGAATTGGAAATAAATAAAGGGGGTGTATAGCTAAGATTATCAAGTCCAGATCCTGATAGACCATCTATGAGAACTTTATTAAGAATTAATTACTGTTAATTATAGTAAATTAATAATTATGGATGTGGGTGTTTCTGAGGTGGAAAAGGTAAGGAAACTCACGTTCCACAGTGTCCCACCAATCCATGAGGCCATCAAGGTCCTGTGACAGACACATTTAGAACAACTTAAAATGGTCTTTTCAGAAAATAAAGCTATAATCTGTATTTATAGAACCAACCTCCTCATCTTCTCTCTGAGTTTCACTTAAACGAAACTCATCCAGCCATTCCATGAGGGACTTCTTGGGGCCTTTGGTCTTGGAGGGGAAAAAACACAACAGAAAGTGGACAATAATATGCTAAAGGGAACTTGAAGGGAAAATTCCAATACAGAAACCCACAGAAATTGCAGAAGTTGTGAGGCAAGTAGGGAGGTAGTGTGTTTGTGTGGTTTTGTTTTTTGTAACAGGTTGCAGAAAATCTGGTGTTGCAAGCTGATTTTTGCTTGAGTAAAAAATATTAATTGTTAGTTTTTTAATCAAGATGCAAAACTTTTCTTATTATTGTTTGCAGACCTATAGAATTCCACTTTCTTCTGCAACTGTTTGTTTTAGGTCAAACCAATGCATGCCACATTTACTGTCACCTGACCTGTACCGTAAAACAGTTTATGAAGGCCTCAGTGGCTTTTTATATTTAGGACACCAAATCTCTCAGTTCTCATTATTTGCCTGGTTAAGTCTTGTTTTCAGTGTCACAAGAGTCATTGATTAAAAATGACATTACATTACTACTAGGACATTACAGCACCTCTGCAAGGTCACTGCCACTGTCTCCATTTTGGTTTCCATTCTTCTTCTGCATTGTTTTGTTCTGAAATAACAGCAGATGGTTTAATTAGTTAACAACTGTGAGCATATAAAAAAAAAAAAAAATAATAATAATAATAATAATAATAATAATAATTTATATATATATATATATATATATATATATATATATATATATATATATATATATATATATATATATATATATATATATATTTTATTTTAATAATAATTTATTTAGTTTTTTTTACCTTTGCTGCTACCTGGGGCATAAATGGATTTTTAGGTTTCTTCTTTAGTCCTGTTTGCTGTGAAAATGTCATATGATTTAAAGTTTTTGACTGGGATGAAGTCCAGATGACCTTTTTTAGTTATCTGAAAACACGCAATGGTAATCAGCATTTACTTTAAATTATAAGATGTGTGCTTACTTTTGGATTTTCCTCTTCTCCAGGTGTCTCATCCACTTTGGCAGGCGTCTTTTCCACAATCTCATTGCTAGTGTCCTGTGACAATAAGAACAGAATGCATATAACCCTATGGATGAAATTACAATAAAGTGTTTTTTTTTTTTTTTACCTATAATGTGTATTGTTGATAAAAGACAAAATATGGAATGCAAATGATGATATAATACAAAATGATAAACTAATAAAAGTTAAAAAAATTAATTAAAATTAATTAAAAAAATTAAGTTAGCCTTTCATGTTTGGCAGACAAATCAGCACAATTTGTATTTTAACTGTAGCTTTACAATTTGCTTAATTATTGAGCTACTACTGCTAGATGATCTTTTACAACAATATGAGTCATATTCCACCCTGCATTCTGAAGTGCATGTAGCTACTTGCCTTTTATCTTTGGTTATTGCTATTTAGGCTAGGCCAATAAAATCCAAAAAGTATTGCTGAAAAAGCCCAAAGGTATTTTCAAATAACAGCCTTCATACCAAGCTAGACTTGCACAAGATGCTTAAATGAACAGCAGCAATTTCACCAGTCTGTTACAACATGTTTTCAATTAAACTCAAAATTTAGAGGTAATGTCTGTATGTATGTGTGTGTGTGTGTGTGTGTATATATGTTAAAGTCTTATGTCTTTTTAATGAACAGACAACACACATCACAAGAAATACATCTACAAAAAAAACTATAATTTTCAAATAAATACAATAATACTGTAATATTTATTATTAACTATTATATAAAATTAACCAGCTTGTCTGTATCTAAACCAGAAACTGTATCCTTGGTATAAAAGAGAAAAGAGCATTTTTTTAAAAATTGACTTTTGATATTGACTGGATTAATGGCAGTCCTAAGAGCTACTCAAAGATGTGCAGCATATGATAAATCTGAACTGTAATATATGTATTTAGCTGGCAAATAATTTATAAAACTGAGTTGAATCTTAAAAAAACGATGTATGCCCACCTGCATAGATTTGGACGATTTATCCTCAGGTTTCTCACAGGGCTCCAAAGACTTTTGTGTTTTTTCCATACCCTGCTGGGGAAGCAGATGTCTTCCTATTACAACATGTTTTATCACCTACCAGAACTAGTGAAATTACAAAAAAGATCAGCTTTAACACTGTAACAGAGCTACAACAGATGGATGTCATTGTCAGTAAGTGAGAGACAGAGAATGGGACACTTAACTTCTAGTGATTTAACGTCGAATTGATTACAGAGACCGTCTCTGCATTTAATAAGAAATTGGTCACCCATTGGTCATTATACATCCCTGTCATTGTACTCTTCTACATTATACTGTACAGTGCTTTGATAAAATAAAATAAAATAAAAATGATTGATTGATTGATTGAATAGACATATACAGTGAAAGGCAAACAAGTTAAGACTTACCTCAGTTGTGGAGTGATTGCCACAGTCTTCATCGGTTTTAGAAAGTTCGATGTCCATTATTAAAATGTCCTAGTAAAAGATCAAGAAAGGACAGAGAGTCAGATGAACAACAAGAATATTAAACACTCCCAGTTAGACAGAACATCATCACATGCTGAAAGTTGTTTTTGAACTGAGAGGTCGTCCTAAGACAGAGAAAGAAAAGGCTTTTTGTTGAAAAATGACCTTCATAAATCAACATTATGCTTTAGGGCAGAACAGATCCCAGATCAGTAACTTCAGCCATAATGGAAGTCAGTATTATGTTCTTGATACAAAACACAGTAGAAACAGTAATACTGTGAAATATAATTATGATTTTAAACTACAATTTAAAATGTGATTTATTCCTGTGGCAAAGCCGGATTTTAATCCACAAACCAACAAAAGACATGTATGTACTAACCCGATCCTGAAATGACATTCTGACGCAGGTTAAACATGAATATTAGAGACAAAATAAGGGTGACAGTAAGGGTATTTGAGAAATGAAATCAAAAGTTAGTCCTGCCTGAGGCTGCTTTGTCAACAGAGTCAAATCAAACCACGGGATTGAACGTAACAGATACACGTATCCATGCCTCTCCCGAACTTTTCCTAAATATTACAGTGCTTTCACACTATACATACTAAAGTTTGTACAATTACAATAATTGACACTAAAAAGCTGTTGTTAAAAGTTGGAGCAACAAGATATGCACTTACCGCACACTGCCCACTTCCCTGAGGAAAGAAGTGCCTTAAAGGAGCAGAACAAAAGGGAAATAAATCTGTGGTCTGTCTATGAAATCAAAATTGTGTACTGTAAATGGTTTCCATTGTATTTTCTATTAACGTGCAGCACTAGGCTACTTGTTTAACCGCTGACTTGTAACGTTAGCGTAAGTTATTAACTCCACCCTTTCTTGCCTTGTTTGTTGTGTCTGTAAATCCACGGACGGCGGTCAGGTGGCGCTAGTTAGGCTTTCTTCACTCAGAGACTGCTGGGGCTAGTTGCAGAAACTTAGCCTTCACACAGGGACATTTATGGATGGTGAAGATTTGATTGGAAAAGTGTATATTTTGTCATATGCATTTTATTGTTTCCCAGTTAAGTTTGTAAATTGATACTGTTAAAAAACAACAACAACAACAACAACAACAACAACAACAACAACGTAGCCTCTATCAGACCGTCTTAAAGAGATGTTCACCACCAAAGGAAATTTTTTTGTCATTAATCACTTACACTCGTGTCGTCTTCGGAATACAATTTAAGATATTTCTGACGGAAACCGGGAGGGACTGTCCTGTTGAAAGTAAATTATACTGCCAAGGTCCAGAGAAGTATGAAAAACATTGTCAGAATACTCCATCTTCCATCAGTCGTTCAACCTAAATGTTATGAAGCGACAAAAATACTTTTTGCATGCAAAGAAAATAAACATAACAACTTTATTCAATACTTTGTCTCCTCTGTATCTGGTTGCATCATCTTAGATATGTCTTCTATGCGTATTTATACTTTGATTTGAAAAAACACACTGACAGTGAACAGCGTATGTAGTTTAATGGATATTCTTTAAAATGGTGCTACTTTGGCTAGAACTATAGGCAGTGTGGAAGTATTTGATTTAAATTAGCTAAAAAGCACATAAAAGACATGCGGAGAGAACTCTGGATGTGTGTTATAGTTCATGCTGCATCAGAACTGTGCTACTATTTCAAAATAAAGGTTGGAACTCGCTATCTGTCTCTGAAATACTCTTCCTGCAAATCAATAATTACAGTTACTCTGTAAAATATTTGTAAAAATCACCAAATACTTTTAGACTAAGATATTTCTGTCAGGACCAATATAATTTACGATTAGCACCTATCCCCCCAAATCCCCAACCACCTCCACAGAAAAGAACCAACATCAATGATAAATGTAGCAGATACCATTAACGTTGTACATGATTATTTACAACACGATTCAGTGGTCTGAATCAATGATATATTCACCGCCAAGTTCTGACTGGACAAGAGGAGGAGCTGGTGATGGAGGTGCGTGATTAGTTCATTAGCGAAGCGATAGCTGCTGAATAATGATCAAAGGGAGCTTTTGAAGGGAATTGTGATTGATGTCATGATCAGCTGACGTGGATCAGATGAGTGTCAGTTGAGTAACCTGCCACACTCCAGTCAAGGAAGGGAAGCTTAAATATTTGTATTTAATATTTGTTTTTTTAGAAATGATCCTCACAGCAGATCAAGGGGGCAAGGTTGGATCTAGATGACATATCCCTAAATCCACCATTTTTGTGAGGCTACAGGAAAGTGATCACAGTCTATAATAATCACAGAGAGCAGCAGTGATGAAGCTGGTAGTTTACACAGTTTTATTATTGTCTGTGTTGAGCTCACAGGCAGAGGATGTTTTGTCACCTACATTAGATATCATTAGTGAAATTAAAAAGATTACACTCATGGAGGAAAAGTTTAGTGTTCTTAATGATGAAATCAAGGAATTGAGAAGCAAGAATGAAGGTAATTTGCGATGCATTCATTATTTAATGTATTTTAAAAGACTTGCCATTTAATTCTTTGAGCAGAAACCTTAATTAATAGATTCAGTGGATACTAGATACTATAGAAACTTTGTGATTCTCTTACATATTACATTTGATTTACATCAAAGCATATTGAAATCTTAACTTCCAAATAGGTGTCCAATGATTGATAGATAAATATTTGATTGCTTAATATTGTACTCTAAGTACCATCAGTTGTCTTCTTATGAATGATTTATTTGCTATTTTGAGTCAGTGTTGCTTATGAAGCCTTAGCTACCAAACATAGTCACTGGCAAACTATTAAACATTAAAGATTTAACAGATTACAGGGATATGTCAATATTCTACTGCATGACTCATCAAACATTGTTTTCTTAATCAACTGAGTGTCATGGTAAAAGTCAAGGCAGTGTGATGGTAAAAGCACAGACCAAATAATAGAAGGTTTGCAAAGAAATTTCATGCTCTTTTATAATAATATTTTATTAAGTAGCTTTAGAGTACAACAATTCTATAGTTTATTTTAATACATGGTGTGGTTGCTGTATTTTGTAGTTTATTTTAGTTTAAGATTTTGTGTATGTATTGTTTTTTTGCGTGTGTATTGTTTTTAAACATTTTGATCTTTTCCCAACCCTGACAGTACTGACAACACAGCTGAAAATCTTTGAAGAGAGGCTAGAGATTTCAGGTAAAAAATAAATAGTTCAATTTATTGTGATACTTATTGGTAAATGTTTGTAGCTTTATTTAGTTAAATGATTGTTTCAACAACTTCTTTTTTTTTCTAGAAAATATAAAAGTAGCATTTTCAGCTTCACTGTCAGCTTTGGAGAACAACTACAAATTTATTGGCCCTTATACAAGAGCAACCACTCTTGTGTATGAAAATGCCATTACTAACATTGGAAATGTTTATGACAACAAAACAGGTATCATCCAACATACTAAACATGATGCTGAAATGTATTAGATTTCATTTTATAAATTTTACAGTGTCATTAGCTGTATTATTAGCTATTCCTAAGAACTCAAGTTTGTAGGCAGTAATCTTGTATTTAAAATTCTAATATATATCTATCTTACATTAAGTAATATAGAACTTTCCTGAGACTTTTAAGTGTTGCTTATGCCTATAGCAAATATTAGTTAGCAAATATTATTTTTAAATAAGTAGTAAGTAGAAATGTTTATGTTTTAATAACTCTTGTAACTCTTAAAATTCTTCCTGTTTATCCTTTATTATGATTAGGAATATTCACTGCACCAGTAAAAGGAGTTTATTTTTTCAACTTTGTGGTCTTCAATCCTCATGACATATCAACTGGTGTGAGACTGTTAAAGAATGGCAATTTTGTGGTCTCAGCAACAGATAACCCTCCCAAGCAAGACACTGAAGATACCGCATGCAACTCAGTTAATCTTATTCTTGAAAAAGGGGACGTCATATATCTTCAGCTCATGGAGCACCGTCGTATCTACACAGATGGTAACAGACGTAACACTTTTAGTGGACACCTTCTTTTTCCCATGTGAAGTTTCTGCTCATGTACATTTTCAACGGTTTTACTCAAATACAAAAAATAAAGTAGTACAATAAAAACCTTCCTGATGCTGTGGGGGAAGGGGAAATAAATAAAAAAAACACTAAAACTAAACAAAACACAAAAAAACCTGAATCAAAAGTGACCAAAATATAAAAAACTTTTAATCTAGCCTTCAAAAATCCTTCAAATGTGTTTGTATTGTTTGTTGATTTTTTTGTTGTCGACCATTCATTAAATTTCAGTTTTGCATTTCTGTGGTGTGTCTGTGTATTGCTATATTTTTTTATATCTAAACTAGCAATTCAGACTTACTTTCTCATAACTGCGAAATATAAAGTCACAATTGCGAGTTATAAAGTCAAAATTGAGAGACATAAAGTACCAATTTCAGTGGTGCAGATGGTAAAACGTATAGCGATCGTATTTTGACATCACATCGTGAGAGCATTTATGTTCAATAATAATGAAGGAAATAATCAAGTTCATTTACACTCAATAAGTTGCATTCTGTTTTATAATGTACTTCAATACTGAGGTGCAGATAATTGCCACTTGCATTAAGTAGTATAGCAGAAATCGCTATTTGCACTTAAATAATGCTGCTATTTTTATTTAGTGTAAATAGAATCCCAAATGCTATTCACTTACTGCAAACAGCCGCTGCCTTATATAACAATTACAAGTTTATATCACACAATTCTTTATATCTCAGAATTGTGAGATAAATTATTACTTTTTTTATTTTTGTAGCGTTGAACTGGGCCATGTAAAATGTTCGCATTTGAACTAAACCATGTACCACCTACATGCTTTTAAGTCTCCTTTTCCTGTTTATTTGGGAAAATGTAATCCAGCATTATCACAGTGTTTTATCACTTCCATGTGACTAACACCAGTTATTGCTTCCAAATGTAGCTTTTGCAGTCCAGAGTCTGTTTAAACAATTACGCAACTTGTGGTTTTTAAGTCAAAGAGTATTAGGCAGTTGATAGTCTACAACATTGGTACCAGACAGAATGTTGATTTTTATAGCACTAGCAGTTTTAATGCTCAACGTGTGGGCTAAAGCAGCAGATGATTTTTTTGTACCAAACATAAACATTCTCGAAGAACTGGGGAAAATAAAAATCATGGAAACAAGGATGGAAGCTATGGAGAAGGAAATGGAGCGACTAAAAACAGAAAATACAGGTAATGTGACGCTGTTTACAAATGTGTTTTGAGAACAGAGGTATAGTATTAAAAATGACCTCCTTTCCTAGATTAATAAGTCCAACTAAGAATGTTTTGCAGTACAATAAAATGTAGACTGTACAAATGTAAATCATTGTCCGTGTATGGACTGAAAAGTTAATGATTGTTTATTATTTGAGCACAAACAAAAAAGCTGGAAGACACAAAGATCAAGATGGATGAACTATTAAAAGAAAATGAAGGTAATTTGTCATTGACAAAACATTTTAAAACAACCTACTTTAAATGCCAAGGCTTACAACTAATCAAAAGTGAATTCACGCTTATCTAAGAATTATTATTATTTTAGCACAAGCAAAGGAGCTGGTGATCATACATAGCACAACAAATGATGTGAAGAACAAAATGGATAACCTAATAAAACAAAATGAAGGTATATGTGTACTACCATAAATTACAATTTAGCTTATTACTATATACAACTCCTAAGTGTTTACGTCCATATTTTTTGTCTTAGATTCAAAAGTGGCTTTCTCAGTATCTCTGTCCTCCTCTAATGGACCACACAGTAGTTTACACACCCTGATTTACAAACACATCTTCCTCAATACTGGAGATGCCTATGATGCAAGCACAGGTACAATAAATCACTTCATATAGACCGTCCTACTATGAATATTTAAAATATTAAAATATTTTTTCCGTCTGATACAGGAATTTTTACAGCACCAATGAAGGGAGTGTATGTATTCAGGGTTTTCTCTAAGGCCTACGGAAGTCGAGATAAAGCAGTTGTCGCAGGCCTGTTTAGAAACGGCCAGCATGAAGTTTCAACATATGCACGACAAGATGGTGGTTTTATCGGCTCATCCAATGGACTTTCTTTGTTGCTGGAAAAGGGAGATAAAATATGTGTAAATCTCTATCCTGGATATTGGATTTTTGACAATGAACATCATCACAGCACCTTTAGTGGACATCTGCTTTTCCCCATGTGAATAGAAAATACATAAGGTTTGCTCATTAGCATTTTTGTATATCAATGTGTAATGACACAAAATGTTAAATTCACATTTTTTTTTTCATTCTATAAGCCTATATGTTTAAATGAATGTGATACGCAATACAAATCAAGTCAATTTGATCTAGTATAACTGATACCTCAGATGTAACACCTTTATTTAAGGAACCTATAATATTAAACACGTGCTCTGTGTATGCGTCTATGTTAGATATTTCTCTAAAATATTTGGAAATTAAAATAGGTCTATATGATATTGGTATGTGATTTTATTTTTCACAGTAAATACTATACACTATAAATCTTAATTTTAGCATTGTGACACATTTTAGCAGTGTTACATATATGACAAGTGTCTGTGTTTGTGTCTTAATGTGCCAAATGTAACCCATAAAAAAACATTATACCGAAACATTATTCCATTATTACAATTAGCTTTAGAAGCTGAGCAGCTTTTTTGTCTGCCACGGAGGCCAGCAGAAAGGGAAGGCTGTCTCCAAGCAGTTGGCCCACTGGATAGTGGATGCCATCACCTTGACGTACCAGACCCAAGGTGAACCTTCTAGCTCACTCCACCAGGATTTGTTAACCACTTGCCAAATTTCATTGCCGCTTTCTCTTATCAGAGGTAATAAGGGCTCCAAGCAAGACCCCAGTCTATCGTCACGACATAACGTCTCCGTTCCCTCCATCAGGGAAACGAGGGTTACATACGTAACCGAGATGTTTCTTATATGAAGTTATGTATCATCAGGATGTATCAGCAGATATAAGACAGATTCTTAAGTTTGTAATCCCACAATGCAATATCAAAAAGACTATGATAAACAGAACGATATGGATAAGAACTGGACAAAATAATATTTAAAAGTATAATGTTTAATTTAAACACTGTTGAAAGTACAATCATGTCTATAACAAACATTGCTTTTTGTTTGTTTGTTTTATTTGACAGCATTTAAAACATAATACAAAAAGCCCATAAAGACTCATTTGTACACATTTCATAACTGTTGAGAATGATATACACGAATTTAAAGGCTTATATCAGCTGTGGTCGAAAAATAGACGAAAATGGACTTTGCGGTCCAAAGTCTATAGGACAGTTTAAACAGTTTCACAAATTGTGGCATTTAGGACTAAGAGAATGGTGATTAATTTAATACATCACTAGTAACAGACCAAACTGTAAAAAAATTGTGATTATTATAACCATTTTAATGCTATTATTGAACATAAAAAAGCAACTTATCCAAAGCATTGCGAATGGTTTAATAGTGAATTTGTAGTTGTTTTAGTGTATGTGCTGAAAGATTAATGATTGTTCATTATTTTTGGGTAAACTAAGAACCTGGAGGACATGAACATTACAATGAATGAAAAAAAGATCAAAATGGATTATCTAATTCCTTAAAATCAAGATGAAACATCCCCTAAATGGAACTCAGGTGTCAGACCTGGGTAGTTTACAATTCAATGGGAACAGAAGGTAAATTACATGGAATAACACACAAGTAAGAAAATTTCTCCGAAATCTTCAAATCTTTGTTACCTTAGTTTTCTACTTTTGTAGAAATGAGACCACTGTGCCAGTCTGAGAAATTTAAAATGATACCAGACTTCACTAGCATTGACATTTTCATGTAATCATTTTGAGTAAAAGGGAAGATGGGTACAGGGGTATAAAAAGAAACAAATGGGCAGAAGAGAAGGCAGTTTCTTGCACCTCTCCTCTGTGGCGTGTCTTGAAGATGCCTTTGTGTTTGCATTGTCAGTTTCTCAGAAGATGAAAGTATCTGAGGTTCTTTCATGCTTACACAGCACCCATAAAGGGGGATGTATACACTCCGTTGCTGGAAAAGAAGGATGAAGAGGATGCATCTGTCCAGATTATTGTTTTTTTTTTTTTTTTTGACAAATATTAAAACTTGATAAACTATTAAAACAAAATATAAAAATGGATGAACTTGTGAAGCTGATGATATATGCTTTTAAGTCTCCTTTTCCTGTTTATTTGGGAAAATGTAATCCAGCATTATCACAGTGTTTTATCACTTCCATGTGACTTACACCAGTTATTGCTTCAAAATGTAGCTTTTGCAGTCCAGAGTCTGTTTAAACAATTACGCAACTTGTGGTTTTTAAGTCAAAGAGTATTAGGCAGTTGATAGTCTACAACATTGGTACCAGACAGAATGTTGATTTTTATAGCACTAGCAGTTTTAATGCTCAACGTGTGGGCTAAAGCAGCAGATGATTTATTTGTACCAAACATAAACATTCTCAAAGAACTGGGGAAAATAAAAATCATGGAAACAAGGATGGAAGCTATGGAGAAGGAAATGGAGCGACTAAAAACAGAAAATACAGGTAATGTGACGCTGTTTACAAATGTGTTTTGAGAACAGAGGTGTGATCATACATAGCACAACAAATGATGTAAAGAACAAAATGGATAACCTAATAAAACAAAATGAAGGATAATGTGTACTACCATAAATTTTTGCTTACTATTATATACAGTTGTTTATGTACATATTTTATGTCTTAGATTCAAAAGTGGCTTTCTTAAGTTTGTAATCGCACAATGCAATATCAATAAGACTCTGATCCAGCAGAATGTAAAGCAGAACTGGACAAAATAATAATGATGTTTAATTTAAACACTGTTGAAAGTTTATTATGAGTAATGAAAGGCTCATATTTTGGTTTTGGGAGTTCCCAACAACAGGTTCATGCAAGCACTTTCATTGTATAATAATACGCATGCATTTTAATCTTATGTCGAGTTCAGACTGCAGATTTTAGCCCCGATTTTGACTCCCCGACATTAGATCATCCAATTTTGAGAAATGCCCGACAAAAGTCCGACATCGCCGGCAAATCGGTGCTCGTTCACGCGAGCGACTATCACACAAGTGTGAACTATCAAAGACGCGATCTGAGAGAATCGCCAACACCCGTGAGATATTTGACATGCTAAATATCCTAACCTGTCGGTGATTTAAAATCATGCAGTGTGAAATATGTTCGGACTAAAAAATAACATCATCGATAACCTACAGCCAATGAGAGCAACATCAAGGGCTGCGGGGAAGTTGGGGAGAGTTGACACCCAATCCTTGCTCCTCGCGTCTCCCTAAACATTTCCTCTTCCACAATCTTCTTTTCTTTTTCTTCTTTAAACTGAAAATGAGCGTGCATGCATTTTTATGGAATGGTTCTTGGGGCTACCTTTTTTAACAATAAGGCTTGGCGTGCTTGATCTCGTGTTGTTGAAGGATCACGTGACAAAAAAAAAAACTACTGGAAAGTAAGGGCTGTTGAGAATTTAGCTTTGCCATCACAGTAATAAATGTAATTTATATATTTTTTTATTAAATAAATGTAGCCCTTAGAGACGTATTTTAAAACATAAATCTTACCAACCCTAAACTTTTAAACAATAATGTAGACATGAGATTATCTGTAATCAAATTTCTATGTTTACATTTCAGTTCCTAAAGTGGCTTTCTCTGCCTCTCTGTTGACCTCTTTCGGACCACAAAGCGTTGGGCCCTTTAATGATGGTTTACATACTCTGATTTACAAATACATCTTCCTTAATACTGGAAATGCCTATGATCCAAACACAGGTAAATGAATTCATATAGTATGTTTCTGTAACATTCACAGTTGATCGTGTCTAATTAATTGTTCTCTGATACAGGAATCTTTACAGCACCAGTGAGGGGAGCTTATGCTTTCAGGGTCTTCTCTAAGGCCTTTGGAAATCTAGAGAGAGCCGCTACTACAGGCCTGTTTAAAAACGACCAGCATGTAATTTCTACACATGGACATCAAGCAAGCGGTTTTATCAGCTCTTCAAACGGAGTCTCTCTACTGCTAGAAGAAGGGGATAAAGTGAAGGTAAATCTCTATCCTGGACAATGGATTTTCGACAATGGAGAACACCATCACAGCACATTCAGTGGACACCTGCTTTTCCCCCTGTGAACCTGCAGATCTTTTATTAACCCAGAAAAGCTTTTTTATACATAAATGATGTACAACCCTTAAAAACAAATGTACTGACTTAATCAAGTGGCAGTCAAATTTATATAATACCATCAACATGAATATTCTTCATATGGCTTAGCTTAATTATTATTATTGTTAGTGCAAAATGCTTTATGCATGTAAATGTACAGAATGCAACATTACAACTGGTGGGAAAAAAAAGATTATGAATGTACGGTTAATGGCATGCAACATGCGACGGTTTCCTTTGACTGATATTTAGTAAATCAACCTTTCCATGACAGGAAGTACAGCTGACCCTGTGTATCAGCACAAACAAATTCCTTCGGGTCACGTGGGTTCACCTCCAGCACCTTGACAGGGCCTCCACAAACAAACATGCCCACCTGTGAAATACAGAAAATGAGCAAACAACAGAAAGCAGACGAAATAAACACTGGTACACACACACACATAAAAGCAAGAGTTAAAATACCTGTTTCTTAGTTTGTCTGTCCCACAGTTTGACCGTTCTGTCATGGGATGCTGAGATGATGAGGCTCTCTGTAAGCCGCAGAACACTCACTTTGTCTGTGTGCACCTACAGACCAGTCACACAAACAATCAGAAACACGTGATTGACATATGATCATATCTATGAGAGAATATGAAGATACTTGCCGGTCTTCTCTGAGTCCAGGTGGACAGGTTAGGAGGCTGATTAAACCACATGTTCCCTTTACAATCACCACACACAAAAAAATCTGCAGAAACAAAACAAGCAAACTGTATTTTTCAGTAAACAGTTCACATAATGACCACTATGGGTTAATGGATTATTGTTTGTTTGTTAGGGTGTTTTGGTAGGGTTAAAACCACCACGCAATCAAAATAATGTAATATATTTTACAATATTTTATTAAAGCACATAAACACAGCTATGGTCGAACAGGCCTGGAAAACAGAAATGGGTTTAGAAACTGACTCAGAATGCCTTGGGAGCATACATGCTTGATCAATTAATGCAAAGCATAATCTGACACAATTTAAAAAAATAATTCTTTGCCTTGAACAGAATGTATTTATCTTCCTTGAAAATGTATTTTCGTGTATTAAAACGCTGTACCGTTCTGCACCGCTGCAGCTGTGATCCAGGAGCTGACCTCTGCTGCCCTCTGGATTGTTGTTGGCCTCCCCATCTGCTGTTCCTCCTCCTGCTGTTCATCTATTTTCTCCTCTATCTCAGAATCCTTTGGCTTCTTCGTTATCGCACAATCACAAAAGGTTAAGTAGAAGTCTGAGCCATTCGGATTCAGAGACAACTAAAAGACAAATAATTGCAGATTATTTTAAGTTTTAACTGTGAATATCAATATCACGACAATGACAGATGAACTTACAATGAGGCCAATGTACAGATCGCCCTGTTTCTGACCCAACAGCCAAAAACTCTTCCTATCATTCGCCATCATGCCAAGAGGACATACTCTTCTTAACCAGCTACAATAAAACACACATACTGTAAATTTATTTTTTTATTACCCAGTAAAGGAATGTTATTTTTCAGCATGGAATAGAGACCTTCAGGTGGACATTACTGTGGATGAGTACATTTACATTTACATTTAGTCATTTTGCAGACGCTTTTATCCAAAGCGACTTACAATTGAGAGTACAACAGCGATTCATTTTTTTTGAGAGACAAACAGACAGAGTAAGTGCTTATAACACCCAGTCACAGGGAGTGTTCAAATTAGTACATGCCAGAAGGGAAGGAATAAACAAGGGGGAGGAGAAGTGAGACAGAGACAGTGAGAGTATTTTTTTTTTTTTTTTTTTTTTTTATGAGTTCTGTGGGGAGCATGCCTTTTAGCTCAAACTCAATCTACTGATACTAGGTTTAGAGTACTACAATACAAATGGATGATGAGGACATACATTATCTCTGTTAAATTACATAGGATTAATTCTAACATTCTGGATAGTTGTACAAAATGTAAAAATTAAATTGTTACATTGTTTCACTGTATGTGGGAGTGCAGAGAGCTGCAACTGTTCTGGTTCTTGGTGTGGTCTGTGAAATGACTGGAGAAAACAGGACAGCTTTTATATAAAAATTGTGGTGATTACTTACTTATAAGCTTCTTTAGTTGAGGTTTTAGTAGAGAGCACATCAGTGACTATTCCACCCATATATACTCCAAACAGACTGCCACAGTTATATAAAAAGCTCAAAGGAGAATCCACTTTGTATGAAGACACTTTATCGAGCCTGGAAAAAAACAAAATAATAATAATGGATAAATGGCAGATATTAAAATCTATGCTTTTTTAAATAAATTAAATAATAAATAAAACAATAAAAATTAAAATCAATTATTTTAAATTTGAGCAAAGAGAAAAGGAGTTAGAAGTAATTACCCCACAATGCACTTCTTGGAGTCCCGCTCCAGTTTCCAGACACATACAGAGCAGTCGCTGCAACTCACCGCCAGCTCGTCGTCAGGCATCTCAGTGACCGCACATAAGCTCCCATCACTGACCTTCAAACAACACACACAGAGCTCTACACTCTGACATTTCCAGATGAAAGACTTTGTATTTGTATTAACAAGTAATAATTATAGTTCTTGATTACCTTCTTCCAGTAAACCATTGAATTCTGAAGCCATATCTCTAATCTGCCTGTGTCATAACCACACACCATGAGATCATCAGTACCCAAGAAACACAGAGCTCTGACACTGCCCTTCTGACAGCGAGGGCTTTCTGTAGATTAATGTATACAGAAAAGGCAAGTTATTAATACTAATCAAATGCTACATTTGGATGCATTACTTTTTACAGGAAAAAAAAAGTGTTTAAGTGAATTTTGTATGATTTTAGATGATGATTTTTTGACCATTTGCTGTACCCATTGCTGTGACGATGCTCCAGGACCTGAGGGAACGATCCACTGAGACAGTGAGGAACTCTGGTGGTCCATCCTCTTTACACACTAAAGACTGGATTTCTGCACTGTGACCGTACAGAGTACTGTGATGCTGTACCTGTGAAAACAATTGGTTAGAATATATTAGGAATTCACTGGTATTCAAATTCTGGATGATGTAGATAAGATGAGAATTATTTTTAAATTTGGTATTGGGTAAAAATTTACACAGTACTGAAATTCTTTGCTTTCTCTTATAAATAAAAATAAAACACTTAAATTAAATATCAACTGATGACCTGTATGGTCTCAATATATTATACTTGCCTAGAATTAATCTCTGGAAATTATTTAAACACAGGTTTTTATGTAAATAAATGAATTATTAATGAAAAAGCTGTTACCTGCAGTGGATGCCAGAGTTTAACAGTGCCATCTTCTGATGCTGAAGCTACCAGTAAGTCTTCCGGTTTTAAATTCTTTTCCAGATCTGTGTGCAAAAAAATGGTTTTGCTATGATTTTTTTTCTATGTGAGGAAGCTACATATCCATATTTATCCATTGTGTGTATTAGTCAGTGCACCTGGCTGAGAGACAACAGTGCAGTGATGGAGACGTGACTTGTGGGCCTGGATCCTGGTGATTTCTACCCCTGATTCCCACTTCCAAACCATCAGCAGTCCATCTGTAGAGCCTGACATTACATACTCCTCCTAAAGACATTAAAACTACGTAAATATTAACAGCTTACACTTCTGTTTGTCTTTTCAATATGGCACCGCTGTCTTACCCAACAGCACAATGTGCTCAGAGATGAACTAGAGAGGATCTCTCTCAGCAAACGTCCTGTCTGGATATCCCACATCCGCATCTTACAGTCACTGGAGCAGCTGAGCTGAGGTGTGAGAGAAGTTTTGTATTCAGTTGCAGTCAGAATCAGTAGTTAATAAAATGATAAAATAAAAACAGCACTTTGTAAATGACTTTCTCACCACAGCAGATGATGTCCAGGCACATCCTGTAATCCAGTCTCCGTGGCAATTAGAAATGGTCTGGGAAAGAACTGGAGGAAGCGACTGTCTTCCATATCATCAAAGCCTATTAGAAAAGAGTGGGTTTAAAATGAGTGTGACAGAAATGTGGTGTTTCCTTCCATTTCTTCCAGTAATACATTCTCAGTGGAGAAAGTACCTGATCTTTCCCTCCTGAGAGCAACTCTTTCTCATCAGGACTGAAGGCAAGGCATGTGACCCCTCCATTGTGACCTCTCAGAATACACATCACCTTTGGGTCAATCCAGGGCTTAGAAGTCAAATTATTCTTCAACCACAGAGCAATAGTGAAGTCATCTAAAACAAAAGGAGATTTTAAATACAACAAAATATATTCAAAATACTTAGAAACATACAATATGAAATAAAATTACATTAAAAGATCATCCCAAAGGTAATCTGAATGTAAAAATAAGATCAAGTGAGTTTGCAAAAACTGTTAAACATCTGAAATATTTTGCATACACTGACCAGACGCAGAAGCCACGCAGGTAGAGTTTTGTGCCAGAGCGAGAATAGGTCCCTTCTGCACACCAAAAGATCCTATCAGCACAAGCTTTTCTGGATTATCTCCTTGTCTTTCCCAGACTCTGAGACGGTGATCCATGCCCCCCGACATCAGCAGCTCTGTTTCTTTGACCTTCATCCACATGAGGCAGAGCATGGACACTGGGAGGTCCTTACTGGACCAAACCTTCTCTCCTACAGTACAAAGCATTTTGGAATGAGATGTGCTCACATTACTTAAGTTCTAAAATTTTTTAAAACATTTTTTTTATGTTGTGAGAAAGTGTGCAGGATGACATGAGCACATTTGTAAATGCTGGATGTAAACATTTATTTACCTGATTTCCAACTGTAGATTCTGATACGATTATTCTGGTAACCCACAGCAGCGTATCCACCAGTTACAGCCGCACATAGAGCTTTAGCTTCATCTTCATTTCCACTTTTGGTGTGCTTTTGCAACAATTGATTATTAATTATTAAAATATAATAATTAACTATTAACAATCATCTTTAAAGGTGCTCAACTAACATTACTCTAATGTCCTGAAAGAATTATGAGTACTTGCAAGGCAGCTAAAGAATAGTGTTGTCGTTCTCAATAATGTTTAAGCTTTGGTTCTGCAAAAATAAAAATCAGTGACATATTTGCAGTTTAAAGAATTATATAATTGGATTCATTTAGAAGACAATTTTTCACCAATATTTAATATAACTATATTTTGTGTGATTTAATAATTTAGGCTCCTAAATTTTACAGTAACTAACAAAGTTAAATAAAAGCCTAAATATAACAAAAACATGTTCAGGTATAGACATTTAGAAGATCAATATTATTTATTGTAAATTATTTGGCTGAATTCATTACAGAATTGAAGGATCAAAAATGGCATGAGCAGTAGAAATATTAAATATGCAGCAATTCTAATTTTAGAAAATGAAAGTACCTTTTCTTCTCCCACAACAGCAACAGTTTTCCCAAGACCACCAGACCATACATGAACCTAGACAGAAAAATATACAGTCAATAATAAATGTGTTTCAGGATGCATGGCAGAGTGAATCACTTTAACAAAATCTAAGAACTGAAGACTGTCAGATAATGTTCCTCACCACACTGTCATGTCCAGCGCTCAGCAAGAGGTTTCCTCCCTGCAGGAAGTTTAGTGACTGCGTGGAGCCGCGGTGAGCATGATAACTTCCCACACAAGAAGCTGCTGTCACCGACCAGAGCCGCACTTCTCCTGACAGACAGCCTGAGCACAACATGAAGGAGCAGGGAGAGAAAGACACACTCCGCACCGAGCTCTCATGACCTAACAGAGTCTAAGGAGAAGACAAATTATTTTATTTTATTTTAATAACATGTCTTTGGTGTCATTCCTCACCGTAACGTTCTTCTGTTCAAGCCAGTTCCACAACCGAACGCCTCCATCCCAGCATCCCACTGCCACGAGCTGACCCTCAAGGTCAAAGTTCACACAGTTCAGAGGAGAAGGATTCATGAGAGAAGCCACTTCTGTGCTCTTCTGCACTGACCACACCTGAGTACAGCCACATGAATGATGAATACTTCAAAACAACAGCACAACACCACATGTAGTTCAGAAATAATCAGAGCTTTTTTCTTGCTTTTACCTTCAAATTTAAGTCTAGTGAGACAGTAGCAAAGAGTTTTCTGTCTGGACTGACATCACATCCTGTGATCTTGTTGGAGTGGGCATTCATATGGCCAGTTCTTAAAGTGTTGAAATATTTCAAAAGTTATTCATATTTTATCCATTTCCTTTTTTCTTTTACTAAGTACACTCTACTTTTGAGTTAAAAAAAAAAAAAGTTACCTGCAACCACTTGCAACATCCCACACCTCCACCTGCCCATCAAACGAGGTTGTAGCCAGAAGTTCCTCCCCAAGGAAGACACAACTGGAGACACCATCACCACTGCTCATCAATGACTTGATCTCCTGTTTTCAAAAATGAATGTAAAAAAGTCAATTGTGATTTCTCCTAAAAACACTGACTATCATAAAAGATTTCCTTTTTTATGCTTAACTGTTACCTGTCCAGTCTCTGTATGCAGGAGGTGAATTATACCCTCTCCATCTCCTACTGCCACAAGTTTTCCATCAGGACTCACAGCCACACAACTCGGCTCAGAGTGGAAGGTAAAAACTAGTTTACTAAGCAGAAAAAAAAAGTAAAAACTGTCGATAAACAACTGTTGCACACTGTGGTGTCTATAAAAGTGTAAGTCTACAACATTAAATTCAATGCACATTCAACATTTTTGAATCTTTTTTTTTTTAGGATTATTTTTTTTTTAAGAAGGCTTATATGAAATATTGAAAATTTTGCATAAGCACATTTGTGACATTTACTTGTTATATTTTAAATAGCATAAATACTCATAAATACTCAATAATACTCACTCATTATTAGATAACTAAAAGCAGTATTGATCTGGACTTATAAATGACTGTTTAAACTTATATGACAGTAATACGCTATTAAGAAAAATAAATATTAGTACCCGGCTTCGTTTTTTATGGCATCTGTGCAGTTCATCCTTTTTACAGCATGCACTCCTCCATTTCTCATCATGCTTTCTGCCCACAAATGGGCAGAGCTGTCACAAGGTTCATTAAGAGCCGTTTGTACAAAGAGAGCAGGCCACTGGGAGAAGAGAAGGCTGTGACGCTTCAGAAAACTCAGACAGTCTTTAAAATCCTTCATGTTATCTGAAAAACACATATGAATTTGGATTTACCACATAAATTGTGATTTGTATATTCAGTACACATTCTAACTCATTGAGGACACATTATGAACATGAAACTATTTTAAGTACTTTTTCAAGTACTTTGGTTTTTATAAAAAAATACAACAACAGAAATGTAAAATACCTGCTGATCTTTTAGCTTGCACCTGATTGGTCTCATATTTTTGGCCTTAATGGATAAAAGGAAAAACAATCAATACAATCTATGATATATAAAGAACATACTACTGTTAAAATTAAAAGCTTTAAAGCTCTCTTACCAAACAAAATGTAGGTTTCCAGAAGTTGGTGAATAAGCCCCTGCCGCACATTAGCATAGAGGAAGTAGTAACTGGACAGCAGAAAACACAAAGGCTCCCACTGATTACTGCCCATCTGAGCACAGAGAGAGAAGAGACATTTCTGAGTTTTATAACCTCACACTGGTCTCTGAAGCTGAACTATCCAAGAAGAGAGCAGGAGGACACTGACCAGGTGTGCAGGGAGTTGAGACAGAATATCAGCATCAGAGTGAAGAAATGTGTCCTTCCCCTGAGGATTTGACTGCACCCAAAGGTGAGCTGGGAAAAAAGGTTATCAGATTAATTAGAGAATGTCTAAAACAATGGTATTTAAAAAATAAATCTTGTGTAACCACATAAATTCTCATAAATAACCGATATAAGATATACATTTTTTCACACATATACACACACACAAAAAACTTGCTAAAACCAAAGCCTTTAAGAAATATTGTATAAAACAAATAAAACGCATCATGATTTACTTGTATCTTGTTTTACCTGCAATTATCAGATGAGCTCTGGTTCTACTCTCCTCAGTAGACAGATACAGATGTTCAAAGGCTGACTTCACCTCTGGATGGGTCAAAATTAGGAGGTCATCTGAGCCTTGACCATGGGACGGTCCAATCAGGCTACATTAGAAGAACGACCAAACAAATTATTCCTTGTCAAAAACAATAGTTTCTCCTTATGTCTTTATATTATTTCACCGGGCTGTACCTGTGCAAAGTTCGAGCCAGCTGAGAGAATATTGCCATGGGAACACGGCTCTCTGGATGCCTTGCTATATGAAGAATTTCCTGCCAGGTCACCAGCCCACCTCTGGAGTTTAAATCGTTGCATATGTTCAGTATAGTGTAGAGAGAACTCTCCCGCAGTCCTGTGAAAGAAAGTAATTACAGACATATTTATACAAAGTGATTCATAAAATAAAAAAAAATAAAAATAAACAATTTTTTTTGTTTAAGCTTTTGGATTCTTTGTGGTAACTACTGACATTTCTAAAGGTATGGTCAAATTTACATTTGTACACTTCTTTGTCAAATTTTAACTTTCAGTAAAGTCAGTCATTTCAATTCAAATGCATGCAGAACATCAATGAATTACTTATTTTTTGCAGAGCAATAAGCACAATGTCTTGCACCATTGTAGCTGATGGCAAGAGTAGCTAATTGGTTCTTGTGGAGCAATAAATACTAGTGTGTTTACCAGCAGAGCTGATGGCAAGAGTAGCTAATGCCCATCCCAGTCCTGCTCTGCAATATTGATCTTGCAGCCTCAGCAGACTGTGCTGCACCAGCTCACCAAGAGACTGAGGAAGAGACTGGAGGCTGTCCTTCATCTAAATGACAAACTCCATTATGAATATTATGCTCAACTTTACACCTCTTTTGCAAAATAACATTGTGGATAACTAAAAAACATGTTAAAAATTATTTACCTTCTCAAAGGAGGCATAATTCTTAAGCTCCTCACAGGCCAAATGGAGGTAGAGTGGACTCACAGAGCCTTTCTTCATCAGCAGCGTCTGAAGCTAAAGGGGAAACACAATGATAATTGTACTAGATGTGCCAAAAATTTATTTCTTCGTTAAATTACTCAAACAGCAAATAATCAGGTTCACCTGGTTATTGAAAGCAGAATCGCTCAGTTTCTTTCCAAACTCAACAAGCTGCTTCTGGACAATCTCCTTCTTGTCAGGTAAAGATAGCTGCCCCAGGGGAAATGACACGGTACCTTTTCTTGTGCTAACAGTGTTTTGTAGGGATGATTCTGAAGTAACACTCAGGACCAAACAGACACCCTGAGAGGACAGTGACAGACAGATGAGAAAGTTTATTCATTTGTAACTTCACTTATTTACAGTAAGTGTGTGTTTTCATGCGTGCATGTTCCTCTCTCTTACTTTAGGAATGTGCTGTGGGATCCATTCTGACACCTTTTGACCTCTACAGTCATGGATACGGTCCGCCCCATCAATAAGCAATGCTAGTGGCTCTTTGTTCAAGTTCAAGTGGAAGTCAGACAACAAGTCTCTGTAGTGCAATAAGACAATAATTATAAAATGACTTTCATGAAACGATGCATTTTACATCAGATCCTTCCTTACTTATAAGATGTGTTTGGAGGCAACTCCACATCTTCTTTTCTTTTCCTCATCCATTGAACAAGACAGCGAAGAAGCTGCTCAACACTGCAAGCTGACTGGCTAGCATCTGTAGAGTAGGATATGACATCACACAGAGGGGCTTTTCTGTTTTTGACAGAGGATTTGAGTGCCTGGGCCAGGGCAGCCTTAATAAAAACAGATGACACAGAGATATTTAGATTAAGATCTTTGTTCAGAAAGATTAATACCCGAGAACAACGTTATTTATAAAATGTACAGTTACCATGAACACAGTCTTTCCCTCTCCAGGATTTCCCTCAACCATCAGAATTCCTCCTTTTCGCTGACATTCCTGAACTTTTTCTGTAGCCAAAGAAATAAGTTTTGCCCTGCCGTGAAACTGCTGCTGTTGGGCATCCTGATGTACTTCCTGCTCCTTAATTTTCGTGTCCACATCTTCATGCATCTCCTACAAAAAAACTAAATTATATTAAATATCAATTTGAATAGAATACACTTTTTAAAATGCTAACTTAATGAAATAAGTGAAATATATTAACAATTTACTTTATTTTAGCAAACAAAAAATATGGAAGTGCTGAATTAAAATGTATATATTTACCATTTTTTAATGTAATTAAATTTTTATTAAACTGCATACTCTTATCTATTTATCCATGATTGAGTGGCCCCTAAAAAGAAGAACTCCTAGTCTGACCTCCACAAAAAGCTGCTGTATGGTTTCCCAGATATCCTCCAGCACTGCCCTCCTGAATTTCTCCAGATCTTTCAGATAGGGCTTTCCATCCACCACCCCACCCCATTCACAGGGATAACTAGGAGAATATGAAGCAGTGCAAACGTAAAAACAAGAACACTCACTGTGCTGACAAAACAAAGGAACTAAACTCACTTTTCTGTCACTTTGAAGTCGTTGTTCTGGATCCATGTTTTTAAGCTGTTCATTTTAGCTTCAGCTTCTTTGGATTCTGCCACAAAGTCTGTCCTCCATGCCACTGGCACCGAACTAAACATACAAACACATTAAAGTAGGTCATGTGATGTACTGTACTGTACTGTATTTACTGCAGTTGATATTTTCCATTATTTAATTCGTAGGCTGTCGTCAGTCAACTACAAAATGAATTCAATCAGCAGATAAATAATAAATAAATGTATACCTGGTGAAACGAGGTGACCTGAAGTAGAAGAACATGCGGCTCTGGGCAGAGTCTGGATACAGAGCTTGAAACTGTCGAATCTCCATTTCAGTGATGGACAACCCATCAGGTTCAGAGTTCAGCTGGCAGAAAGAAGCATGAAAACACTTCTTATTGAGCACTTTTTATAAAATTAAATTTTTTTTTTTTTTTTGTGCTTCCCCTCAAAAAAATCTGTGTTGTGTAGAAAGGTGTTAAATATCTTTACTTTTAATCTTTAAATACTTTAAATAATAATAGTAATTTCATATCCTCAAATTTCTGTAGCGTTTAAATTTGCCTCTATAATTTACCTTGCAACCTTCTGGTCAACATTAAGTCTGGTTAACATTAAGCATTAAAAATAAAACATTAATCACCTGTATCACACTTCTAAAAAAGCATCTATCAGACAAATAGACGTAATTACCCAGCTGTACTGAGGAAGCTCAGTTAGGGAGGGGCGGGGCGGCACAAGGCCGTATCTCTCTCCCAGAATCCCGAGCAGCAGCTGGCTGCGACAGACCTCTGACAGACAGAGCTCCACAGCACGGTTAGACTCCTCCTCTGTGACGCCCCAGCGCAGCTCCACTTCCTGCAGGTAGAGGTAGTGAGGAGCGGCTCGTCTCCTGAGCTCAGGAAACACACTACGCACAAGAACATCCCTCTCTGCGTGCATGTCTCTGAACGTAGAAGAGATGAACACTCGCACACCTTTCCATCTATGAAAAGAGAGAAAAGAGACTGATTTATTAACTATTTCCTGTCTGGTTTTAACTGGAATATATGCTGGACCACAGTCACCCAACATAAAGTGACTGACATTTTACTGTAACAAGTTTTTTTTAATAGTTAAACCTAAACTTTGGTGTTGCTGGGAGTGAGAGGACTTCAGCGGTTCTCTCAGGTTCAGTTTTTTGACCCTGTGGTGGCGGGATGTTATAGACTCTGTCCATGTGCTCCACATGCTGCAGCATCCTCGAGGAGCCTCTCTCTGAGACAAACCTACGACCACAGAACAACTCTAATGAACATCTGAAACTCCAGCCACTGAATAGATTCACAAGTAAAGTAGTAAGAAGTAAAATACATTGTTGTTTACAAAGCATATCTATTTTATATAAATGCCATTCTTCCAAACTTTCTATTCATGAAAAAATCTTTAAAAACATTTATCACAGTTTCCACAAAAATATTTAGCAGCACTATTTGCAGCATTAATAATTCTAAATAATTTTTCTTGAGCACCAAGTTAGCATGCTGACATTTCTGAAGAATCATGCGAATGCTAAAACTTCAGCACTGCCTTCACAAAAGTTACATTTTAAAATACATTCAATAACATCCTTTATTTGTGTATTAAAAAAAAAGCTTCTTTCAAAACATTACAAGCTTTTTAAAAGGTAAATACTAGGTAGATCCTACACTAGCTCTCATTGATAACATGAGAATCAGCTAAAGATCTTACTTCAGGATCTGCTCACTAAACCCCCAAAGCTCTATAATGTTGGAGCTCAGTTTGTATTTCAAAGTATAAACCGGAGACCTGTTCAAAACAAATAACACAAGATTTATTTAAAACTACTGCAACTTTTGTGATATTTCTGCTTTAAGCGGTAGACATTTTAATGAAAAGATATAATATTTCAGTTTTGGGAATTGAGATAGAACAAGTTTCACAATACATACATTTTTCTGAGCAGCACACGTATCACAACAACATCACGGTTGATCTGTCGGTAGTTATTAATCGCTGCCATTAAATCTCTGTCAGTGTAGTAATTTTCAAACACAACTATGCGATCAAGCTGTGGAGAGAGATATTTTAACAGACATGTTATATGCAAAATATTTTTTAATGCCTTCTGAAATAACCATAATTACAAAACCTTTGTCTTCTCTTCACTTTGCTTAGCAAAGAATGCTGAAAGGGATATGCATTCAGATTGTATATCGTAGTCATTCAAATCCTGAGAAAGAGTGACAGAGAGAAAAAACACACAAAAAGATGTGACATTGACACTGATTTTACTTCATAGTGCTTTGTTATACATTTAATTATTGTTTTAATTTTTAAGTGTTTTATTTTAATGTATATATATTTCAATACACAGAAAAAAATGGAAAAGGGGCTATTAGATTCACTCAGAAATGAAAATTCTGTCGACATTTACTAATCTGTATAAGTGTATTTGTTTTGTTGAACACAAAGGAAAATATTTTGCATAAAGTTTGTAACCAGAATGTTTTGGGTAACCGTAGTCTTTTGTAGTAGTAAAAAAAGTTCCATGTTAAATCAATGAGGACCCAAAACAGCCAGGTTACAAACTTTCTTCAAAATGGCAGAACTCGAGGGTGAGTAAATGATGACAGAATTTTCATTTTTGGGTTAACTACTGCTTTAACAAGTGTATATTCACAATAAAAGGGAAATTCTTACATTCAGTTGTTTCATTGCATGTCTCACATTATCCAAAAGCACATCAGACTTCAACTTGATTGCCTGGAGGCCTTTGTGGCTGAACAGCATGACTCGGGAATCTTCACTACAGTAGTTAATCATCATGCACATAAGCATTGCAGCTTCTTGTACCTGCAGAACATATAGTTTACAATAGGTTTCATTTATACTAGAAGCCTAATTTCTAAAATGTAAGACGAAAATTTACAGTCCCTTATATATACATAAAGGTACAACTGTACTGTGCTGATAAATTAAACAGTAAGATTCTGTTAACTGACCGATGCAGAGAGTTTATTCTCATCGATGTCTTCGGTGCTTTCAGGGGGCAAGCAGACACTATCAGCACCCCTCCACTTCCGACTCTCTGAAATGTCAGCATTATACATCACAAGAGTGCGTCCTGGGAGAGGCGGGATGTTGTACTTGCAGGACATCTGCACAGCTTTTTCCAAAGCACAGCAGTACTTGTTCAGAAGCTCCTGAGTGTACATCTTCTGACTAAAAAAATATGTAATATATATGTAAAATAAACTAAACATTTAATATATTTATATTTAAAAATGTTTTCTTTAATATTATACTAAATCAGCAACACAAACTTCGCTTTTTTTAGGAGATTGCGTTTGATACTGAATAGGCGGTAGACAAAGGGAACGCTCATTGTAATCCTCAGTCTCTTGCGTGCTGTTGTTTCCCATTTGTATTGGCGAAATCTTTTGCTCTTCGGCAATTTTTTAAGAACTCTGTGCAAGATCTCTCTGGAGCTTGGCACCTTGACTACGGGTCCACCAGCTGAAAAAGGAGAACAGGTCAGTCGAACATCCTCAGGGGCACATCTATCGAAGACACGATTTGAAACAGAAACCTGTTTTAACATAAATATCTTTGCTGTCACTTCTGGTCAATGTAAAAAATTCTTGCTGAAAAAAACCCATTAATTTCTTATCAAATAAATTACTGATCCCATAGCAACGGTGGGGCATATTTTACTCTTCATCTCATATAAATGACCTGCTGATATGAATTTGCCAAGCAGGGCAGGATTATGGATAAGTATTTATCGTTTTCCTGCTTAACAAATAACCTTTACCAACCTCTAATATCAAAGAAGTTTATAGATTGAGACTTGAAATCCTAACCATAAAAATCCTGACTGGTTGATAAACATGTTGATCCAGGTACATCCTTCATACATAAACTTACCAAATTTATGAAGCTCCAAAATTATTTTATATGCAGAAAGGAAACAGAAAGGAAACTGTCTGCTCTGGATTACAGCATTCTGTAAGAAGAAACACACTAAACCTGTAAATGACTTTTTCATCATGTTATATACCTTTCAGTGTTCAAAAGACTGAATTAAGAGACACTCACTTTGGAGGTCAGTCTGTTGAGGATCTTAGTATGATGTTTCTCACTGATGCCCACAGAGATCATGTTCCTCAGGTTCCTCAGCATTGTCATAAAAGGAAGAGATTTTCCATCTGCAATTACAAAAAAAACACCATACACTTATGTCTGAGTAAATAATCAATCTATAATCCAGTTATGGACCCAGTGCATGTCCTTCTTCCACACCGATGAGTTTCTCCCAGGTGGCAGCTTTGTTTCCCTCCTGACTCAGTTTGCATTCCCATGTGTCGGGCTGCTTAAGTTTCATTGGCTTTCCAGCTCTCTCTCTCTCCCAAACCCCACTAAGACCGCTGCGAGAGAAGGCCTTCAGATCACTCGGGTATCTGCATGCACAGACAGACAATCAACTGGACTGAGAAATATAGTTAATATAAAACATTTTTAGCTAAAAACTTGCAGGACTAACTTCTTTCCCAGAATGGCCATAACATGTTCTGCAGGTTCTTTGATGTGAAGGAGCTTTATCATTTTCTTGATATTGAATTCACTCTGTTTGTTATCCTTAGCAGTATGATTCTGGTTCTCCAACTGCATCACAAGATGTTCAGTAGTGACATAATGTGCAATAGTATGCAATATCATAAAATAGAGAATTAAACACAACAAAGCTCACATATTTTTTGAGAATGGATTCGCGAACTCTGACTAGATCACCCCACTTTTTCCATTGTGAGATTTTCTGAAAGAAGAGGGGTAAAAAAAAACAAAAAAAACCTCAACTTAACTTTATTCATATAGCACCACTAAAACCATGATAGTTGACCAAGGAGCTGTACAATAAATCCAATATCATCAGCATCATACAGCACAGAAAAGACCAGACACAGCACAGTTACTACACTTAAAAGCCAGAGAAAAAACAGCAAAAGCTAAATGTACTCTCAATTTTAATTTATTCTAGGGAACATCTAATAGTTTCTGGTTGGATGACCTAGAGACCTTTGAGGATTGTAAACAGATAACAAAGCAGACAATAACCCATTTTTAGACTTAAAAACTATCATTTTTAAAAATCAGTTCTGTTTTGAATTGGAATACAATGATATATTAGTACTGGGGTAATGTGCCCTTGTTTACACAAATGCCACCCTCAGATCTGATGACAAAAACACAGCAGACTTTGCAGAATCAAGAGTCAGTAAGACATAATTTAAAACTTTTCTACTATAAATTTCTACTAGAACTATAATTTTCTACTAGTGCTGTTTTTGTGGAATGTTTTCTTCCTAAAATGAAAAGAAATCTAGAAAGAAATTATGTATTCATTATTGTATGTTGGTAGGATATGTGCAACACTAAAATATGGGGTTCAAATTGTCTTGAATGTCTTTAATACTGAAATAAACAGAAATTAAAAATTTAAAAGTATATTGAAAAAAAAAGTAAATATTTTTTCAAGAAGAATTTTTGTGATGTCATATTTGTGAAGCTTACTGTGTATGTTTTGGTCTATAATAATATACATCATTTTTTATTTTTGACATATTACCTCTCCTTTCTTTTGTTTCTTGTTGTGTTTGCAGCGATGCTTCCGTGTATTGTATTTCGCCAGCTGATATTCAGTGAACTGCTTAAATTTATCTGACAGAGCTTTTTTCAGGCAGGAAGGTAAAGATTTACTGAAACACTGCACAAAAACATTTAAAAGGCATGAAAAAACTAAAGAATAGAGTAGGCGCAAAACAAAATCCTTATTTAAACTACCATGATAAAACCATATTCAACATATGAATACGGTATGAGTACAAATATGGTGATAATTTCTTAAGAGCAGTAACATATATTAAAACAAATATTAAAACTCACCGTGCTATAGATTCTTGCCACCTCCAGCCAATCAGATGGCAGTTGTACAGCAGCACAAAAATACCTTCTCAAATGCGGCTTAGAACCAGGCAGATGGGCCGCCAGTGCCAGCAGGAAGTTGGCTGTGATACGAATGTTTAGTTCCTGCCTAGTATACACCGCAACCTAAAACCAATACAAATACACAAAACTATATGTTAACACTTGACAACATAGCCCCCACACACTCACAGAGTCAAAAAAAACCTTTAGGAGAAACTCAGGGTCTTCTGTGGTAATCTCTGTGGCCAGAACCTTAATAGTGACCCACACACTTCTCTTCTTATCCCAGTCCTCCTGACCCGGGGTACAGTTTTTTTTGACAACGGAGCAGCACACCATATTCAGCAGGTTGTTCTAAAGGTCAAACAAACAAACTGTCACATTTAGTTTTTTCACATTTTACAATCAACCATTCATCTATCTGGTGTAAAAATTATTTAAAAAATTACATATATCATTCAAAGCTATGGGGTTTTATCCTTTGCAGTACAATTCTGGTTCTCCAACTGTATAATAACATGCAGAACTGCATCATAGTATGTGCAGTTGTTCAGTAGTGACATAATGTGCAATAGTAATTTGTAATGTTGTGCAATATATAAAAAAAAAAATCTAATTAAACACAATCAGAAATTCATCTATTATCTGGAGTAAAAATTATTATAAACATTATTCAAAAGTCTGGGGTTTGGTTGCTGAAAATCCAGTATATCCATTACAGAAATAATTGTTTTTTCAAATAAAATTAAAATGAAAAGTTATCTAAAATTATAATTAATTTTAAATACAAATTAGAATTTACAATATTATTATTTTTTACTGTATGTTTTGAGCAAATAAATGCAAGAGACGTCTCTCAGTCAAAAAGGAACTCTTTAATTAAGCAGAAGAAACCTTAGGTCTTAGGCTATACTGGAAGTAACAAAGTCTTAGGTAAAGTCTTCAGGCAACCAGGCTATCAGAATGAACTACAACTTTATTATACAGAGCATATTTTTCTTTTTAAAAACAAATGTAACATGCTCATGTGTGCTGAGTGTCTAAATATATTCACAAAAAAATACATATTTATTTTTAGTTTTATAAGTATAGCCAGCACATTATTAACTATTACTTAGGATCACACAAACTCCTAAACTGTGTTCATTCACCTCACCTTTCTCTCCCTCAATTCCACAAGACGCTCATCCTCGCTTGCTTCAAGCACCCCAAACTCTTCAAGAGGAGCTACAGTCTGCTCCCCCTCTCCATCTAAATCCATATTCAAAACAGGCATCTGGTCATCCTCCTCAGTGCTTTTATGTATTGCATCCTGTTAAGATGTACAGAGTAAATGTAATTAACCATATATACATTTCCCACAAGAAAATTAGGAAGATATTTGCATGTTCATGCAAAAATTAATCGCTATATTATGCTGACTTAATGATAATGTGTTTTCCGTGAAGCCCTGGAATAGGAAATTTGGTTGAAAGTGTTGAAACAGATTATGACCTCAAATCTGAACCATCCATAAAATAGATCCTCTACGTTTAGTGCTTGAATCAAATTTCGGCAATTATTGTGTTGTTTTAATTAATAAATATAAATGTTGGGTAAATGAGTAAAAGAATACAAGGCTCTACATTAATTCACATACAGTTTTACAAAGCAATATAGGAAATCATTCTATACCTGTCTAGGCTCCTCGCTAGATGCTGCTCCCAGCAGCCCTTCAGGTGAGAAAAGGATGTCTTCAGCTTCTCTCTTTTCATTTGAAGGTGACTGATAGGAGCAGACAGGTTGGGCGGCACTGGATGACATTTTGGAGTAAGAGAGTAAAGGATTATGGGAATAGGAGGAGGTTAGAGAGGATGGGACTGGAGGATGTAGTGAAGGCTTCATTAGGAGGGTATTCTTAGTGCTCAGCAGCGAGGAGGATGAGGATAGTGAGCTCTTCATTGTGGATGACAGAAGAGAGGAGGTGGTCATGGTGGAGGACAGGCTGGTTGGCTGGAGCGCTGGACATTGTGAGGAGATGGAGGTCTGTTTGGCCCAGGATGGAGATGTGTGCTGATGCTGGGACAACACTGAGGGAGCTTGAGACAGAAAGTGATTTTCCAGCCTTGAACTGCTATAGTTTTGTGGTAGTGTGCCATCTGTGTTCACCTTCAGGTCAGTCTGAAGGTAACCCGAAGCCTTCATACCTGCTTTTCTGAAGAAAGACCAAGAAACTGTTTTTCTCTCCATAGACATTGCAAATGCTAAAAGTACAGCACCAAACTGATTTTGATTTTGAAAGTTGTGGTACAAAAATGTACCACAACTTTTCTTTCAAAATATTTAATAAACTCGAACTGCAATGACATGATCATAATTTTAATAAAACAATACATGTACATATATTTTTTGAAGATAAAATGCTAGGCTACTATATCCTGGTAACATTTTAAAGGACTCTTTTTATGTTTTCTATAAGAACATACAAGCTCTAATAAGTTGTATGTTTCGGTATTATCTTATGTAGGCTAATTCATGTATTACATCTACTTATTAAAATTATTTATGGTTTTAGATCATTTGCCTCTTTTAATTAGCCCTGCTAACAGCTAACAACGTCAGAAAAACAAAATATCTAGGCATGTACATGCGTGGAGATGATGATGGGCAAGCAGGAAATATTGTTTCAACTGAATCTGCAATTCCTGTCAGATTTTGTGTCAGATTTAAAGCTGATGACAATACAGTACAGTACTCAAGAATCACTAGCGTTGATAAGTACATGCGTAAACAACAAACGCAGACAATTGTGGAAAATCAAAAGCTGCCTCCACTCCTGTCCACCGCGTTTATTAAGCATCAAGCTTCTTTACGTACTTACGCCTTACTGGAACTATACATCTACATCCGTTCTTCCAACTACTTTCGCTCCCTTCGGACTGGAATCGCTATACGTTTTAGAAAGCGCCGTAAAGTTCACTTTGCAGCCAGTGCACAAATGGGCCACACCTAGTGACCCTGTAGGACAAAGTCCTCTAATTTAGCTGATAACCCACAATTACTTTTTTATGGTCATAAAGGTGCACAAACACAATCACAAACGTAGACAGTCTGATACTGCAGTACTTATTGACACTGCCGAGCAACACTGTTGAAAATAAACCCATGCACCATTTTTTTTTTTTTTGATTATTAACGTTAAGTGATACACGGTTCATCCATTCAGAATTGTGAATAAAAAAAAAACCCAGAAAACAATTCACCTCCACGCTTTGTAAGTAGTCTATAACCTGTGAGGTTTAGAATGCTCGTCACTACCATAATGAACCGAATATACGCGCATTTAACTCGAAAAATTTCCATATTTTTCCTATTGTCATCCTAATAGATTCCTTGGATCATGCCGAGAACACTGATACTAATTATACCATAGCTGGCTGATCTTTCTGTCAGTAATTTTGATTTATGTTGAAAACCTACTTTTCCTAACTACTAACTACTATCCAATTTTCAACAAATTTGGCTCATATCATCTTCAGATCATTCTGGCAAAGAAAAAAAAATATGTAATTCAAGTTGAAACGGTTTACATTTACTGTATTACTGTTACCTCACACTGACTGTAACAGTGGCCCATATTAGTCCAAAATGATAAATCATTAATATGGAGCCATTAACTATTAATAATGAAATAATAATAATAAAATAATTTTATATATATATATATATATATATATATATATATATATATATATATATATATATATATATATTACATTTGTGTCGTGTAAATCTCTATTTCAGGAAATGGATTTTGGACAATTGAAAACACTATCATTCAGTGGACATCTGCTTTTCCCCCTGTGATCCTGCAGACCTTTTATTCAGCCAGAAAACTTTTTAAACAAGAATGTACAATTCTTCCAAATAATTATATAATGTAACTGAATATAATCAAGTGGCTGTAAATTTAATTTAATAAAATCAACACAAATATTCATCATAAGGCTTAGTTTAAAACAATGGTGTCACTAGTGCAAAATGCTTCATGCATGTAAAATAAAATAGAATGTGCAAAATTACAGCTAATGGAACAAAAGATGACAAATGTATGAATAATGATATACATGTGACATTTTCCTTTGACTGATATTTAGTAAATCAACCTTTCCATGACAGGAAGTACAGCTGACCCTGTGTATCAGCACAAACAAATTCCTTCGGGTCACGTGGGTTCACCTCCAGAACCTTGACAGGGCCTCCACAAACAAACATGCCCACCTGTGAAATACAGAAAATGAGCAAACAACAGAAAGCAGACGAAATAAACACTGGTACACACACACACATAAAAGCAAGAGTTAAAATACCTGTTTCTTAGTTTGTCTGTCCCACAGTTTGACCGTTCTGTCATGGGATGCTGAGATGATGAGGCTCTCTGTAAGCCGCAGAACACTCACTTTGTCTGTGTGCACCTACAGACCAGTCACACAAACAATCAGAAACACGTGATTGACATATGATCATATCTATGAGAGAATATGAAGATACTTGCCGGTCTTCTCTGAGTCCAGGTGGACAGGTTAGGAGGCTGATTAAACCACATGTTCCCTTTACAATCGCCACACACAAAAAAATCTGCAGAAACAACAACATGTCTTAAAACAAGTAATAAGTAGTTCACATGATCACTAGAGGTTTATAGGTCATTGTTATATATATATATATATATATATATATATATATATATATATATATTTATATATATATATATATTTTTTTTTTTTTTTTCTTTTCATGGAATATAGAGTTTTTATTATGCATTAAACACCACTGTATCATGAAAGAAATCAACAAATATTACCTCATTTGAGAGAAAAAAAAAACCCAAAAAACTTTCCATCATATAGTTTTTCACAAAATAACAATGAAAAAAATTAAGGTTTATTCAAATAACATATGTGTCAGTTTTAATACATGTAAAATTACAAAAAAAAAAACAAAAACAAACAACAAACAAAAAAACGACAAAAAGTAGTATTTAAATGTGTCAGTTAATTTAAAATCTGAAAATGTTTTTATACATTTTTGGGGTTTTTTTCCCAAACCAAATCTGCATTTTTGTTGCTTTTTGTATGTTGTAAAACACCAAGAGATGCAGGAAAAGAACATCTGGGTCTGATGTCTGCTCTCACTGGTCATAATTCCAACCAAATCGGGATTAGGCATAAAACATTGCATGTAAAACAGCTTTTAATGAAACCAACAATGGTAACCTGGCTCAGAATCAGAGGAAGATAGACATAATGTATGTGTGGCAGTTTTACTGGTGATGGTAGTCAGAATCTAAAATGCCACAAAATGCACATACTTTGTGAAAAAAGTAACATGTTAGAGCAAAACAGGCACTATTTTTGGAATCATTTCAGAATTAGTAAGAAATAAGTATTGGATTTCATTCAGCAAATATGTGCCTGTGTACAACTGTATTATGACTATATGTTTCTTTATTTTGAGATTAAAGTGCTCTTAATAGAGCACATTGTTTTTTTAAACATCCTAACAAATCAATTCTTTAATTCAGTACAATAAAACAGGTGTACCATTCTCCACTGCTGCAGCTGTGATCCAGGAGCTGATCCGGGATGCCCTCTGGATTGTAATTTGCCTCTCCCTCCGCTGTTCCTCGCTCAGCTTCTGCTGTTGCTCCTCCTCCTCCTCCTCCAGCTGTTGCTCCTCCTCCTCCCCCTCCTGCTGTTGCTCCTCCTCCTGCTGCTGTTCCTCCTCACTTAGCTTCTGGTTTTCTTCCTCCTGCTGCTGTTTCTTCTCCTTCTCCTCTTCTTCCTCCTGCTGCTTCCGCTCCTCCGTTTCCTCATCTTCCTCCAAGTAATCTGGCCTCTGGCCCACTGCATCTTCACAAAAGGTTATGTCAAACCCACTCGGATTCACAGACAACTAAAAAACATAATTTAAGGTTATTATAAGAGTTTTCACTGTCAATGTCAATATCAAACGATAATGACAGATGAACTTACAATGAGACCAATGTACAGAGCGCCCTGTTTCTGACCCAACAGCCAAAAACTCTTTCTATCATTCGCCATCACACCGAGAGGACGTACACTGTTTGCCCAGCTACAATGAAACAAACATACTGCACATTTACTTTTAATTGCCCAGTAAAGGAATGTCATTATTCACTATGCACTTGTCATCTTGCATGAAAAAACTTAACAGAGGAGTACAGGACAGCTTTTATATATATATATATATATATATATATATATATATATATATATATATATATATATATATATTTATACATTATATACCAATAAACATCTTTGATCTCATCTTCAGTAGAGACCACATCAATGATTTTTCCATCCATACATACTCCAAACAGCATGCCACAGTAGAACAAAAACCTCACAGGAGACTCCACTTTGTATGAAGACACCTTATCGAGCCTTGAACAAAATGAAAACAATAACTGATTATTACCAGATATTAAAAATCTGTAATATTTTGTTTAAATGTAAAAAAATGAATAAAAAATATATCATTTTAAATTATAAAAATGTATATTTAACAATATCAATAAGTGATACTTTTAAGCTAATCCTGAAGTGATCCAATCCAGAAATAACAATAAATATTTTATGAAATTATTATGCTTGTAATTACACTTCTTAAAAGAAATGCACTTTCAAGGACAGTCATACACGCACACATACATGCACACACGTACATATACATATTATTGATTTAAAAGGGCACAATTTTTGCCCATGTTTGCAGAATGAAAGTACTGAAGTTAAAAAGAGTTCAAAATACCCCACAATGCACTTCTTGGAGTCCCGCTCCAGTTTCCAGACACATACAGAGCAGTCGCTGCAACTCACCGCCAGCTCGTCGTCAGGCATCTCAGTGACCGCACATAAGCTCCCATCACTGACCTTCAAACAACACACACAGAGCTCTACACTCTGACATTTCCAGATGAAAGACTTTGTATTTGTATTAACAAGTAATAATTATAGTTCTTGATTACCTTCTTCCAGTAAACCATTGAATTCTGAAGCCATATCTCTAATCTGCCTGTGTCATAACCACACACCATGAGATCATCAGTACCCAAGAAACACAGAGCTCTGACACTGCCCTTCTGACAGCGAGGGCTTTCTGTAGATTAATGTATACAAAAAAGGCAAGTTATTAATACTAATCAAATGCTACATTTGGATGCATTACTTTTTACAGGAAAAAAAAACTGTTTAAGTGAATTTTGTATGATTTTAGATGATGATTTTTTGACCATTTGCTGTACCCATTGCTGTGACGATGCTCCAGGACCTGAGGGAACGATCCACTGAGACAGTGAGGAACTCTGGTGGTCCATCCTCTTTACAAACTAAAGACTGGATTTCTGCACTGTGACCGTACAGAGTACTGTGATGCTGTACCTGTGAAAACAATTGTTTACAATATATTAGGAATACACTGGTATTCAAATTCTGGATGATGTAGATAAGATGAAAATTATTATCATTTGATGTCAATAAGAAAAACATTTGGTATTGGGCAAAAATTTACACAGCACTAAAATTCTTTGCTTTCTCTTATAAATAACAATAAAACACTTAAATTTAACATCAACTGATGACCTGTATGATATCGATATATTATACTTATATAGAATTAATCTCTGGAAATTATTTAAAAACATCAGGTTTGCTATTACCTTGTTATGTAAATAAATGAATTATTAATGAAAAAGCTGTTACCTGCAGTGGATGCCAGAGTTTAACAGTGCCATCTTCTGATGCTGAAGCTACCAGTAAGTCTTCCGGTTTTAAATTCTTTTCCAGATCTGTGTGCAAAAAATTATTTTTTGCTATGATTTTTTTTTCTATATGAGGAAGCTACATATCCATATTTATCCATTGTGTGTATTAGTCAGTGCACCTGGCTGAGAGACAACAGTGCAGTGATGGAGACGTGACTTGTGGGCCTGGATCCTGGTGATTTCTACCCCTGATTCCCACTTCCAAACCATCAGCAGTCCATCTGTAGAGCCTGACATTACATACTCCTCCTGAAGACATTAAAACTACGTAAATATTAACAGCTTACACTTCTGTTTGTCTTTTCAATATGGCACCGCTGTCTTACCCAACAGCACAATGTGCTCAGAGATGAACTAGAGAGGATCTCTCTCAGCAAACGTCCTGTCTGGATATCCCACATCCGCATCTTACAGTCACTGGAGCAGCTGAGCTGAGGTGTGAGAGAAGTTTTGTATTCAGTTGCAGTCAGAATCAGCAGTTAATAAAATGATAAAATAAAAACAGCACTTTGTAAATGACTTTCTCACCACAGCAGATGATGTCCAGGCACATCCTGTAATCCAGTCTCCGTGGCAATTAGAAATTGTCTTGGAAAGAACTGGAGGAGAAGCGACTGTCTTCCATATCATCAAAGCCTATTAGAAAAGAGTGGGTTTAAAATGAGTGTGACAGAAATGTGGTGTTTCCTTCCATTTCTTCCAGTAATACATTCTCAGTGGAGAAAGTACCTGATCTTTCCCTCCTGAGAGCAACTCTTTCTCATCAGGACTGAAGGCAAGGCATGTGACCCCTCCATTGTGACCTCTCAGAATACACATCACCTTTGGGTCAATCCAGGGCTTAGAAGTCAAATTATTCTTCAACCACAGAGCAATAGTGAAGTCATCTAAAACAAAAGGAGATTTTAAATACAACAAAATATATTCAAAATACTTAGAAACATACAATATGAAATAAAATTACATTAAAAGATCATCCCAAAGGTAATCTGAATGTAAAAATAAGATCAAGTGAGTTTGCAAAAACTGTTAAACATCTGAAATATTTTGCATACACTGACCAGACGCTGAAGCCACGCAGGTAGAGTTTTGTGCCAGAGCGAGAATAGGTCCCTTCTGCACACCAAAAGATCCTATCAGCACAAGCTTTTCTGGATTATCTCCTTGTCTTTCCCAGACTCTGAGACGGTGATCCATGCCCCCGACATCAGCAGCTCTGTTTCTTTGACCTTCATCCACATGAGGCAGAGCATGGACACTGGGAGGTCCTTACTGGACCAAACCTTCTCTCCTACAGCACAAAGCATTTTGGGATGAGTTTTGGTTCTACTCTATATTTACTGAATGATAAGCAGTTTAAGAATGTTAGCACTCAGGTTGACATGATGCTGGATGTAAATGTTTATTTACCTGATTTTAAATTGAACATTTTGATACCGTCTCCATGATAACCCACAGCAGCATATTCACCAGTTACAGCCACAAACAGAGCATTAGCTTCATCTTCATTTCTATGTCTAGTGCGCTTTTGTTGCTGCAGTGATGGTATCTGCAAATGATGATTAAATAACATCATCTGTAAAAGGTACTTAACTAAAATTATTTGGATGTCCTGAAGTCTTGAAGCCTTCTGTGCTTACAAGGAGGTAAAATAATATTGTTGATGTTTTAAGAAAGCTTAAACTTTAACAGGAAATGAAATAAATCAGAGCCGTCTTTGCACTTTAAAGATTGCATTATATCAGAAGACTAATGGCATTGATGGAAGATTTTCTCATTTTAAATCTGAATTTTAAAATTCTTTGTAATTCAAATACTTCAATCTCCTAAATTTAAGTTATTTAAAACATGCATAAATATTACACAAACGAGTTCAGAAATAAAAGTTTACAAAGACCAACAGAGACAGAATTAATGTCAAACAAAAAAAAAGTCAGTTTGAAGTCTATAAATCAAGCGGTTCAGGCTGAATTAACATTCATAAATAGTAAAAATACTAAAATAGGAAGCAATTCTATTTAAGAACATAAAAGTACCTTTTCCTCTCCCAGTACAGCAATAGTTTTCCCAAGACCACCAGACCATACATGAACCTAGACAGAAAAATATACAGTCAATAATAAATGTCAGGATGCATGGCAGAGTGAATCACTTTAACAAAATCTAAGAACTGAAGACTGTCAGATAATGTTCCTCACCACACTGTCATGTCCAGCGCTCAGCAAGAGGTTTCCTCCCTGCAGGAAGTTTAGTGACTGCGTGGAGCCGCGGTGAGCATGATAACTTCCCACACAAGAAGCTGCTGTCACCGACCAGAGCCGCACTTCTCCTGACAGACAGCCTGAGCACAACATGAAGGAGCAGGGAGAGAAAGACACACTCCGCACCGAGCTCTCATGACCTAACAGAGTCTAAGGAGAAGACAAATTATTTTATTTTATTTTAATAACATGTCTTTGGTGTCATTCCTCACCGTAACGTTCTTCTGTTCAAGCCAGTTCCACAACCGAACGCCTCCATCCCAGCACCCCACTGCCATGAGCTGACCCTCAAGGTCAAAGTTCACACAGTTCAGAGGAGAAGGATTCATGAGAGAAGCCACTTCTGTGCTCTTCGGCACTGACCACACCTGAGTACAGCCACATGAATGATGAATACTTCAAAACAACAGCACAACACCACATGTAGTTCAGAAATAATCAGAGCTTTTTTCTTGCTTTTACCTTCAAATTTAAGTCTAGTGAGACAGTAGCAAAGAGTTTTCTGTCTGGACTGACATCACATCCTGTGATCTTGTTGGTGTGAGCATTCACCTGGCTAGTTCTTAATATGATGGAATATTTTTCACAGGTTAGTCTTATTTCATTTGTGTTTCATGCATTTTAGCCAGAGAAAAAAAAAATGACCTGCAACCATTCGCAACATCCCACACCTCCACCTGCCCATCAAACGAGGTTGTTGCCAGAAGCTCCTCCCCAAGGAAGATGCATCTGGAGATGCCATCACCGCTGCTCATCAGTGACTTCTCTTCCTGTTTGCAAAAAATAATACAAAAAGCTCCAATTTAATTTCCACTGAATTATCTTTAAAAATTTTAATTTTTTATGCTTAACTGCCACCTGTCCAGTCTCTGTATGCAGGAAGTGAATTGTTCCGTCTCCGGTCCCCACTGCTATAAGTTTTCCATCAGGACTCACAGCCACACAACTCGGCTCAGAGTGGAAGGTAGAAACCAGTTTACTGAGCAGAAAAAACAGTAGTGTTGCTGCCAGTGCCATGTTCTGGAGACTTTCGTTGTGAAAGTGAAGCTACATTCTTTATGCTTCCAAAAGACATAACTAAAAATCAGTGGTTAAATTGTATTTACAACACTGATCTGAAAACGTTTAGCACAAATATTAGAGTGTGTTCAGCGCAATTACGTAGGACAGCTCTGTAAAAAAAACAGGACAGTAGCCTATGCTAGCTGCAGAAAGAGGCTTACTACTGCAAATACATCCACAACATGCTGCTGCGGAGCATGTAAGAAACAATACTGTTGAAAATATTACATACATGACATAACCCCCTACAGCTCACATAAATCACCTCATAGCACATCTATACAGGTGGAGCTGGGAAAGGTGGAGTTTCTGAAGCGCGCTGCAAAACTGCTACAGCAAACTCTAGTCGTATATTTTGAATGTTTGACTTTGATGATATTTGAATGGTCAGAACCAGTCAGCTCTGCCATGTGGTAATGAAGTCATTAGGTCAGATTGAGTTAATTCTGGCATGAAGCTCTAGATAGGGCTAAAGTCCGATCAGGTCTATGTAATTAAATGGAATTCAAATAAGAAAATTAAACAGATAATTAAAAAAATGTAAAACTTTTTACTTGATGGCGTTTAAAAAATTAAAGGTATGTAAGTAATATTAGGAAATGGGAGGAGAAATGTGTTGCACAAAATGCATGAGAGTCTAAGCTATGATTTATATGAATGCTAAGACTCATACATATAAATATTAAAGCTTTCTTAGAAGATTCCTAGAACCTTTAAAAATATGGGCCCTGAACTTATAAAATGATTGTTTATACTCAGAATGTGACAATTACATGCTAATAATTTTTAATTATGCTATTAATTATATTTATTATTTGTACCTGGATTCTTTTTGTGCTGCATCTGTGTAGTTTAACCATTTTACAGCATGCACTCCTCCATTTCTCATCATGCTTTCTGCCCACAAATGGGCAGAGCTGTCACAAGGTTCATTAAGAGCCGTTTGTACAAAGAGAGCAGGCCACTGGGAGAAGAGAAGGCTGTGACGCTTCAGAAAACTCAGACAGTCTTTAAAATCCTTCATGTTATCTGAAAAACACATATGAATTTGGATTTACCACATAAATTGTGATTTGTATATTCAGTACACATTCTAACTCATTGAGGACACATTATGAACATGAAACTATTTTAAGTACTTTTTCAAGTACTTTGGTTTTTATAAAAAAATACAACAACAGAAATGTAAAATACCTGCTGATCTTTTAGCTTGCACCTGATTGGTCTCATATTTTTGGCCTTAATGGATAAAAGGAAAAACAATCAATACAATCTATGATATATAAAGAACATACTACTGTTAAAATTAAAAGCTTTAAAGCTCTCTTACCAAACAAAATGTAGGTTTCCAGAAGTTGGTGAATAAGCCCCTGCCGCACATTAGCATAGAGGAAGTAGTAACTGGACAGCAGAAAACACAAAGGCTCCCACTGATTACTGCCCATCTGAGCACAGAGAGAGAAGAGACATTTCTGAGTTTTATAACCTCACACTGGTCTCTGAAGCTGAACTATCCAAGAAGAGAGCAGGAGGACACTGACCAGGTGTGCAGGGAGTTGAGACAGAATATCAGCATCAGAGTGAAGAAATGTGTCCTTCCCCTGAGGATTTGACTGCACCCAAAGGTGAGCTGGGGAAAAAGGTTATCAGAATAATTAGAGAATGTCTAAAACAATGGTATTTTAAAAAAAAAAAAAAATCTTGTGTAACCACATAAATTCTCATAAATAACCGATGCATAAAGATATACATTTTTTCACACATATACACACACACAAAAAACTTGCTAAAACCAAAGCCTTTAAGAAATATTGTATAAAACAAATAAAATGCATCATGATTTACTTGTATCTTGTTTTACCTGCAATTATCAGATGACCTCTGGTTCTACTCTCCTCAGTAGACAGATACAGATGTTCAAAGGCTGACTTCACCTCTGGATGGGTCAAAATTAGGAGGTCATCTGAGCCTTGACCATGGGACGGTCCAATCAGGCTACATTAGAAGAACGACCAAACAAATTATTCCTTGTCAAAAATAATAGTTTCTCCTTATGTCTTTATATTTCACCGGGCTGTACCTGTGCAAAGTTTGTGCCAGCTGAGAGAATATTGCCATGGGAACACGGCTCTCTGGATGCCTTGCTATATGAAGAATTTCCTGCCAGGTCACCAGCCCACCTCTGGAGTTTAAATCGTTGCATATGTTCAGTATAGTGTAGAGTGAACTCTCCAGCAGTCCTGTGAAAGAAAGTGACAAGAAATATATTTGTTTTCAATACATTCAATTAAAAACCAATTTTAAAAGAATGTTATGCAAAATATTTTTGCACAAAACAAATGTAAATAATGTCATAAATCTTCTGAGTCCAATATATTATTTATTAATTGCCTTAAAAAAATTAATTTGTTAATTAAAAAAAATTCAATCCAATATGCCAACCCTGAAATCCTGAGCCAAATTTAATAATGTAATTCTGCATTAAATTAAATAAGTTCCTGCAGAGAAATAAGCTCAATGTCTTGCACCATTGTAGCTGATGGCAAGAGTAGCTAATTGGTTCTTGTGGAGCAATAAATACTAGTGTGTTTACCAATAGAGCTGATGGCAAGAGTAGCTAATGCCCATCCCAGTCCTGCTCTGCAATATTGATCTTGCAGCCTCAGCAGACTGTGCTGCACCAGCTCACCAAGAGACTGAGGAAGAGACTGGAGGCTGTCCTTCATCTAAATGACAAACTCCATTATGAATATTATGCTCAACTTTACACCTCTTTTGCAAAATAACATTGTAGATAACTAAAAAACATGTTAAAAATTATTTACCTTCTCAAAGGAGGCATAATTCTTAAGCTCCTCACAGGCCAAATGGAGGTAGAGTGGACTCATAGAGCCTTTCTTCATCAGCAGTGTCTGAAGCTAAAGGGGAAACACAATGATAATTGTACTAGACGTGCCAAAAATAAATGTTTTCTTTAATTATTCAAACAGCAAATAATCAGGTTCACCTGGTTATTGAAAGCAGAATCGCTCAGTTTCTTTCCAAACTCAACAAGCTGCTTCTGCACAATCTCCTTCTTGTCAGGTAAAGATAGCTGCCCCAGGGGAAATGACACGGTACCTTTTCTTGTGCTAACAGTGTTTTGTAGGGATGATTCTGAAGTAACACTCAGGACCAAACAGACACCCTGAGAGGACAGTGACAGATTGATGAGAAAGTTTATTCATTTGTAACTTTACTTATTTACAGTAAGTGTGTGTGTGTGTGTGTGTGTGTGTGTGTGTGTGTGTGTGTGTGTGTGTGTTTTTATGCGTGCATGTTCCTCTCTCTTACTTTAGGGATGTGCTGTGGGATCCATTCTGACACCCTTTGACCTCTACTGTCATGTATACGGTCCGCCCCATCAATAAGCAATGCTAGTGGCTCTTTGTTCCGGTCATTCAAGTTCAAGTGGAAGTCAGACAACAAGTCTCTGTAGTACAATAAGACAGTAATTATAAAATGACTTGAAACATGACATGAAACGATGCATTTTACATCAGATACTTCCTTACTTATAAGATGTGTTTGGAGGCAACTCCACATCTTCTTTTCTTTTCCTCATCCACTGAACAAGACAGCGAAGAAGCTGCTCAACACTGCAAGCTGACTGGCTAGCATCTGTAGAGTAGGATATGACATCACACAGAGGGGCTTTTCTGTTTTGACAGAGGATTTGAGTGCCTGGGCCAGGGCAGCCTTAATAAAAATAGATGACACAGAGATATTTAGATTAAGATCTTGGTTCAGAAAGATTCATACCCAAAAACAACGTTATTTATAAAATGTACAGTTACCATGAACACAGTCTTTCCCTCTCCAGGATTTCCCTCAACCATCAGAATTCCTCCTTTTTGCTGACATTCCTGAACTTTTTCTGTAGCCAAAGAAATAAGTTTTGCCCTGCCGTGAAACTGCTGCTGTTGGGCATCCTGATGCACTTCCTGTTCCTTAATCTCTAAATCCACATCTTCATCTGTCTCCTACAAAATAAGAAAATACATTTTTGTGATGAAGGAATTTCCTAAAATTACTTGACAAATTAATAATAATAATAATAATAAAAAAAAAAAGCAAAAGCAAAAACAATTTTTTTGGAGGGGGTATATAATGGTCCATACGTCATGACAAATAGATTAACAAGAAAAGAAAACTAAATTTCTAATTAGTCCAAAAGGTGAGACCTAATCTGTTGTCTGTCTGATTTTTGAGACACTGTAATTGTCCAAAGCTGACAGATTTTAGAATATGTAGAAAGCAGAATATCCTAATTCAGAGTACTGAATTAAAAAAAAAAAAAGTAATATATATTTTAAATTTAGCCATTTATTTTAAAATCAGACTCGTATATCTTTTTATCCATATCAGTTGATATATTGGTATTTCAAGCAATTAAGTGGCCCCCAAAAAGTGCAACATATAAAAACTCTTCTTTTCATGCATTTTGAACATGACCTCCACAAAGAGCTGCTGTATGGTTTCCCAGATATCCTCCAGCACTGCCCTCCTGAATTTCTCCAGATCTTTCAGATAGGGCTTTCCATCCACCACCCCACCCCATTCACAGGGATAACTAGGAGAATATGAAGCAGTGCAAACGTAAAAACAAGAACACTCACTGTGCTGACAAAACAAAGGAACTAAACTCACTTTTCTGTCACTTTGAAGTCGTTGTTCTGGATCCATGTTTTTAAGCTGTTCATTTTAGCTTCAGCTTCTTTGGATTCTGCCACAAAGTCTGTCCTCCATGCCACTGGCACCGAACTAAACATACAAACACATTAAAGTAGGTCATGTGATGTACTGTACTGTACTGTATTTACTGCAGTTGATATTTTCCATTATTTAATTCGTAGGCTGTCGTCAGTCAACTACAAAATGAATTCAATCAGCAGATAAATAATAAATAAATGTATACCTGGTGAAACGAGGTGACCTGAAGTAGAAGAACATGCGGCTCTGGGCAGAGTCTGGATACAGAGCTTGAAACTGTCGAATCTCCATTTCAGTGATGGACAACCCATCAGGTTCAGAGTTCAGCTGGCAGAAAGAAGCATGAAAACACTTCTTATTGAGCACTTTTTATAAATTTTTATTTGTGCTTCCTCTCAAAAAATCTGTGTTGTGTAGAAAGGTGTTAAATGTTAATGTTAAATAAATATCTTTACTTTTAATCAATTTATTGCATTCTTGCTTAATGTATTAATGTCTTTAAATAATAATAGTAATTTCATATCCTCAAATTTCTGTAGCGTTTAAATTTGCCTCTATAATTTACCTTGCAACCTTCTGGTCAACATTAAGTCTGGTTAACATTAAGCATTGAATTAAAACATTAATCACCTGTATCACACTTCTAAAAAAGCATCTATCAGACAAATAGACGTAATTACCCAGCTGTACTGAGGAAGCTCAGTTAGGGAGGGGCGGGGCGGCACAAGGCCGTATCTCTCTCCCAGAATCCCGAGCAGCAGCTGGCTGCGACAGACCTCTGACAGACAGAGCTCCACAGCACGGTTAGACTCCTCCTCTGTGACGCCCCAGCGCAGCTCCACTTCCTGCAGGTAGAGGTAGTGAGGAGCGGCTCGTCTCCTGAGCTCAGGAAACACACTACGCACAAGAACATCCCTCTCTGCGTGCATGTCTCTGAACGTAGAAGAGATGAACACTCGCACACCCTTCCATCTATGAAAAGAGAGAAAAGAGACTGATTTATTTACTATTTCCTGTCTGGTTTTAACTGGAATATATGCTGGACCACAGTCACCCAACATAAAGTGACTGACATTTTACTGTAACAAGTTTTTTTTAATAGTTAAACCTAAACTTTGGTGTTGCTGGGAGTGAGAGGACTTCAGCGGTTCTCTCAGGTTCAGTTTTTGACCCTGTGGTGGCGGGATGTTATAGACTCTGTCCATGTGCTCCACATGCTGCAGCATCCTCGAGGAGCCTCTCTCTGAGACAAACCTACGACCACAGAACAACTCTAATGAACATCTGAAACTCCAGCCACTGAATAGATTCACAAGTAAAGTAGTAAGAAGTAAAATACACCGAAAATATATACTAAAACTGACTTTCAGCAAAAAAAACTTTTCAGCAATGATTATAATAATAATTATTATATTTTTCCTTGAGCACAAAGAATAATTTCTGATGTATCGTGTGACCCAGAAGACTGGAGCAATGATAATATTTTATATTACTGTTTTGACTAAATAATGCAACCATTGTGAGCATCAGACATCTTTCAAAAACATTTTGCCAACGCAACTTTAAGATTTTCAAGAAATTGTAAAAGAACTGCAGATGTTGTAAATATGTGGTAGATCCTAATCTATCTCTTTCTAACAACAAGAAAGAATATATTTAGCACGACATAAGATTCATGTAAAGATCTTACTTCAGGATCTGCTCACTAAACCCCCAAAGCTCTACAGTGTTGGAGCTCAGTTTGTATTTCACATTTTCATTTGGAGACCTGTTTAAAACAAACAATATAGTATTTATTTGCACCTACAACAATTTTTGCTACATTTCAAATCCAATAGGCAGACACGAAAAAAAATGGAGAACAAGTTTCACAAAACATACATGTTTCCAAGCAGCACATCTATCACAACAGCATCACGATTGATATCTTGCCGATAGTCATTGATGTCTGACATTAAACTGCTGTCTGTGTAGTTATTTTCAAACACAACTATACGATCCAGCTGTGGGGGGAGACGTTTTAACAGACATGTCATTTGCAAAATAACTGTAATACATTCTGGAATGAGCAGAAATACATAAGGTGCTCACACCTTTGTCTTTTGTTCAGTTAGCTTGGTGAACAGCGTTGAAGGAGACATGAATTCAGATTGTACACTGTCATCATTCAAATCCTGAGAGAAAGAGGGACAGAGAGAGACAAAGAGAATAAAACAAAAAGCACATTATCAAAAATAATGTACTTAAGAACAACATCAAACAGCATTAGAGTACAAGATGGATATGTAACTTTACATGCCTGTAATTTATTGTATATTCGCAACAAAAGGGAAATTCTTACCTGCACTTGCTTCATTGCTTGTCTCACATTATACAAAATGATGTCAGACTTCACCTTGACCTCCTGGAGGCCTTCATGTCTTTGTAGCATGACTCGGGAATCTTCACTACAGTAGTTAATCATCATGCATAAAAGTACTGCAGCTTCTTGTACCTGCAGAACGTATAGTTTACAATAAATTTAATTTATACTAGAAGCCTAATTTCTAATATGCAACAAAATTACAAATCCACAGTCAGTCACTCTGAAAAATATATAAAGGTACAGCTGTACGGTGCTAATAACTGAAACAATAAGATTCTGTTAACTGACCGATGCAGAGAGTTTATTCTCATCGATGTCTTCTGTGCTTTCAGGGGGCAAGCAGACATCAGCTGCACCACTCCAGTCCCGATCCTCTGAATAATTAGTATTACAGATCACAAGAGTGCGTCCTGGGAGAGGCGGGATGTTATACTTGCAGGAAATCTGGGCGCTTTCTCCAAAGCACAGCAGTACTTGTTCAGAAGCTCCTGAGTGTACAGCCTCTGACTAACAAAATTGCAAAAAATGAAGCAGTAAAATATCAATGTAGCAGTAAAATGAACTAAATTATTATAGTATAATGTTTATTATTATAGAAGTATATTTTGATCTAAAATAATAATACTATGTAAATGATTTCTTTATTATTATACTTGATATTCAGAAATACACACTTTGCTTTTTTTAGGAGATTGCGTTTGGTATTAAATAAGCGACAGACGAAGGGAATGCTCATTGTAATCCTCAGTCTCTTTCGTGCTGTTGTTTCCCATTTGTACTGTTTAAACCGTTTGCTCTTTGGCAATTTCTTGAGAACCCCTTGTAAGACCTCCTGAAGCTTGGCACCTTGACCGCAGGCCCACCAGCTGAAAGAGGAGAAAAGGTCACTCAAACTTCCTCAGGTACAGGTCTATTGAAGACACTGTGCTCTCTCATTTAGATTAATGTGGATTCTGCTAATTAAAATATTTTATTTTCCTAAAATACATAATAGTCCTATAAAATATAACATCTATCATTTCACAGCTTATCGTTTTACTGTGAAATGATATTGCAATTTTAACATAACTTACCAAATTTACTGAGCTCCAAAATGACTTTATATGCAGACAGAAAGCGAAAAGGAAACTGTCTGCTCTGGATTACAGCATTCTGTAAGAAGAAACACACTAAACCTGTAAATGACTTTTTCATCATGTTATATACCTTTCAGTGTTCAAAAGACTGAATTAAGAGACACTCACTTTGGAGGTCAGTCTGTTGAGGATCTTAGTATGATGTTTCTCACTGATGCCCACAGAGATCATGTTCCTCAGGTTCCTCAGCATTGCCATAAAAGGAAGAGATTTTCCATCTGCAATTACAAAAACACCATACACTTATGTCTGAGTAAATAATCAATCTATAATCCAGTTATGGACCCAGTGCATGTCCTTCTTCCACACCGATGAGTTTCTCCCAGGTGGCAGCTTTGTTTCCCTCCTGACTCAGTTTGCATTCCCATGTGTCGGGCTGCTTAAGTTTCATTGGCTTTCCAGCTCTCTCTCTCTCCCAAACCCCACTAAGACCACTGCGAGAGAAGGCCTTCAGATCACTCGGGTATCTGCATGCACAGACAGACAACAAATACTCACTTATGACTGGAAGTTACTGGACCAAGCAATCAGTTATAAAAAAATATTGACAAATATGCCAACTTGTAGGACTAACTTTTTTCCCAGAATGGCCATGACATGTTCTGCAGACTCTTTGATGTGAAGGCGCTTTATCATCTTCTTAAGGTTGAATTCACTCTGTTTTTTATCCTTTACAGTACGATTCTGGCTCTCCAACTGTATCATAAGATATTCAGAAGAAGTAATGTACAATAGTAATTTACAAATGTTATGTGATATCAAACACATCAAACCAAACACAGTAAAGCTCACATATTTTTTGAGAATGGAGTCATCGACTCTGACAAGATCACCCCATTTTTTCCATTGTTCAGCAGAGATTTTCTGAAAGAAGAGTATTTTTAAAGTGATGTGAAATGAAAGTCTAAAAAGAAATTAAGTTTGGTGTGCAACACAATCTGGTATTTTATGTCTTAAAAATGTAAATGTTTTTTGTAAAAGTTTTTGATACATTACCTCTCCTTTCTTTTGTTTCTTGTTGTGTTTGCAGCGATGCTTCCGTGTATTGTATTTCGCCAGCTGATATTCAGTGAACTGCTTAAATTTATCTGACAGAGCTTTTTTCAGGCAGGAAGGTAAAGATTTACTGAAACACTGCACAAAAACATTTAAAAGGCATGAAAAAACTAAAGAATAGAGTAGGCGCAAAACAAAATCCTTATTTAAACTACCATGATAAAACCATATTCAACATATGAATACGGTATGAGTACAAATATGGTGATAATTTCTTAAGAGCAGTAACATATATTAAAACAAATATTAAAACTCACCGTGCTATAGATTCTTGCCACCTCCAGCCAATCAGATGGCAGTTGTACAGCAGCACAAAAATACCTTCTCAAATGCGGCTTAGAACCAGGCAGATGGGCCGCCAGTGCCAGCAGGAAGTTGGCTGTGATACGAATGTTTAGTTCCTGCCTAGTATACACCGCAACCTAAAACCAATACAAATACACAAAACTATATGTTAACACTTGACAACATAGCCCCCACACACTCACACAGTCAAAAAAACAACCTTTAGGAGAAACTCAGTGTCTTCTGTGGTAATCTCTGTGGCCAGAACCTTAATAGTGACCCACACACTTCTCTTCTTATCCCAGTCCTTCTGACCCGGGGTACAGCTCTTATTGACAAGGGAGCAGCACACCATATTCAGCAGGTTGTTCTGAAGGACAAACAAAAGAACTGTGAATTCGATCACAGTTGAAATTGATCTATTCGTCATCTGGTTTAAGAATTGTTTAAACCAATACATGTACATGTGCGTCTTTAAAACAATAGAATATTGTGAAAAACGTATTTTAAAAATGTAAACTTTTACATATAGCCTTAGATTGGATTTTCACAATCCAACTGAGGCTTCAGCTTGTCTTTATTGTTTGATCGACTGTTTTTCATCATCTTTCTCATGGAAATATACCACAGATTCCCCTTGGGGTTCAGGTCAGTCATGCTGGCTGACCAATCAAGCACTGTAATGTCATGGTCATCAAAATACTTGGAAGAGGTTTTGTCACTGTGGGCATGTGCTAAGCTCCTGCTGAAAAAGGAAATCAGCATCTTCATTAAGCTTGTCATCAGACAGAAGCATAAAGTGCTCCAAACTCACCTAACGGAAGGCACATATTTTTGACTTGATGAAACACAATGGACCATCACCTCTACTGGTACTACATCATGGAACCTCAAATCATCACTGGATTTTAAGCAGCTTGGATTCTGTGCCTCTCTACTCTTCCACCAGACTCCAGATTTCCAAATTAAATGCAAAATTTACTTTAATCTGAAAAGAAGACCTTGAACCACTGAGCAACAGTCCAGTTCTTTTTCTCCTTAGCCCATTTAAGATGCTTCTGACATTGTTTCTGTTTCATAAGAGGCTTCATTCCACTTCTTTTTGACTTTTATGTGCTGTAAGCTCTAAATATATATGAAAGTTTCATACAAAAGTTTAATACAAATTTAAAACTTCACATTTTTAGAGATGCACCTATGTTATTGAAAAGTTTGAAGTAGTTAAGTTAAAAAAACATTAAAACTTTTATTCAGCAAACATACATTAAATTCATCAATAGTGAGAAAAGACATTTATAAATGTACATTTTAAATACATTCTGTTCTTTTGAACTTCAAAGAATCCTGAAAAAAAGCTGTTTTTAATTTAATAAGAAATGTTTCTTTACATTTACATTTATATTTACATTTAGTCATTTTGCAGGCACTTTTATCCAAAGCGACTTACAATTGAGAGTACAACAAGCGATTAATTTTTGTTCTTTAGCAACAAAGGTGCAAATTAGAATTATTCCTAAAGAACCACATGACACTTAAGACTGAAGTTATGGCTGCTGAAAAATTGTATAGAATATTTGTATTAGAAATCACATTACTATTTATACGAAATACACACACTGACACTAAATATAATAACTAAAGAATACATATAAACAAAGCTAAAAATAAATAATTTGTGATTATTACTAGCACAGTATTAACTATTACTTAGATTCACACAAACCCCTGAACTGTGTTCACTCGACTCACCTTTCTCTCCCTCAATTCCACAAGACGCTCATCCTCACTTGCTTCAAGCACCCCAAACTCTTCAAGAGGAGCTACAGTCTGCTCCCCCTCTCCATCTAAATCCATATTCAAAACAGGCATCTGGTCATCCTCCTCAATGCTTTCTCGTATGGCATACTGTTAAGATTACAGATAAACAAGAGACTACAATTAAATATATATGCATTTCCCAAGAAAATACCAGTCTTATCGAGGTATTTGTAAATTAAAAAAACAAGTATTAAATTAAGTGCTGCACATTTAAAATCATACATAATCATAATGTGCTTTCTGTGCAGCAAATATGATTTTTTTAATAGTAGAAACAAATTTGAAGAAACAGCATTATGTTAAAAGTGCTGGAGTTTTAATTAATACAAATACAAATTTGTGTAAGTGAATAAAATAATTTAGAAAAACCTGCAGTTTTATAAAGCAAGGGGAAATCATTCTATACCTGTCTAGGTTCCTCGCTAGATGCTGCTCCCAGCAGCCCTTCAGGTGTGAAATGCATGTCTTCAGCTTCTCTCTTTCATTTGAGCAAGTTTTATTCTCCATTGAAGGTGACTGATAGGAGCAGACAGGTGGGGCGGCACTGGATGACATTTTGGAGTAAGAGAGTAAAGGATTATGGGAATAAGAGGAGGTTAGAGAGGATGGGACTGGAAGATGAAGTGAAGGCTTCATTAGGAGGGTATTCTTGGTGCTCAGCAGAGAAGAGGATGAGGATAGTGAGCTCTTCGTTGTGGATGACAGAAGAGAGGAGGTGGTCATGGTGGAGGACAGGCTGGTTGGCTGGAGCGCTGGACATTGTGAAGAGATGGAGGTCTGCTTGGCCCAGGATGGAGATGTGTGCTGATGCTGGGACAACACTGAGGGAGCTTGAGACAGAAAGCGATTTTCCAGCCTTGAACTGCTATAGTTTCTTTGTATTCTGGCATCGGTGTTCGCCTTCAGATCAGTCTGAAGGGGAGCCGGAGTCTTCATGGCTACCTTTCGGAAGAAAGAGAAATGCAGAACATGAAATTGTACACAAAAATACTTCAGAAATCATATTTCTATTTATATATATACCCCGTCAAAGTGTAAAGAATTTTCTCCTTTTAGATAATGTTACTCTTCATATGCCTTCCACACAGATTAGGCCATATTAGTAGCTAGCATCTTCTTTTTTTTTTTTAGCCTGTGTGAATATTTTGAAAGTTCAGTACAGAACTCAGTAATCACTAGCATTGACAAGCTTGGGTGTGTCTTAAGTAAACAACAAATCTATTGAAGCACACCTAAAACCCCCCAAAAAAACAAGTTGCCTCTATTTAAATCCAGAGTCTTAACGTACTGGTACATTTCCCCTTTGAATGTCTGTGAAGTGATGTGCCTTGATTAATAGTTGCAGTGAGGTTTGATTTTAGACATGTACACTCCCTTCAGATTGGAATTTCTCTTTACAGTTCAAAATGCAATGTAAAGTTCACTTTGCAATACACTTACTGTTGATTGAGAAGGACCTACGAGGTGTGAGGTGTAGGTCAAAGTCCTCTATCTTAGCTGATAACAAATGAAGAACAATCTGACCCAGGCATAGACTTTTGTCCTCTGTCGAAAAATGAGCAAATTTAGCACATGAAATGACAATCTTTGAAGTTATATATTAAGTTAAATCTAACTATTCATTTATAAATAAATTGTTTTATTCATTTTTGTAATGAATAAACATCTCATAATGGCATTCTGTTTCCAACTGGAATATGACTTTCTGTTACAATTTCTGTTGTAATTACAAAGAAACAGAGCATTATTTTCTTCTGTAGTGGACAACGGAGCATACTGTTAACTATGCATTTTGTGGAGACACAACAAGTGAATAAGGAAAGAAATTATTGGTCAATAATGTTAAAAAAAATAAGAGATATGTTGCCAAGTCCTATTATTAAACTTTTTCTTTATATATTGCCTCACAACACATTAATATGCAAATTAGATTCAATATACAGATGCATTGTATAGAATTTTTTATGGACAAGTTATGCAATCTTTCTTAAAACATAGTTGAGAATCACATTCGTACAATAGTTTGTTAAAATTAACTTGAAACCTACAAACTCATTGGTGAATAGAACAACAAGTAAACATCAAAAAATGTGGGGTTTCCTTTTTCTTATGCCCCAAATAATTATATATTATATATATATTATATATATAAACACGTGGCACATCAGCACTCCCTCATCTCTGCAATAACACATCCTATCTTTATTTTTACAACCACTTCTTTATCATGGCATGGTCATAAATGTGCACAAACACAACAGATACACATGCAGACAATCCAGTCAGCCTGGCACTGCAGTGATTATAAATCGCCGAGCAACACAAGTAATATTTAGCATTACCGTTGTAAATAAACGCATGCACCAGGCCTATATTTGGATTATTACGTGCTGTACGGTTCCTTCGGTAAAATAACAAAAAAATAAAATAAAGAAAACACCTCACCTTTGATACTTTGTAAGCAGGTATTGTGTTAAAGGAAGCAAACCGACCTACTGACAAACTTTTTGACGTCTTTGCCCATAATGCGTATGTCACTAACACTACCGTAATGAACCGAATACAGACGCAATGAAAGCTCGGTAGAGGAGGCGTCTCAGAACAAGAAAAGCTTTCCCTCTATCACGGTTTTAGTTTTAAAGACTACCAACTATCGACAGTAAATGTACTATATTTTAGAAGGAAAAGTTTTTTTTTTTAAGTCAAATGACCTGCCTATGGAGAAATAGATGTTTTATATTTGCGTACAAGAACTCATCCCTAGGAGGATCAATTTGTGGAATATTTCACTCCAACATTATTGTCTGCCATTTTGCTCCTACTTTACAAGAGAAAATGTAGGACCATTACGTAAAGTGGGACCTTTTGCAAAAAAAAAAAAAAAAAAAAAAAAAAACAAGCATTAGTGAAGGTGGTAAAAAAGTTCAACCAAGAAAGAAACTTCTGCCATTAATTGCTGTGTGCCGTTAATATCCTAATCTGTGTCCTGAAGATGAACAGAAGGTCTTACGGGTTTGGAACAATGTGAGGTGAGTAATTAATTACATCATTTTCATTTTGGGGTGAAATAATCCTAGTAAGAAGTCATATAGGCTATTGGGAGTCACAAAGAAACAGAATGAGAATTTGTGGTTTTATTGCATTCATAAATAAAGGAAATTATATATACAGGCTATCTGTATTAATAACTGAGACAAGGCACATAGTAAATCCCATAACTTTTCCTGCAACTAAGAATGTTCAGATTTAAAACAAACTGCAATGAATTAGAGATGATCACAAGAATGTTCTCTAAAACAATTGGGAAATTTGATGCTCTCCTTCATTTAAATGCAATAAATTTTAGAAAAAAAACAGGAACTACTACTGAATCTAGTATTCAAATTTAGTGTCCAGTGATCAGTTTATAGATATAGAAAGGTGTTATATATTTGCATAATTGTATGATGTACATTGGATGTTTCAAGAGTAAACAAAATAAATAGAAATTATCCCTGGAATCCCTTCTGTCACTCCCAAAGGCTTCAAAACACCAAACATTTTAAAAAGTGCAAAATTAAGGAACATAATTATTCACCCATTTACCAAAACAAGCTTGTCATACATAAAGGATGTACCATGCTTAAAAAATTACTTAATGTATTTAAACATTTAAATGGTTGCCAAATTTATTATTAAATCAAACATTCTTCAAATAAAGGCTTAGGCCTTTGATCCCTGATGCTCCAGAAATCAACCTTTCCATGACAGGAAGTACAGCTGACCCTGTGTATCAGCACAAACAAATTCCTTCGGTCACGTAGGTTCACCTCCAGCACCTGGACAGGGCCTCCACAAACAAACATGCCCACCTGTGAAATACAGAAAATGAGCAAACAACAGAAAGCAGACAGAAATAAACACTGGTACACACACACACATAAAAGCAAGAGTTAAAATACCTGTTTCTTAGTTTGTCTGTCCCACAGTTTGACCGTTCTGTCATGGGATGCTGAGATGATGAGGCTCTCTGTAAGCCGCAGAACACTCACTTTGTCTGTGTGCACCTACAGACCAGTCACACAAACAATCAGAAACACGTGATTGACATATGATCATATCTATGAGAGAATATGAAGATACTTGCCGGTCTTCTCTGAGTCCAGGTGGACAGGTTAGGAGGCTGATTAAACCACATGTTCCCTTTACAATCGCCACACACACAAAAATCTGTAAAAAAACAAAAAAAACAAAAACAAAAACCCAATGTGACTTAAAAACAAATCAAATCAATAATTATTTCACTTTATGACTACTAAAAGGAATGGCTTATTGTTTGAGATTTTTAGCCAAATGACAAAATATATTTTTTATTGACGTATCATTTTACAATCTGCAAAGATGTAAAAATATGCATTACATTTTATAACAAAATAAGCTTTTTCACCACTAACTTTTATGTTTTGTTTGTGTGCTGTAAATCACCCACACAATTCCTAATCAGAACATTAAAACAGGTCTACTGTTCTTCACCGCTGCAGCTGTGATCCAGGAGCTGACCTCTCCTGCCCTCTGGATTGCCTTTACGTCTCTCCCTCCGCTGTTCCTCACTCAGCTTCTCCTGATGCTGCTGCTGCTGCTCTTCCTCCTCATTCTCCTCCTCTTCATCCTGATTCTCCTGCTCTTCCTCCTGATTCTGCTGATTTTCCTCCCGATTCTGCTGCTCTTCCTCCTGATTCTCCTGCTCTTCCTCCTCTCGTTCTAAGTTTTCCAGGCTCTGGCCTACTGCATCTTCACAAAAATTTATGTGGTGAGATCCACTTGGATTCACAGACATCTGAAAGAGATCGTTTCAGATTAAAATAACAATTTTCACCGCCAATGTCAATATCACATGATAATTAAAGATGATGAACTTACAAGGATGCCAAGGTACAGTATGCTCTTTTTTTGTCCAAAAAGCCAAAAACTTTTGCTATCGTTCTCTATTACGCCGAGAGGACGTACCTCGTTTGCCCAGCTACAATAAAACACATACATTACTACTTGTTAAAAATATTTAATAGAGGAGTGCTATAGGGACAGCTTCTACATGTATAAAATTTGTGTTTATTTACTTATAAGATTCTTTGGTCCAGTCTTTAGTAGAGACCACATCAATGATTTTTCCATCCGTACATGCTCCAAACAGACTGCCACAGTAGAACAAAAAGCTCACAGGAGACTCCACTTTGTATGAAGATACATTATTGAGTCTAGAAGAAAACAAAAAAACAACCAATAATAAAATAATAAAAATAGACACAATTTTGTTTATATAAATGTAAATTTACTTGAAATTATCCATAAAAAAAATAACAAATGTAAACAAAAGTATACATTACACTAGTATTAATATTACAGCAAAATGCACTTTTAAAGATAATGAAATATATGTGTGTGTGTGTTAAAAATCATTACCCCACAATGCACTTCTTGGAGTCCCGCTCCAGTTTCAGACACATACAGAGCAGTCGCTGCAACTCACCGCCAGCTCGTCGTCCAGGCATCTCAGTGACCGCACATAAGCTCCCATCACTGACCTTCAAACAACACACACAGAGCTCTACACTCTGACATTTCCAGATGAAAGACTTTGTATTTGTATTAACAAGTAATAATTATAGTTCTTGATTACCTTCTTCCAGTAAACCATTGAATTCTGATGCCATATCTCTAATCTGCCTGTGTCATAACCACACACCATGAGATCATCAGTACCCAAGAAACACAGAGCTCTGACACTGCCCTTCTGACAGCGAGGGCTTTCTGTAGATTAATGTATACAAAAAGGCAAGTTATTAATACTAATCAAATGCTACATTTGGATGCATTACTTTTACAGGAAAAAAACTGTTTAAGTGAATTTTTAATGATTTTAGATCATGATTTTTTGACCATTTGCTGTACCCATTGCTGTGACGATGCTCCAGGACCTGAGGAGCGATCCACTGAGACAGTGAGGAACTCTGGTGGTCCATCCTCTTTACACACTAAAGACTGGATTTCTGCACTGTGACCGTACAAGTACTGTGATGCTGTACCTGTAAAGAAAACAATTGGATTAGAATATATTAGGAATACACTGGTATTCAAATTCTGGATGATGTAGATAAGATGAAAATTATTTTCATTTGATGTCAATAAGAAAAAACATTTGGTATTGGGCAAAAATTTACACAGTACTAAAATTCTTTGCTTTCTCTTATAAATAACAATAAAACACTTAAATTTAACATCAACTGATGACCTGTATGATATCGATATATTATACTTGCCTAGAATTAATCTCTGGAAATTATTTAAACACAGGTTTTTATGTAAATAAATGAATTATTAATGAAAAGCTGTTACCTGCAGTGGATGCCAGAGTTTAACAGTGCCATCTTCTGATGCTGAAGCTACCAGTAAGTCTTCCGGTTTAAATTCTTTTTCCAGATCTGTGTGCAAAAAATTATTTTGCTATGATTTTTTCTATATGAGGAAGCTACATATCCATATTTATCCATTGTGTGTATTAGTCAGTGCACCTGGCTGAGAGACAACAGTGCAGTGATGGAGACGTGACTTGTGGGCCTGGATCCTGGTGATTTCTACCCTGATTCCCACTTCCAAACCATCAGCAGTCCATCTGTAGAGCCTGACATTACATACTCCTCCTAAAGACATTAAAACAGTAATGTTAACAGCTTACACTTCTGTTTGTCTTTTCAATGGCACGTATCTTACCCAACAGCACAATGTGTCAGAGATGAACTAGAGAGAGGATCTCTCTCAGTAAACGTCCTGTCTGGATATCACATCAGCATCTTGCAGTCACTGGAGCAGCTGAGCTGAGGTGTGAGGAAGAAGTTTTGTAATATTCAGTGCAGTCCAGAATCAGCAGTTAATAAAATGATAAAATAAAAACAGCACTTTGTAAATGACTTTTCTCCACCACAGCAGATGATGTCAGGGCACATCCTGTAATCAGTCTCCGTGGCAATTGAAATTGTCTTGGAAAGAACTGGAGAGAAACGTATCTTCCATATCATCAAGCCTATTAGAAAGAGTGGGTTTTAAAATGAGTGTGACAGGAAGTAATTGTTTCCCTTTACATTTCTTCCAGTAATACACACATTCTCAGTGGAGAAAGTACCTGATCTTTCCTCTGAGAGCAACTCTTTCTCATCAGGACTGAAGGCAAAGGCATGGCCCTCCATTGTGACCTCTCAGAATACACACATCACGCTGCGATTAATCAGGGCTTAGAGTCAATTATTCTTCAACCACAGGGCAATGAGTGAAGTCATCTAAAACAAAGGAGATTTTTATTACAACCAAATATATTCAAAATACTTAGAAACTTTTCTAATATGAAATAAATTACATTAAAAGATCATCCCAAAACAATCAGATGTAAAAATAAGATCAAGTGAGTTTGCAAAAACTGGTAAACATCTAAGAAATATTTGCATACACTGACCAGGCTGAAGCCAGCGCAGGTAGAGTTTTTGTGCTGGGCAGAATAGGTCTTCTGCACACCAAGATCCTATCAGCACAAGCTTTTTCTGGATTATCTCCTTGTCTTTCCCAGACTCTGAGACGGTGATCACGCACTTTGACATCAGCAGCTCTGTTCTTTGACCTTCATCCACATGAGGCCAGAGCATGGACACTGGGAGGTCCTTACTGGACCAAACCTTCTCCTGCAGCACAAAGCATTTTGGGATGAGTTTACAGTTCTCTCTGCATATTTTACTGAATGATAACTTGGTTTAAGAATGTGTATAAGGTTGACATGATGCTGGATGTAAATGTTTATTTACCTGATTTTTTAAATTGAACTTGTTTTTATTTTTGTCCTCATGATAACTTTTTAGCCTTTATATTCTGATTGCAATACAAACGGGCGTGGCTTTAATACTTCATTTCTATGTCTAGTGGCTTTGTTGCTGCAGTGATAGTATCTGCAAATGATGATTAAATAACATCATCTATACAAAGGTACTTAACTAAGGTATTTGGATGTCTGAAGTCTTAGGCCTTCTGTACTTACAAAGGAGAGTGGAAATAATAACGGTGATGTTTGAGAAAGCTTAAACTTTAACAGGAATGAAATAAATCAAGAGCCGTCTTTGCACTTTAAGATGCATTATATCAGAAGACTAATGGCATTGATGGAAGATTTTCTCTGTTTAAATCTGAATTTTAAAATTCTTTAATTCAAATACTTCAATCTCCTAAATTTAAATTATTTAAAACATATAAATATACACAAACGAGTTCAGTAAAAGTTTAAGATAGCAGAATGAATTAATGTCAAACAAAAAAGTCAGTTTGAAGTCATATAAATCAAGCGGTTCAGGCTGTTAACATTCATAAATAGTAAAAATACTAAAATAGGAACAATTTATTTAAGAACATAAAAGTACCTTTTCCTCTCCCAATTACCATGTAATAGTTTTTCCCAAGACCACCAGACCATACATGAACCTAGACAGAAAAATACCCAGTCAATAATAAATGTCAGGATGCATGGCAGAGGCGAATCACTTTGGCAAAATCTCTAAGAACTGAAGACTGTCAGATAATGTTCCTCACCACACTGTCATGTCCCAGCGCTCAGCAGAGTTTCCTCCCCTGCAGGAAGTTTAGTGACTGCGCGATGGGCAGCAGTGAGCATGATAACTTCCCACACAAGAAGCTGCTGTCACCATTAGGCACGCACTTCTCTGACAGACAGCCTGAGCACAACATGAAGGAGCAGGAAAGACACACTCCGCGCGAGCTCTCATGACCTGCAGAGTCTAAGGAAGACAAATTATTCCCCATTTATTTTAATAACATGTCTTTGGTATCACATTCCTCACGTAACGTTCTTCTGTTCAAGCCAGTTCCACAACCCGAACACCTCCATCCCAGCACCCCACTGCCATGAGCTGACCCTCAAGGTCAAAGTTCACACAGTTCAGAGGAGAAGGATTCATAGGAAGAAACCCTTCTGTGCTCTTCATTTAATACACCTGATGCAGCCACACCAGATGATGAATACTTCAGAAAACAACAGCACAACACCACATGTAGTTCAGAAATAATCAGGCTTTCTTGCTTTTACCTTCAAATTTTAAGTCTAAGTGAGACAGTAGTAAAGAGTTTTCTGTCTGGACTATTGACATCACATCCCTTGTGATCTTGTTGGTGTGAGCATTCACCTGGCTTTAGTTCTTAATATGATGGAATATTTTCCTTGAGTTAGTCTTATTTCATTTGTGTTTCCATGCATTTTGTGAGAAAAAAAATGACCTGCAACCATTCGCAACATCCCACCTCCACCTGCCCATCAAACGAGGTTGTGCCCAGCTCCTCAAGGAAGATGCATCTGGAATGTCACACGCTCACTCATCAGTATTCTCTTCCTGTTTTGCAAAAAATAATACAAAAGCTCAATTTAATTTCCACTGAATTATCTTTAAAGAATTTTAATTTTTATGTAACTACCACTGTCAGTCTCTGTATGCCCAGGAAGTGGGTGTTCCGTCTCGGTCCCCCACTGCTACTAAGTTTTCCATCAGGACTCACAGCCACACAACTCGGCTCAGAGTGGAAGGTAGAAACCAGTTTACTGAGCAGAAAAAACAGTAGTGTTGCTGCCAGTGCCGTATTCTGGAGACTTTCGTTGTGAAGGTGAAGCTACATTCTTTATGCTTCCAAAAAGACCTTAACTAAAATCAATTGGATTAAATTGTATTTACAACACTGATCACAAACGTTACTTTAAAATATTAAGAGGTGTTCAGCGCAATTGCGTGAGACAGCTCTGTAAAAAAAACAGGACAGTAGCCTATGCTAGCTGCAGAAAGAGAGGCTTACTACTGCAAATACATCACAACATGCTGTGCGGGTATGTAAGAAACAATGCTGTTGAAAATGCTGCCACATGACACCAACCCCTACAGCTCACTACGTCACCTCCTTAGCACATCTATACAGGTGGAGCTGGGAAGGTGGGTTTCTGAGCGCTGCAAAGCTGCTACAGCAAACTCTAATTATCTGTATTTTGAATGTTTTGACTTTGATGATATTTGAATGAGTCAGGGCAATCCAAGCTCTGCCACATGTAGTAATGAAGTCATTAGGTCAGATTAGGTTAATTCTGGCATGACTCTAGATAGGGCTAAAGTCCGATCAGGTCTATGTAATTAAATGGAATTCCAAATAAGAAAATTGACAGATAATTAAAATGTAAAACTTTTTTTACTTGATGGCGTTTTAAAAAAATTAAAGTATGTAAGTAATATTAGGAAATGGGAGAATGTGTGCACAAAATGCATGAGAGTCTAAGCTATGATTTATATGAATGTAAAGACTCACATACATATAAATATTAAAGCTTTCTTAGAAGATTCCTAGAACCTTTAAAAATATAGGCCCTAGACATAAAGTAATTGTTTATACTCAAGTGTGACAATTACATGCTAATAATTTTTAGTATGCTATTAATTACTCTTCATTATTTTATTATAGATTCTTTGTACTGCATCTGTAGTTTAGCCATTTTACAGCATGCACTCCTCCATTTCTCATCATGCTTTCTGCCCACAAATGGGCAGGCTGTCTAAGGTTCATTAGAGCCGTTTGTACAAGAAAGCAGGCCACTGGGAGAAGAGAAAGGCTGTAGCGCTTTAGAAAACTCAGACAGTCTTTAAAATCCTTCATGTTATCTGAAAAACACACATATGAATTTGATTTACCACATAAATTTAACTTGATTTGTATAGCTAAAAGTACATTCTAACTCATTGAGGACACATTATGAACATGAAACTATTTTAAGTACTTTCAAGTACTTTTGGTTTATAAAATACAACAACAGAAATGTAAAATACCTGCTGATCTTTAAACACCTAGTTAGTCTCCATGTTTTTAGCCTTAATGGATAAAAGGAAAAACAATCAATACAATCTATGATATATAAAGAACATACTACTGTTAAATTAAAAACTTTAAAGCTCTCTTTCTGCAAACAAAATGTAGAGTTTCAGAAGTTTGGTGAATAAGCCCCTGCACTTTTATTAGCATAGAAGAAGTAATGTGGACAGCAGAAAACACAAGAGGCTCCTGATTACTGCCCATCCCCTGAGCACAGAGAAGAGACATTTCTGGGTTTTATAACCTCCACTGGTCTCTGAAGCTGAACTATCCAGAAGAGAGCAGGAGGACACTGACAGGTGTGCAGGGAGTTGAGACAGGAGATATAGCATCAGAGTGAAGAAATGCCTTCAGCCTGAGTTGACTGCAAGGTAGGCTAGGGAAAAGGTTATAGAATAATTAGAGAATGCTCTAAAACAATGGTATTTAAAAAAAATGTTGACATATCATAAATTCTCATAAATAACACGATGCATAAGATACATTTTTTCCACACATATACACACACAAAAAAACACTAAAACTAAGCCTTTAAGAAATATTGCCTCTAAACAAATAAAATACCATGATTTACTTGTATCTTGTTTTGCTGCAATTGTCAGATGACCTCTGGTTCTACTCTCCTCAATGGAACTCAGATGCAGATGTTCAAAGGCTGACTTCACCTCTGGATATAGGTCAGATTAGGAAGTCATCCCGAGAGGGCGCCAGCCATGGGGTGATCAATCAGGCTACATTGAAGAACAATAGACAAATTATTCCTTCATCAAAAATAATAGATTTCTCCTTATGTCTTTATATTTCACCGGGCTGTACCTGTACAAAGTTTGCTGTGAGAATATTGCCATGGGAACCACGGCTCTCTGGATGCCTTGCTATATAGAAGAATTTCCTGTGAGTCCACCAGCCCACCTCTGGAGTTTAAATCGTTGCATATGTTCAGTATAGTGTAGAGTGAACTCTCACAGTCCCTGTGAAGAAGTGACAAGAAATATATTTGTTTTCAATACATTCAATTAAAACCAATTTTAAAGAATGTTATGCAAATATTTGCACAAAACAAATGTAAATAATGTCATAAATCTTCAGGTCAATATATTATTTATTAATTGCTTAAAAATTAATTTGTTAGTAAAAAAATTCAATCCAATATGCAACCGCAATCCTGGGCCAAATTTAATAATGTAATTCTGCATTAAATTAATAAGTTCCTGCCAGAAATAGCTCAATGTCTTGCACCATTGTAGCTGATGGCAAAAGTAGCTAGTGGTTAACGCTGGGCAATAAATACACAGTGTGTTTACCAATAGAGCTGATGGCAGGTAACTGTGCCTCCCAGTCACTGCTCTGCAATATGATCTTGCAGCCTCAGCAGACTGTGCTGCACCAAACTCACCAGAGACTGAGGAAAGTGGAGGCTGTCATTTACCACATCTAAATGACAAACTCCATTATAAAATGTATACTCAACACACCTCTTTTGCAAATAACATTGTAGATAACTTTAAAAACATATTAAAAATTATTTACCTTCTCAAGGAGGCGCAATTCTTCGCTCCTCACAGGCCAAATGGGTAGTGGACTCTTAGAGCCTTTCTTCATCAGCAGTATACAAGCTAAAGGGAAACACAATGATAATTGTACTAGAGCGTGCCAAAATAAATGTTTCTTTAATTATTCCAGGCAGCAAATAATCAGGTTCACCTGGTTGCCCAAGAAAGCAGTCACTCAGTTTCTTTTCCAAACTCTTAGGCTGCTTCTGCACAATCTCCTTCTTGTCAGGTAAAGTGACTGCCCCAGAGGAAATGACCACGGTACCTTTTCTTATGCTAACAGTGTTTTTGTGAGATGATTCTGAGTAACACTCCAGGATAAACAGACACCTGAGAGGACAGTGACAGATTGATGAGAAAGTTTGTTCATTTTGTAACTGCTTATTTACATTAAGTGTGTGTGTGTGTGTGTGTGTGTGTGTGTGCTTGTGTGTTTGTGTGTTTTATGCATTGCATATTCCTCTCTCTTACTTTAAGGATGTGCTGTGGGGATCCCATTCAGCGCATGACCTCTACTGCTCATGTCTCTGGTCCTTATCAATAAGCAATGCTAGTGGCTCTTTTGTTCCGGTCATTTCCAAGTTCAAGTGGAAGTCAGACAAGTCTCTGTAGTACAATAAGACAATGTTATAAATGACTTGAAACATGACATGACGATGCATTTTATCAGATACTTGCTTACTTATAAGATGTGTTTGGAAAAGCGCTCCACATCTTCTTTCTTTTCCTCATCCACTGAACAAGACGTGAAAAGCTGCTCAACACTGCAAGCTGACTGGCTAACATCTGTAGAGTAGGATATGACATCACACAGAGAGGGCTTTTCTGTTTTGACAGAGGATTTGAGTGCCTGGGCCAGAATTGTATAATAAAATAGATGACACAGAGATATTTAGATTGAATCTTGGTTCAGAAGATTCATACCCAAAACAAACGTTATTTATAAGATGTACAGTTACCATGAACTGATCTTTCCTCTCAGTTTCCCTCAACCATCAAATTCCTCCTTTTTGCTGACATTCCTGAACTTTTCTGTAGCCAAAGAAATAAGTTTTGCCCTGTAAATGAGAAACTGCTGCTGTTGGGCAGCTCCTGATGCACTTCCTGTTCATTAATCTCTAAATCCATCTTCATCTGTCTCCTACAAAATAAGAAAATACATTTTTGTGATGGAAGGAATTTCTAAAGTGTGACAAATTAATAATAATAATAATAATAAAAAAGCAAAAGCAAAAACAATTTTTGGAGGGTAGCGCACGTGGTCCCATCGTCATTAAATAGATTAACAGAGAAAGAAGAAACTAAATTTCTAATTAGTCAAAGAAAGGTGAGACCTAATCTATTTGTCTGCATACAGTTTTTGAGCATATAGTTATCCAAAGCTGACAGATTTTAGGACATGAAAGCAGAATATCCTAATTGAGTACTGAATTAAAAAAAGTAATATATATTTTAAATTTGGCCATTTATTTTAAATCAGACTTTCGTATATCTTTTATCACTTATCAGTTGATATATTGGTATTTGAAAGCAGTTAGTGGCCCCAAAGAAGTTTTGACATAAACTCTTCTTTTCATGCATTTGAACATGACCTCCACAAAGGCTGCTGTATGGTTTCCCAGATATCCTCAGCACTGCCTCCTAGATTCTCAGATCTTTCAGATAGGGCTTTCCATCCACCACCCACCATTCACAGGGGATAACTAGGAGAATATGAGGCAGTACAGGCGTAAAAACAGAACACTCCTGTGCTGACAAAACAAAGACTAAACTCACTTTTCTGTCACTTTGAAGTGATTAATTCTGGATCCATGTTTTAAGCTGTTCATTTTAGCTTCAGCTTCTTTGGATTCTATACAAAGTCTGTCCTCCATACCACTGGCACCAGACAACATACAAACATACATTGATGGTCATGTGATGTACAACACTGTACTGTATTTACTGCAGTTGATATTATTTTCCATTATTTAATTAGAAATGATAGGCTGTAAATCAGTCCAGCTTTACAAAATGAATTCAATCCAGCAGATAAATAATAAAATAAATGTATACCTGGTGAAGCGAGGTGACATAGAAGTAGAAGAACATCGCTCTAGGCAGAGTCTGGATACAGAGCTTGAAACTGTCGAATCTCCATTTCAGTGATGGACAGCCCACATCGGTTCAGGTTATTCTTGGAAAGAGCATGGCTTACTTCTTTAGGCCACTTTTCTCGATTTTTTTATTTGTGCTTCCCCTCAAAAAAATCTGTATTTGTGTAGAAAGTGTTAAATGTTAATGTTAAATAAATATCTTTTACTTTTAATCCAATTTATTGCATTCTTGTAATGTATTAATCTTTTAAATAATAATAATTTCATATCCTCAAATTTCTGTAGCGTTTAAATTTGCCTCTATAATTTTACCTTGCAACCTTCTGGTCAGCATTAAAATCTAGTTTAACATTAAGCATTGAGTCTAAACATTAATCACCTGTATCCACACTTCTAAAAAGCACATCTATCAGACAAATAGACATAATTACCCAGCTGTGCTGAGCTCAGTTAGGGAGGCGGGGCGGCAGGGCCGTGTCTCTCTCCCAGAGATCCCGAGCAGCTGGCTGCGACAGACCTCTGACAGACAGAGCTCCACAGCACAGTTGGGCGCTCACCTCCTCTGTGGCGCCCAAGCGCCAGCTCACTTCCTCAGGTAGAGTAGTGAGGCGGCTCGTCTCCTGACTCAGGAAACACACTACGCTACAGAACATCCCTCTACGTGCATGTCTCTGAGCATTAGAAAGAGATGAACACTACTTTTACCTTCATCTATGAAAGAAAGGGCCCAGATTTATTTACTCTTTCCTGTCTGGTTTAACTGGAATATATAACTGGACCACAGTCACCAACATAAAGTAAACTGACATTTTACTGTAACAAATTTTTTTTAATAGTTAACCTAAACTTTGGTATTTGCTGGAGTGAGAGGACTTTAAGCGGTTCTCTCAGTTCAGTTTTGTTCCCTGTGTTGGCGGATGTTATAGACTCCTGTCCATGTGCTCCATGCTGCAGCATCCTCGAGGGCCTCTCTCTGAGACAAACCCTCGACCACAGAACAACTCTAATAGACATCTGAAACTCCAGCCATGAATAGATTCTAAGTAAAGTAGTAAGTAAAAATACACGAAAATATATACCTAAAACTGACTTTCAGCAAAAAAACTTTTCAGCAATGATTATAATAATAATTATTATATTTTTCCCCCTTGAAGCACAAAGAATAATTTACCTGATGTATACATTATGACCCCAAGAAGACTGGAGCAATGATATCTTTCTCATTACTGTTTGGCTAAATACTTTGCAACCATTGTGAGCATCAGACATCTTTCAAAAACATTTTGCCAAGCGCCTTTGAATTTTCGAAATTGTAAAGAACTGCAGATGTTGTAAATATGTGGTAGATCTAATCTATCCTCTTTTTCTAACAACAAGAAGAATATATTTAGTACGACATAGATTCATGTATAGATCTTACTTTTCAGGATCTGCTCACTAAACCCCCAAAGCTCTACAGTGTTGGAGCTCAGTTTGTATTTCACATTTTCATTTGGGAGACCTGTTTAAAACCAAACAATATAGTATTTATTTGCACCTACAACAATTTTTGCTACATTTCCATTAATGGGCAGACACGAAAAAATGGAGAACAAGTTTCACAAAACATACATGTTTCCAAGCAGCACATCTATCGCAACAGCATCCCGATTGATATCTTGCGATAGTCATTGATGTCTGACATTAAACTGCTGTCTGTGCTTAGTTATTTTCAAACACAACTACTCTGATCAGCTGGCAGAGACGTTTTAACAGACATGTCATTTAAAATAACTGTAACCACGATTCTGGGAATGACGAAATACACATAAGGTGCTCACACCTTTTGTCTTTTGTTCAGTTAAGCTTGGTAGCGAACAAGCGTTGAAGACATGAATTCAGATTGTACACTGTCATCATTCAAATCCTGAGAGAAAAGAGGACAGAGAGAGAGAGACAAAAGAGAATAAAACAAAAAGCACATTATCAAAAAATAATGTACTTAAGAACAACATCAAACAGCATTGAAGTACAAGATGGATATGTAACTTTCCATACTTGTAATTTGTGTATATTCGCAGCAAAAGAAATTCTTTACCATTGCTTCATTGCTGTCTCATTATACAAAATGATGTCCAGACTTCACATCTGACCTCTGGAGAGCCTTCATGTCTTTATGTATTTCGGAATCTCACTACAGTAGTTAATCATCATGCATAAAAGTACTGCAGCTTCTTGCCTATACGAGCATTATGAATTTACAATAAATTTAATTTATACTAGACCTAATTTCTATTATGCAACAAAATTACAAATCCACAGTCAGTCACTCTGAAAAATATATAAAGTACAGCTGTCTTATTTTCATACTTTAAAACAATAAGATTCTGTTAACTGACGATGCAGAGAGTTTTATTCTCACTCCCGATGTCTTCTGTGCTTTCCAGGGGCAAGCAGACATCAGCTGCACCACTCAGTCCGATCCTCTGAATAATTAGTATTACAGATCTGAGTGCGTCCTGGGAGCGGGATGTTATACTTGGGGAAATCTGGTAGCTTTCTCCAAAGCACAGCAATGCTTGATAGAAGCTCTGGAGTGTGCAGCCTCTGACTAACAAAGTGCAAAATGAAGCAGTAAAATATCAGTACCCAGCAGTAAAATAGACTAAATTGTTATAGTATAATGTTTATTATTATAAGTATATTTTGATCCTAAAATAATAATACTATGTAAATGATTTCTTTATTATTATACTTGATATTCCAGAAATACACACTTTTGCTTTTTGGGGGTGCGTTTGGTATTAAATAAGCGTGAGGCGAAGGGAATGCTCAAATTTGCAATCCTCAAATACTCTTTAAATTGCTGTTGTTTCCCATTTTGTACTGTTTAAACCGTTTGCTCTTTGGCAATTTCTTGCCAACCCCTTGTAAGACCTCCCACCAAGCAGCACCTATGACACTAGGCCACACAGCTGAAAGAGGGAGAAAAGGTCCACTCAAACTTCCTCAGGTACAGGTCTATGAGAGACACTGTGCTCTCTCATTTAGATTAATGTAGATTCTGCTAATTAAAATATTTTATTTTCCTAAAATACACATAACCAGTCTATAAATATAACATCTATCATTTCACAGCTTATCGTTTTACTGTGAGAATGATAGTACTAATGTAACATAACACCGTTACTAGGCTCCAAAATGACTTTTATATGCAGACAGAAAGCGAAAAGGAAACTGTCTGCTCTGGATTGCATGATTCTGTGAAGAAACACACACTAAACCTGTAAATGACTTTTCATCATGTTATATACCTTTCCAGTGTTCAAAAAGCCCCAGAATTAAGGGACACTCAGCTTTGGAAGTCAGTCTGTTGAGGATCTTAGTATGATGTTTACTCACTGATGCCCCACAGAAGTCATGTTCACTCAGAGTTCCTCAGCATTGCCATAAAGGAAGAGATTTTCCATCACTGCAATTACAAAAAACACCATACACTTATGTCTGAGTAAATAATCAATCTATAAATCAGTTATGGACCCAGTGCATGTCAATGCCACACCTTTGATGGTTTCTCCCCAGGTGGCAGCTTTGTTTCCCTCACTGACTCAGTTTGCATTCCCATGTGTCAGAGACTGCTTAAAAGTTTCACGTGGCTTTCAGCTCTCTCTCTCCTCCCAAACCCCACTAAGACCACTCTGAAGAAGGCCTTCCAGATCCTTTCGGGTATCTGCATGCACAGACAGAACAACAAATACTCACTTATGACTGGAAGGTTACTGGACCAAGCAATCAGTTATAAAAAATATTGACAAATATGCCAACTTGTAGGATTAACTTTTTTTCCCAGAATGGCCATGACATGTTCTGCAGACTCTTTGATGTGGCGCTATCATCTTCTGGAGTTGAATTCCACTCTATTTTTTATCCTTTTACGAATCCCGATTCTGGCTCTCCAACTGTATCATAAGATATTCAGAAAAGTAATGTACAATAGTAATTACAAATGTTATGTGATATCAAACACATCAAACCAAACACAGTAAAGCTCACATATTTTTGAGAATGGAGTCATCGACTCTGGCAAGATCACCCCCATTTTTCCATTGTTCATGAGTTTTCTGAAAGAAGAGTATTTTTAAAGTGATGTGAAATGAAAGTCTAAAAGAAATTAAGTTTGGTGTGCAACACAATCTAGTATTTTATGTCTTAAAAATGTAAATGTTTTTGTAAAAAGTTTTTGATCACATTACCTCTCCTTTCTTTTGTTTCTTAAGTTGTGTTTGCTGCAGCGATGCTTCCGTGTATTGTATTTCGCCAGCTGATATTCAGTGAACTCACTTAAATTTATCTGACAGAGCTTTTTTCAGGCAGGAAGGTAAGATTTACTGAAACACTGCACAAAAACATTTAAAAGGCATGAAAAACTAAAGAATAGAAGTAAGAGCAAAACAAAATCCTTATTTAAACTAATATGATAAAACCATATTCAACATATGAATACACGGTATGAGTACAAATATGGTGATAATTTCTTAGAGCAGTAACATATATTAAAACAAATATTAAAACTCACACTAATATAGATTCTTGCCACCTCAGCCAATCAGATGGCAGTTGTACAGCAGCACAAAAATACCTTCTCAAATGCGGCTTAGAACCAGGCAGATGGGCGCCAGTGCCAGCAGGAAGTTGGCTGTGATACGAATGTTTAGTTCCTGCCTAGTATACACCGCAACCTAAAACCAATACAAATACACAAACTATATGTTAACACTTGACAACATAGCCCCCACACACTCACACAGTCAAAAACAACCTTTAGGAGAAACTCAGTGTCTTCTGTGGTAATCTCTGTGGCCAGAACCTTAATAGTGACCCACACACTTCTCTTCTTATCCCAGTCCTTCTGACCCGGGGTACAGCTCTTATTGACAAGGGAGCAGCACACCATATATTCAGCAGGTTGTTCTGAAGGACAAACAAAAGAACTGTGAATTCGATCACAGTTGAAATTGATCTATTCGTCATCTGGTTTAAGAATTGTTTAAACCAATACATGTACATGTGCGTCTTTAAAACAATAGAATATTGTGAAAAAGCGTATTTTAAAAATGTAAACTTTTACATATAGCCTTAGATTGATTTTCACAATCCAACTGAGGCTTCAGCTTGTCTTTATTGTTTGATCGACTGTTTTTCATCATCTTTCTCATGGAAATATACCACAGATTCCTTGGGGTTCAGGTCAGTCATGCTGGCTGACCAATCAAGCACTGTAATGTCATGGTCATCAAAATACTTGGAAGAGGTTTTATCACTGTGGGCATGTGCTAAGCTCCTGCTGAAAAAGGAAATCAGCATCTTCATTAAACTTGTCATCAGACAGAAGCATAAAAGTGCTCCAAACTCACCTAACGGAAGGCACATATTTTTGACTTGATGAAACACAATGGACCATCACCTCTACTGGTACTACATCATGGAACCTCAAATCATCACTGGATTTTAAGCAGCTTGGATTCTGTGCCTCTCTACTCTTCCACCAGACTCCAGATTTCCAAATTAAATGCAAAATTTACTTTAATCTGAAAATAAGACCTTGAACCACTGAGCAACAGTCCAGTTCTTTTCTCCTTAGCCCATTTAAGATGCTTCTGACATTGTTTCTGTTTCATAAGAGGCTTCATTCCACTTCTTTTTGACTTTTATGTGCTGTAAGCTCTAAATATATATGAAAGTTTCATACAAAAGTTTAATACAAATTTAAAACTTCACATTTTTAGAGATGCACCTATGTTATTGAAAAGTTTGAAGTAGTTAAGTTAAAAAAACATTAAAACTTTTATTCAGCAAACATACATTAAATTCATCAATAGTAAGAAAAGACATTTATAAATGTACATTTTAAATACATTCTGTTCTTTTGAACTTCAAAGAATCCTGAAAAAAGCTGTTTTTAATTTAATAAGAAATGTTTCTTTACATTTACATTTATATTTACATTTAGTCATTTTGCAGGCACTTTTATCCAAAGCGACTTACAATTGAGAGTACAACAAGCGATTAATTTTTGTTCTTTAGCAACAAAGGTGCAAATTAAAATTATTCCTAAAGAACCACGTGACACTTAAGACTGAAGTTATGGCTGCTGAAAATTTGTATAGAATATTTGTATTAGAAATCACATTACTATTTATACGAAATACACACACTGACACTAAATATAATAACTAAAGAATACATATAAACAAAGCTAAAAATAAATAATTTGTGATTATTACTAGCACAGTATTAACTATTACTTAGATTCACACAAACCCTGAACTGTGTTCACTCGACTCACCTTTCTCTCCCTCAATTCCACAAGACGCTCATCCTCACTTGCTTCCAAGCACCCCAAACTCTTCAAGAGGAGCTAAAGTCTGCTCCCCTCTCCATCTAAATCCATATTCAAAACAGGCATCTGGTCATCCTCCTCAATGCTTTCTCGTATGGCATACTGTTAAGATTACAGATAAACAAGAGACTACAATTAAATATATATGCATTTCCCAAGAAAATACCAGTCTTATCGAGTATTTGTAAATTAAAAACAAGTATTAAATTAAGTGCTGCACATTTAAAATCATACATAATCATAATGTGCTTTCTGTGCAGCAAATATGATTTTTAATAGTAGAAACAAATTTGAAGAAACAGCATTATGTTAAAAGTGCTGGAGTTTTAATTAATACAAATACAAATTTGTGTAAGTGAATAAAATAATTTAGCAAAACCTGCAGTTTTATAAAGCAAGGGGAAATCATTCTATACCTGTCTAGGTTCCTCGCTAGATGCTGCTCCCAGCAGCCCTTCAGGTGTGAAATGCATGTCTTCAGCTTCTCTCTTTTCATTTGAGCAAGTTTTATTCTCCATTGAAGGTGACTGATAGGAGCAGACAGGTGGGGCGGCACTGGATGACATTTTGGAGTAAGAGAGTAAAGGATTATGGGAATAAGAGGAGGTTAGAGAGGATGGGACTGGAAGATGAAGTGAAGGCTTCATTAGGAGGGTATTCTTGGTGCTCAGCAGAGAAGAGGATGAGGATAGTGAGCTCTTCGTTGTGGATGACAGAAGAGAGGAGGTGGTCATGGTGGAGGACAGGCTGGTTGGCTGGAGCGCTGGACATTGTGAAGAGATGGAGGTCTGCTTGGCCCAGGATGGAGATGTGTGCTGATGCTGGGACAACACTGAGGAGCTTGAGACAGAAAGCGATTTTCCAGCCTTGAACTGCTATAGTTTCTTTGTATTCTGGCATCGGTGTTACGCCTTCAGATCAGTCTGAAGGGCCGAGTCTTCATGGCTACCTTTCGGAAGAAAGAGAAATGCAGAACATGAAATTGTACACAAAAATACTTCAGAAATCATATTTCTATTTATATATATACCCGTCAAAGTGTAAAGAATTTTCTCCTTTTAGATAATGTTACTCTTCATATGCCTTCCACACAGATTAGGCCATATTAGTAGCTAGCATCTTCTTTTTTTTTTTTAGCCTGTGTGAATATTTTGAAAGTTCAGTACAGAACTCAGTAATCACTAGCATTGACAAGCTTGGGTGTGTCTTAAGTAAACAACAAATCTATTGAAGGCACACCTAAAACCCCAAAAAACAAGTTGCCTCTATTTAAATCCAGAGTCTTAACGTACTGGTACATTTCCCTTTGATTGTCTGTGAAGTGATGTGCCTTGATTAATAGTTGCAGTGAGGTTTGATTTTAGACATGTACACCTCCTTCAGATTGGAATTTCTCTTTAGAGTTCAAAATGCAATGTAAAGTTCACTTTGCAATACACTTACTGTTGATTGAGAAGGACCTACGAGGTGTGAGGTGTAGGTCAAAGTCCTCTATCTTAGCTGATAACAAATGAAGAACAATCTGACCCAGGCATAGACTTTTGTCCTCTGTCGAAAAATGAGCAAATTTAGCACATGAAATGACAATCTTTGAAGTTATATATTAAGTTAAATCTAACTATTCATTTATAAATAAATTGTTTTATTCATTTTTGTAATGAATAAACATCTCATAATGGCATTCTGTTTCCAACTGGAATATGACTTTCTGTTACAATTTCTGTTGTAATTACAAAGAAACAGAGCATTATTTTCTTCTGTAGTGGACAACGGAGCATACTGTTAACTATGCATTTTGTGGAGACACAACAAGTGAATAAGGAAAGAAATTATTGGTCAATAATGTTAAAAAAAAATAAGAGATATGTTGCCAAGTCCTATTATTAAACTTTTTCTTTATATATTGCCTCACAACACATTAATATGCAAATTAGATTCAATATACAGATGCATTGTATAGAATTTTTTATGGACAAGTTATGCAATCTTTCTTAAAACATAGTTGAGAATCACATTCGTACAATAGTTTGTTAAAATTAACTTGAAACCTACAAACTCATTGGTGAATAGAACAACAAGTAAACATCAAAAAATGTGGGGGTTCCTTTTTCTTATACCCCAAATAATTATATATTATATATATATTATATATATAAACACGTAGCACATCAGCACTCCTCATCTCTGCAATAACACATCCTATCTTTATTTTTACAACCACTTCTTTATCATGGCATGGTCATAAATGTGCACAAACACAACAGATACACATGCAGACAATCCAGTCAGCCTGGCACTGCAGTGATTATAAATCGCCGAGCAACACAAGTAATATTTAGCATTACCGTTGTAAATAAACGCATGCACCAGGCCTATATTTGGATTATTACGTGCTGTACGGTTCCTTCGGTAAAATAACAAAAAAATAAAATAAAGAAAACACCTCACCTTTGATACTTTGTAAGCAGGTATTGTGTTAAAGGAAGCAAACCGACCTACTGACAAACTTTTTGACGTCTTTGCCCATAATGCGTATGTCACTAACACTACCGTAATGAACCGAATACAGACGCAATGAAAGCTCGGTAGAGGAGGCGTCTCAGAACAAGAAAAGCTTTCCCTCTATCACGGTTTTAGTTTTAAAGACTACCAACTATCGACAGTAAATGTACTATATTTTAGAAGGAAAAGTTTTTTTTTTTTTAAGTCAAATGACCTGCCTATGGAGAAATAGATGTTTTATATTTGCGTACAAGAACTCATCCCTAGGAGGATCAATTTGTGGAATATTTCACTCCAACATTATTGTCTGCCATTTTGCTCCTACTTTACAAGAGAAAATGTAGGACCATTACGTAAAGTGGGACCTTTTGCAAAAAAAAAAAAAAAAAAAAAAAAAACAAGCATTAGTGAAGGTGGTAAAAGTTCAACCAAGAAAGAAACTTCTGCCATTAATTACTGTGTCGTTAATATCCTAATCTGTGTCCTGAAGATGAGCGAAGGTCTTACGGGTTTGGAACAATGTGAGGTGAGTAATTAATTACATAATTTTCATTTTGGGGTGAAATAATCCTAGTAAGAAGTCATATAGGCTATTGGGAGTCACAAAGAAACAGAATGAGAATTTGTGGTTTTATTGCATTCATAAATAAAGGAAATTATATATACAGGCTATCTGTATTAATAACTGAGACAAGGCACATAGTAAATCCCATAACTTTTCCTGCAACTAAGAATGTTCAGATTTAAAACAAACTGCAATGAATTAGAGATGATCACAAGAATGTTCTCTAAAACAATTGGGAAATTTGATGCTCTCCTTCATTTAAATGCAATAAATTTTAGAAAAAAACAGGAACTACTACTGAATCTAGTATTCAAATTTAGTGTCCAGTGATCAGTTTATAGATATAGAAAGGTGTTATATATTTGCATAATTGTATGATGTACATTGGATGTTTCAAGAGTAAACAAAATAAATAGAAATTATCCTGGAATCCCTTCTGTCACTCCCAAGGCTTCAAAACACCAAACATTTTAAAAAGTGCAAAATTAAGGAACATAATTATTCACCCATTTACCAAAACAAGCTTGTCATACATAAAGGATGTACCATGCTTAAAAAATTACTTAATGTATTTAAACATTTAAATGGTTGCCAAATTTATTATTAAATCAAACATTCTTCAAATAAAGGCTTAGGCCTTTGATCCCTGATGCTCCAGAAATCAACCTTTCCATGACAGGAAGTACAGCTGACCCTGTGTATCAGCACAAACAAATTCCTTCGGGTCACGTGGGTTCACCTCCAGCACCTGGACAGGGCCTCCACAAACAAACATGCCCACCTGTGAAATACAGAAAATGAGCAAACAACAGAAAGCAGACGAAATAAACACTGGTACACACACACACATAAAAGCAAGAGTTAAAATACCTGTTTCTTAGTTTGTCTGTCCCACAGTTTGACCGTTCTGTCATGGGATGCTGAGATGATGAGGCTCTCTGTAAGCCGCAGAACACTCACTTTGTCTGTGTGCACCTACAGACCAGTCACACAAACAATCAGAAACACGTGATTGACATATGATCATATCTATGAGAGAATATGAAGATACTTGCCGGTCTTCTCTGAGTCCAGGTGGACAGGTTAGGAGGCTGATTAAACCACATGTTCCCTTTACAATCGCCACACACACAAAAATCTGTAAAAAAAACAAAAAAACAAAAAAACCAAAAAAACCCAATGTGACTTAAAAACAAATCAAATCAATAATTATTTCACTTTATGACTACTAAAAGGAATGGCTTATTGTTTAGATTTTTAGCCAAATGACAAAAATATTTTTTTTTATTGACGTATCATTTTACAATCTGCAAAGATGTAAAAAATATGCATTACATTTTATAACAAAATAAGCTTTTTCACCACTAACTTTTATGTTTTTGTTTGTGTGCTGTAAATCACCCACACAATTCCTAATCAGAACATTAAAACAGGTCTACCGTTCTTCACCGCTGCAGCTGTGATCCAGGAGCTGACCTCTCCTGCCCTCTGGATTGCCTTTCGTCTCTCCTCCGCTGTTCCTCACTCAGCTTCTCCTGATGCTGCTGCTGCTGCTCTTCCTCCTCATTCTCCTCCTCTTCATCCTGATTCTCCTGCTCTTCCTCCTGATTCTGCTGATTTTCCTCCCGATTCTGCTGCTCTTCCTCCTGATTCTCCTGCTCTTCCTCCTCTCGTTCTAAGTTTTCCAGGCTCTGGCCTACTGCATCTTCACAAAAATTTATGTGGTGAGATCCACTTGGATTCTGAGACATCTGAAAGAGATCGTTTCAGATTAAAATAACAATTTTCACCGCCAATGTCAATATCACATGATAATTAAAGATGATGAACTTACAAGGATGCCAAGGTACAGTATGCTCTTTTTGTCCAAAAGCCAAAAACTTTTGCTATCGTTCTCTATTACGCCGAGAGGACGTACCTCGTTTGCCCAGCTACAATAAAACACATACATTACTACTTGTTAAAAATATTTAATAGAGGAGTGCTATAGGGACAGCTTCTACATGTATAAAATTTGTGTTTATTTACTTATAAGATTCTTTGGTCCAGTCTTTAGTAGAGACCACATCAATGATTTTTCCATCCGTACATGCTCCAAACAGACTGCCACAGTAGAACAAAAAGCTCACAGGAGACTCCACTTTGTATGAAGATACATTATTGAGTCTAGAAGAAAACAAAAAAAAAAACAACCAATAATAAAATAATAAAAATAGACACAATTTTGTTTATATAAATGTAAATTTACTTGAAATTATCCATAAAAAAATAACAAATGTAAACAAAAGTATACATTACACTAGTATTAATATTACAGCAAAATGCACTTTTAAAGATAATGAGAAATATGTATGTGTGTGTGTGTTAAAAATCATTACCCCACAATGCACTTCTTGGAGTCCCGCTCCAGTTTCCAGACACATACAGAGCAGTCGCTGCAACTCACCGCCAGCTCGTCGTCAGGCATCTCAGTGACCGCACATAAGCTCCCATCACTGACCTTCAAACAACACACACAGAGCTCTACACTCTGACATTTCCAGATGAAAGACTTTGTATTTGTATTAACAAGTAATAATTATAGTTCTTGATTACCTTCTTCCAGTAAACCATTGAATTCTGATGCCATATCTCTAATCTGCCTGTGTCATAACCACACACCATGAGATCATCAGTACCCAAGAAACACAGAGCTCTGACACTGCCCTTCTGACAGCGAGGGCTTTCTGTAGATGAATGTATACAAAAAAGGCAAGTTATTAATACTAATCAAATGCTACATTTGGATGCATTACTTTTTACAGGAAAAAAAAAAGAGTTTAAGCGAATTTTGTATGATTTTAGATCATGATTTTTGACCATTTGCTGTACCCATTGCTGTGACGATGCTCCAGGACCTGAGGAACGATCCACTGAGACAGTGAGGAACTCTGGTGGTCCATCCTCTTTACAAACTAAAGACTGGATTTCTGCACTGTGACCGTACAGAGTACTGTGATGCTGTACCTGTGAAAACAATTGGTTAGAATATATTAGGAATACACTGGTATTCAAATTCTGGATGATGTAGATAAGATGAAAATTATTTTCATTTGATGTCAATAAGAAAAACATTTGGTATTGGGCAAAAATTTACACAGTACTAAAATTCTTTGCTTTCTCTTATAAATAACAATAAAACACTTAAATTTAACATCAACTGATGACCTGTATGATATCGATATATTATACTTGCCTAGAATTAATCTCTGGAAATTATTTAAACACAGGTTTTTATGTAAATAAATGAATTATTAATGAAAAAGCTGTTACCTGCAGTGGATGCCAGAGTTTAACAGTGCCATCTTCTGATGCTGAAGCTACCAGTAAGTCTTCCGGTTTTAAATTCTTTTCCAGATCTGTGTGCAAAAAAATTATTTTGCTATGATTTTTTTTTCTATATGAGGAAGCTACATATCCATATTTATCCATTGTGTGTATTAGTCAGTGCACCTGGCTGAGAGACAACAGTGCAGTGATGGAGACGTGACTTGTGGGCCTGGATCCTGGTGATTTCTACCCCTGATTCCCACTTCCAAACCATCAGCAGTCCATCTGTAGAGCCTGACATTACATACTCCTCCTGAAGACATTAAAACTACATAAATATTAACAGCTTACACTTCTGTTTGTCTTTTCAATATGGCACCGCTGTCTTACCCAACAGCACAATGTGCTCAGAGATGAACTAGAGAGGATCTCTCTCAGCAAACGTCCTGTCTGGATATCCCACATCCGCATCTTACAGTCACTGGAGCAGCTGAGCTGAGGTGTGAGAGAAGTTTTGTATTCAGTTGCAGTCAGAATCAGCAGTTAATAAAATGATAAAATAAAAACAGCACTTTGTAAATGTCTTTCTCACCACAGCAGATGATGTCCAGGCACATCCTGTAATCCAGTCTCCGTGGCAATTAGAAATGGTCTGGGAAAGAACTGGAGGAGAAGCGACTGTCTTCCATATCATCAAAGCCTATTAGAAAAGAGTGGGTTTAAAATGAGTGTGACAGAAATGTGGTGTTTCCTTCCATTTCTTCCAGTAATACATTCTCAGTGGAGAAAGTACCTGATCTTTCCCTCCTGAGAGCAACTCTTTCTCATCAGGACTGAAGGCAAGGCATGTGACCCCTCCATTGTGACCTCTCAGAATACACATCACCTTTGGGTCAATCCAGGGCTTAGAAGTCAAATTATTCTTCAACCACAGAGCAATAGTGAAGTCATCTAAAACAAAAGGAGATTTTAAATACAACAAAATATATTCAAAATACTTAGAAACATACAATATGAAATAAAATTACATTAAAAGATCATCCCAAAGGTAATCTGAATGTAAAAATAAGATCAAGTGAGTTTGCAAAAACTGTTAAACATCTGAAATATTTTGCATACACTGACCAGACGCAGAAGCCACGCAGGTAGAGTTTTGTGCCAGAGCGAGAATAGGTCCCTTCTGCACACCAAAAGATCCTATCAGCACAAGCTTTTCTGGATTATCTCCTTGTCTTTCCCAGACTCTGAGACGGTGATCCATGCCCCCCGACATCAGCAGCTCTGTTTCTTTGACCTTCATCCACATGAGGCAGAGCATGGACACTGGGAGGTCCTTACTGGACCAAACCTTCTCTCCTACAGCACAAAGCATTTTGGGATGAGTTTTGGTTCTACTCTATATTTACTGAATGATAAGCAGTTTAAGAATGTTAGCACTCAGGTTGACATGATGCTGGATGTAAATGTTTATTTACCTGATTTTAAATTGAACATTTTGATACCGTCTCCATGATAACCCACAGCAGCATATTCACCAGTTACAGCCACAAACAGAGCATTAGCTTCATCTTCATTTCTATGTCTAGTGCGCTTTTGTTGCTGCAGTGATGGTATCTGCAAATGATGATTAAATAACATCATCTGTAAAAGGTACTTAACTAAAATTATTTGGATGTCCTGAAGTCTTGAAGCCTTCTGTGCTTACAAGGAGGTAAAATAATATTGTTGATGTTTTAAGAAAGCTTAAACTTTAACAGGAAATGAAATAAATCAGAGCCGTCTTTGCACTTTAAAGATTGCATTATATCAGAAGACTAATGGCATTGATGGAAGATTTTCTCATTTTAAATCTGAATTTTAAAATTCTTTGTAATTCAAATACTTCAATCTCCTAAATTTAAGTTATTTAAAACATGCATAAATATTACACAAACGAGTTCAGAAATAAAAGTTTACAAAGACCAACAGAGACAGAATTAATGTCAAACAAAAAAAGTCAGTTTGAAGTCTATAAATCAAGCGGTTCAGGCTGAATTAACATTCATAAATAGTAAAAATACTAAAATAGGAAGCAATTCTATTTAAGAACATAAAAGTACCTTTTCCTCTCCCAGTACAGCAATAGTTTTCCCAAGACCACCAGACCATACATGAACCTAGACAGAAAAATATACAGTCAATAATAAATGTCAGGATGCATGGCAGAGTGAATCACTTTAACAAAATCTAAGAACTGAAGACTGTCAGATAATGTTCCTCACCACACTGTCATGTCCAGCGCTCAGCAAGAGGTTTCCTCCCTGCAGGAAGTTTAGTGACTGCGTGGAGCCGCGGTGAGCATGATAACTTCCCACACAAGAAGCTGCTGTCACCGACCAGAGCCGCACTTCTCCTGACAGACAGCCTGAGCACAACATGAAGGAGCAGGGAGAGAAAGACACACTCCGCACCGAGCTCTCATGACCTAACAGAGTCTAAGGAGAAGACAAATTATTTTATTTTATTTTAATAACATGTCTTTGGTGTCATTCCTCACCGTAACGTTCTTCTGTTCAAGCCAGTTCCACAACCGAACGCCTCCATCCCAGCATCCCACTGCCACGAGCTGACCCTCAAGGTCAAAGTTCACACAGTTCAGAGGAGAAGGATTCATGAGAGAAGCCACTTCTGTGCTCTTCTGCACTGACCACACCTGAGTACAGCCACATGAATGATGAATACTTCAAAACAACAGCACAACACCACATGTAGTTCAGAAATAAGCCTTTAAATTTACCTTTAAATTTAAGTCTAGTGAGACAGTAGCAAAGAGTTTTCTGTCTGGACTGACATCACATCCTGTGATCTTGTTGGAGTGGGCATTCATATAGCCAGTTCTTAAAGTGATTAAATATTTTCCACAAGTTATTCATCTTTTATTCATTTCCTTCTTTCTTTTGCTAAATACACTCTACTTTTGAGATTTAAAAAAAAGTTACCTGCAACCACTTGCAACATCCCACACCTCCACCTGCCCATCAAATGAGGTTGTTGCCAGAAGCTCCTCCCCAAGGAAGATGCATCCAGAAATCCCATCACCACTGCTCATCAATGACTTGACTTCCTGTATGCAAAAAAATTAATGAAAAGCCATTGATGTCCACTGAAATATCATAAATCACATAAAAAGTAATGTTTATTTTGTTTTAGACTGCCACCTGTCCAGTCTCTGTATGCAGGAAGTGAATTGTTCCGTCTCCGGTCCCCACTGCTATAAGTTTTCCATCAGGACTCACAGCCACACAACTCGGCTCAGAGTGGAAGGTAGAAACCAGCTTACTGAACAGAAAAAAAAACAAGATTAAAAACACACACACACACACACACACACACACACACACACACACACACACACACAAAAAAAGTCTGAAACTAAATTATTAAATTAAATCTGAATTGAAATATAAATAAAACATTTTATAGATAAGCCCCTAAACCACAATCTATTAATTTCGACTTGTAAATGACTGTTTAAACTCAGAATATGATAATGATATACCATTTTTAAGAACCAATAATAATACCTGACTTCTTTTTGTGCTGCATCTGTGTAGTTTAACCATTTTACAGCATGCACTCCTCCATTTCTCATCATGCTTTCTGCCCACAAATGGGCAGAGCTGTCTAAGGTTCATTAAGAGCCGTTTGTACAAAGAGAGCAGGCCACTGGGAGAAGAGAAGGCTGTGACGCTTCAGAAAACTCAGACAGTCTTTAAAATCCTTCATGTTATCTGAAAAACACATATGAATTTGGATTTACCACATAAATTGTGATTTGTATATTCAGTACACATTCTAACTCATTGAGGACACATTATGAACATGAAACTATTTTAAGTACTTTTTCAAGTACTTTGGTTTTTATAAAAAAATACAACAACAGAAATGTAAAATACCTGCTGATCTTTTAGCTTGCACCTGATTGGTCTCATATTTTTGGCCTTAATGGATAAAAGGAAAAACAATCAATACAATCTATGATATATAAAGAACATACTACTGTTAAAATTAAAAGCTTTAAAGCTCTCTTACCAAACAAAATGTAGGTTTCCAGAAGTTGGTGAATAAGCCCCTGCCGCACATTAGCATAGAGGAAGTAGTAACTGGACAGCAGAAAACACAAAGGCTCCCACTGATTACTGCCCATCTGAGCACAGAGAGAGAAGAGACATTTCTGAGTTTTATAACCTCACACTGGTCTCTGAAGCTGAACTATCCAAGAAGAGAGCAGGAGGACACTGACCAGGTGTGCAGGGAGTTGAGACAGAATATCAGCATCAGAGTGAAGAAATGTGTCCTTCCCCTGAGGATTTGACTGCACCCAAAGGTGAGCTGAGAAAAATGACACAGAAATAAATATAAAAACGTATATTACCTTTCAAAAGTTTGGAAGAATTCTCTGATGTTCATCAAGGCTGCATTTATTGGATCAAAAATACATTAATACAGTATTGTGAAATATTATTATACATTACATTTAAAATTTTTTACATTTTATTTTAAAATGTAATTTATTCCTGTGAAGCAAAACTGCCAAAAGCAGCCATTACTCGAGTCTTCAGTGCCATCTGATCCTTCAAAAAAATATCCAATATGTCTTTAAATTTATTTCAAATAAAAATATTGTGTAACAATGTAAGTTTCAATTTAATACTTCCTTGCTACAGAAAAATAATAATTTCCTTCACAATTTTTTTTTTTACTGTACCCCAAATATAAACACAAAAAGCAACATGATTTACATGCATTTCTTTTACCTGCAATTATCAGATGAGCTCTGGTTCTACTCTCCTCAGTAGACAGATACAGATGTTCAAAGGCTGACTTCACCTCTGGATGGGTCAAAATTAGGAGGTCATCTGAGCCTTGACCATGAGACGGTCCAATCAGGCTACATTAGAAGAACGACCAAACAAATTATTCCTTGTCAATAGTTTCTCCTTATGTCTTTATATTTCACCGGGCTGTACCTGTGCAAAGTTCGAGCTAGCTGAGAGAATATTGCCATGGGAACACGGCTCTCTGGATGCCTTGCTATATGAAGAATTTCCTGCCAGGTCACCAGCCCACCTCTGGAGTTTAAATCATTGCATATGTTCAGTATAGTGTAGAGTGAACTCTCCACAGTCCTGTGAAAGAAAGTAATTAGACATATTTATCTTCAAGTAAAAGTCAGTCAATTAAAAAATAAAAAAATGTTTTTGCACAAAATATACATATACACATACACATACACAGATTTTATATTATAAATGTGAAATATATTCTTTAATATATTCAATGCAATAAATACATTTATTTGTTTATTTATAATATGGTAAACAATGGACCAACACAACAAAAAGCCAAATTTAAAGAATTAACACAGCATTGTAACACAGCAGTATATTAAATGGTTCTTGTGGAGCAATAAATACTAGTGTGTTTACCAGTAGAGCTGATGGCAAGAGTAGCTAATGCCCATCCCAGTCCTGCTCTGCAATATTGATCTTGCAGCCTCAGCAGACTGTGCTGCACCAGCTCACCAAGAGACTGAGGAAGAGACTGGAGGCTGTCCTTCATCTAAATGACAAACTCCATTATGAATATTATGCTCAACTATACACCTCTTTTTCAAAATAACATTGTATATAACTAAAAAACATGTTAAAAAATGATAAATTCTTTAAAAATTAATTTACCTTCTCAAAGGAGGCATAATTCTTAAGCTCCTCACAGGCCAAATGGAGGTAGAGTGGACTCACAGAGCCTTTCTTCATCAGCAGTGTCTGAAGCTAAAGGAAACACAATGATAATTGTACTAGATGTGCCAAAAATTTATTTCTTCGTTAAATTACTCAAACAGCAAATAATCAGGTTCACCTGGTTGCCTTGAAAAGCAGAATAAACTCAGTTTCTTTCCAAACTCAACAAGCTGCTTCTGGACAATCTCCTTCTTGTCAGGTGAAGATAGCTGCCCCAGGGAAATGACACGGTACCTTTTCTTGTGCTAACAGTGTTTTGTAGGGATGATTCTGAAGTAACACTCAGGACCAAACAGACACCCTGAGAGGACAGTGACAGATTGATGAGAAAGTTTATTCATTTGTAACTTCACTTATTTACAGTAAAGTGTGTGTTTTCATGCGTGCATGTTCCTCTCTCTTACTTTAGGAATGTGCTGTAAGGATCCATTCTGACACCCTTTGACCTCTACTGTCATGAATCACGGTCCGCCCATCAATAAGCAATGCTAGTGGCTCTTTGTTCCGGTCATTCAAGTTCAAGTGGAAGTCAGACAACAAGTCTCTGTAGTACAATAAGACAGTAATTATAAAATGACTTTTAATGAAATTATGCATTTTACATCAGATCCTTCATTACTTGTAAAGATGTGTTTGGAGAGGGAATCCCACATCTTCTTTCTTTTCCTCATCCACTGAACAAGACAGCGAAGAAGCTGCTCAACACTGCAAGCTGACTGGCTAGCATCTGTAAGTAGGATATGACATCACACAGAGGGGCTTTTCTGTTTTTGACAGAGGATTTGAGTGCCTGGGCCAGGGCAGCCTTAATAAAAATAGATGACACAGAGATATTTAGATTAAGATCTTGGTTCCAGAAAGATTCATACCAAAAACAACGTTATTTATAAAATGTACAGTTACCATGAACACAGTCTTTCCCTCTCCAGGATTTCCCTCAACCATCAAATTCCTCCTTTTGCTGACATTCCTGAACTTTTCTGTAGCCAAAGAAATAAGTTTTGCCCTGCCACCGTGAAAACTGCTGCTGTTGGGCATCCTGATGTACTTCCTGCTCCTTAATCTCTAAATCCACATCTTCATCTGTCTCCTACAAAACAAAAGAAAATAAGTTATGGATAGGATGAAACTCTACTAAGTAATTAAGAAATGTTAAGAGTGGGTGTAAAAGGGGTTCATATATCAAGATGTCTGTAGAAACTAATTTAAAACAAAAAATAAAAAGCTTTTGTCAATGAAATTTGATCATAACTTTTGGATTATGCCCTCTGTATGATATACCAATTACACAAAAAGGAAATGCAGGACCCGTCTGTCAGATATCTCAGATACTGACAGACTATATATCCACATCATCCTTCCTCATTGTTTAAATTATTATCTTTTAACTGATGTTTCAAACAGTGACTGAGTGGCCTCATAAAACCACAAACAAACAAAAACTAAAAGCAAAACTGCTTTTTATGTTTTGAACATAGTCTGACCTCCACAAAGAGCTGCTGTATGGTTTCCCCAGATATCCTCCAGCACTGCCCTCCTGAATTTCTCCAGATCTTTCAGATAGGGCTTTCCATCCACCACCCCCACCCATTCACAGGGATAACTAGGAGAATATGAAGCAGTTGCAAGCGTAAAAACAGGAACACTCACTGTGCTGACAAAACAAAAGAACTAAACTCACTTTTCTGTCACTTTGAAGTGTTATTGTTCTGGATCCATGTTTTTAAGCTGTTCATTTTAGCTTCAGCTTCTTTTGGTTCCCACAAAGTCTGTCCTCCATGCCACTGGCACCAGACTAAACATACAAACACATTAAAATGGGTCATGTGATGCTGTACTGTACTGTATTTACTGCAGTTGATATTTTCCATTATTTAATTCGTGAGGCTGTCGTCAGTCAACTGCAAATAGATTCAATCTGACAGATAAACTAATAAATAAATGTATACCTGGTGAAAGCGAGGTGACTACAAGTAAGAAGAACATGCGGCTGGGCAGAGTCTGGACCTGGAGCTTGGAAACTGTCGAATCTCCATTTCAGTGATGGACAGCCCATCAGGTTGAGTTCAGCTGGCAGAAGAGCGAAACACTTCTTATTAGGCACCTTTTATAAAATTAAATTTTTTTTTTTTTGTGCTTCCCCTCAAAAATCTGTGTTGTGGCAAGTGTTAAATATCTTTACTTTTAATCTTTAAATACTTACAAATAATAATAGTAATTTCATATCCTCAAATTTCTGTAGCGTTTAAATTTGCCTCTATAATTTAACACAACCTTCTAGTCAACATTAAGTCTAGTTAACATTAAGCACATTAAAATAAAACATTAATCACCTGTATCACGCTACAAAAAAGCATCCTATCAGACAAATAGACATGGTACCCAGCTGTACTGAGGAAGCTCCAGTTAGGGGAGGCGGGCGACACAAGCCGTATCTCTCTCCCAGAATCCCGAGCAGCAGCTGGCTCGACAGACCTCTGACAGACAGAACTCCACAGCACCAGTTAGACTCCTCCTCTGTGACGCTAGCGCAGCTCCACTTCCTGCAGGTAGAGGTGGTGAGGAATGTTTCGTCTCCTGAGCTCAGGAAACACCCTTCAGCATAGAACATCCTCTCTGCGTGCATGTCTCTGAACGTAAGAAGAGAGATGAACACTGCACCTTTCCATCTATGAAAAGGAGAAAAGAGATGGTTATTAACCTTCCTGTCTGTGGTTTTTAACTGGAATATATGCTGGACCACAGTCACCCAACATAAGTGACTGACATTTTTACTGTAACCGTTTTTTAATAGTTAAACCTAAACTTTGGTGTTGCTGGGGTAGAGAGGACTTTGGCGGTTCTCTCAGGGTTCAGTTTTTGACCCTGTGGTGGCGGGATGTTATGGGCCTGTCCATGTGCTCCCACATGCTGCAGCATCCTCGAGAGCCTCTCTCTGAGACAAACCTACGACCATAGAACAGCTCTGTGTGAACATCTGAAACTCAGCCACTGAATAGATTCACAAGTAAAGTAGTAAATAAAATACATTTATTGTTTTTACCAAACATATCTATTTTATACTAAATGCCATTCTTGAAACTTTCTATTGAAAAAATCTTTAAAAACATTTATACAGTTTCCACAAAATATTTGTAGCACTATTTGCAGCATTAATAATTCTAAATAATTTTCTTGAGCACCAAGTTAGCATGTGCTGACATTTCTGGCAGAAGAATCCATGCAGATGCTAAAACTAGCACTCTTATTCACAAAAAGTTACATTTTAAAATACATTCAATAACATCAACTTTATTTTGTGTGATAAGCTATTTCAAAACATTACAAGCTTTTTAAAGGTAAATACTAGTAGATCCTACACCCCAGCTCTCATTGTGTATGAGAATCAGCTGAATCTTACTTCAGATCTGCTCCTAAACCCCCAAAGAAGCTCTATAATGTTGGAGCTCAGTTTGTATTTCAGAAACAAACCAGGGACCTGTTCAAAACAAATAACACAAGATTTGTAAAACTTCTGCAACTTTGTGATATTTCTGCTTTAAGCGGTGAACATTTTTAATGAAAGATATAATAATATTTCCAGTTTTGGGAATTGAGATGGGAACAAGTTTCACAATACATACATTTTCTGAGCAGCACACGTATCACAACAACATCACGGTTGATCTATGGTGGTTATTAATACGACTGCCATTAAATCTCTATCCAGTGTAATTTTCAAACACAACTGTCACGATCAAGCTGTGAGAGAGATATTTAACAGACATATTATATACAAATATTTTAATGCCTTCTGAAATAACCATAATTACAAACCTTTGCTTCTCTTCACTTTGCTTAGCAAAGAATGCTGAAAGGATATGCATTCCAGATTGTATATCGTGATCATTCAAATCCTGAAAGAGTGACGAGAGAAAAAACACACAAAAGATGCCCAACTTGTTGACACTGATTTTACTTCATAGTGCTTTGTTATACATTTAATTATTGTTTAATTTTTAAGTGTTTTATTTTTAATGTATATATATTTCAATACACAGAGAAAAAAAATGGAGAAAAGGGGCTATTAGATTCACTCAAAATGAAGATTCTGTCAAGCATTTACTAATCTGTATAAGTGTATTTGTTTTATTTGAACACAAAGGAAAATATTTTTGCATAAAGTTTGCTTAACCAGGAAGATGTTTTGGAGTAACCGTAGTCTTTTGTAGTAGTAAAAAAGTTCCATGTTAAATCAATGGGACCCAGAGCAGTGGAGTTACAAACTTTCTTCAAATAAGCCCAGAACTCGAGGTGATAAATGATGACAGAATTTTCATTTTTAAGATTTAACTACTGCTTGTGAAGTATATTCACAATAAAAGTACCCATTCAGTTGTTTCATTTGCATGTCTCATTATCAAAAAGCATCAGACTAACTTGATTGCCTGGAGAGGCCTTTGTGGCTGAACAACGCTATTCCGGGAATCTGCTACCAGTAGTTAATCATCATGCACATAAGCATTGCCTTCTTGTACCTGCAGAACGCCTGGTTACAATGATTTCATTTATACTGAAACCTAATTTCTACACAAAAATGTAAGACGAAAATTTACAGTCTATATATATAAAATTACCTTTGTACTGTGCTGATAAATTAAACAGTAGATTCTGTTAACTGGCCGATGCAGAGAGTTTATTCTCATCGATGTAACCCGGTGCTTTCAGGGGGCAAGCAGACACCATCAGCACCCCTCCTTCCATTTCTCTGAAATGTCAGCATTATACACATCACAAGTCGTCCTGGGAGAGAGCGGGATGTTGTGCTGCAGGACATCTGCACAGCTTTTCCAAAGCACAATTACTTATTCAGAAGCTCCTGATGTGCATCTTCTGACTAAAATATATAATATATATGTAAAATAAACTAAACATTTAATATATTTATATTTTAAAATGTTTCCTTTAATATTATACTAAATCAACTTAACACAAACCACTTTTTGGGAGATTGCGTTTGATACTGAATAGGCGGTGACAAAGGAGCGCTCATTTATGTCCTCAAGTCTCTTGCGTGTTTCCCATTTGTATTGTGAAATCTTTTGCTCTTGGCAATTTTTTTAGAACTCTGTGCAAGATCTCTCTGGAGCTTGGCACATGACTCTGAGTCCACCAGCTGAAAAGAACAGGTCAGTCAGACATCCTCAAGGGCACATCTGCCGAACCCACGATTTGAAACAGAAACCTGTTTAACATAATATGCTGCCTGTCACTTCTGGTCAATGTAAATTCTGCTGAAAAACCCATTATTTCTTATCAAATAAATTACTGATCCATAGCAGTGGGGCATATTTTACTCTTCATCTCATATAGCTGACCTGCTGATATAGATTTGCCAAACAGGGCAGGATTATGGATAAATGTTTGCTCGTTTTCATAACCAACAAATAGCATTTACCAACCTCTAATATCAAAGTTTATAGATTAGAGACTTGAAATCCCTAACCAAAAATCCTGACTGGTTGATAAACATATTGATCCAGGTATCCTTCATACATAAACTTACAAATTTATGAAGCTCCAAGAGAATTATTTATATGCAGAAAGAAACAGAAAGAAACTGTCTGCTCTGGATTACAACATTCTGTGGAAGAAACACTAAACCTGTAAATGGCTTTTCATCATGTATATACCTTTCAGTGTTCAAAAGACTAGATTAAGAGGTGCTCACTTTGGAGGTCAGTGTTGAGGATCTTAGTATGATGTTTCTCACTTTAGTACTTACAGAGATCATATTCCTCAGGTTCCTCAGCATTGTCATAAAGGAGAAGATTTTCCATCTGCAATTACAAAAAGCACACCATACACTTATGTCTGGAGTAAAATAATCAATCTATAATCCAGTTATGGACCAGTGCATGTCATCTTCCACACCACGATGGAAGTTTCTCCCAGGTGCTGACTTTATTCCCTCCTGACTCCAGTTTGCATTCCCATGTGTCCAGGCTGCTTAAGTTTCATTGGCTTTCAGCTCTCTCTCTCTCCCAAACCCCACTAAGACTGCTCACGAGAGAGGCCTTCAGATCCTTTCGGGTATCTGCATGCACAGACAGACAATCAACTGGACTGAGAAATATAGTTAATATAAAACATTTTTGCTAAAAAAGACTTGCAGGACTAGCTACTTTCCCAGAATGGCCATAACATATTCTGCAGGTTTCTTTGATGTGAAGGAGCTTTATCATTTTCTTGATATTGAATTCACTCTGTTTTGTGTATATGTAGTGCGTTCTGGTTCTCCAACTGCATCACAAGATGTTCAGTAGTGACACAATGTGCAATAAGTATGCAATATCATAAAATAGAGGAATTAAACACAACAGCTCACATATTTTTGAGAATGGATTCGCGAACTCTGGCTAGATCACGCCCCCTTTTCCATTTGTAGAGATTTTCTGAAGAGAGGGTAAAAAAACAAAAAACCTCAACAACACATTCATAGCACCACTAAAAACCATGATAGTTGACCAAGAGCTGTACAATAAATCCAATATCATCAACATCATACAGCACAGAAAAGACCAGACACAGCACAGTTACTACTTAAAGCCAGAGAAAAAACAACCAAAAGCTAAATGTACTCTCAATTTTAATTTATTCACAAGGAACATCCATAGTTTCTGGTTGGATGACCTAGGAACCTTTGAGGATTGTAAACAGATAACAAAGCAGACAATAACTTACATTTAGACTTAAAAACTATCATTTTAAAAATCAGTTCTGTTTTGAATTGGAATACAATGATATATTAGTACTGGGTAATGTGCCCTTATTTACACAAATGCCCTCAGATCTGATGACAAAAACACAGCAGACTTTGCAGAATCAAAGTCAGTAAGACATAATTTAAAACTTTTCTACTATAAATTTCTACTAGAACTATAATTTTCTACTAAGTATTTTATTTTGTAGGATATTTCTTCCTAAAATGAAAGAAATCCGAAAAGAAATTATTCATTGTATGCTTGAAGTAGGATATGCCTTATAAAATGAGGTTCAAATTGTCTTGAATATCTTTAATACTGAAATAAACAGAAATTAAAGAATTTAAAAGTATTATATTGAAAAAAAAGTAAATATTTTTCAAAGAAGGAATTTGTGATGTCATATTTGTGGAAACTTACTGTGTATGTTTGGTCTATAATAATATACATCATTTTTTATTTTTGACATCTTACCTCTCCTTTCTTTTTGTTTCTTGTTGTATTTGCAGCGAGTGCTTCGTGTATTATATTTCTTGGCTGATATTCAGTAGACACTTAAATTTATCTGACAGAGCTTTTTCAGGCAGGAAGGTAGATTTACTGAAACACTGCACAAAAAACATTTAAAAGGCATGAAAAACTAAAAAAAAAGAATAGAGTAGGCGCAAAACAAAATCCTTATTTTAAACTACCATGATAAAACTGCCATTCAACATATGAATACAGTGTAGTACAAATATGGTGATAATTTCTTAAACATTAACATATATTAAAACAAATATTAAAACTCCACACGTGCTATAGATTCATACACTCAGCCAATCAGATACTTGGTTGTACAGCAACACAAAATGCCTTCTCAAATGCGGCTTAGGAGGAACCAGGCAGATGGGCGCCAGTGCCAGCAGGAAGTTGGCTGTGTGATACGAATGTTTAGTTCCTGCCTAGTATACACTTAACCTAAAACCAATACAAATACACAAAACTATATGTAACACTCCAGCAACATAAGCCCCCACACTCACAGAGTCAAAAACAACCTTTAGGAGAAACTCCAGGGTCTTCTGTGGTAGTCTCTGTGGCCAGAACATGTGTGGTGACCACACTTCTCTTCTTATCCCAGTCCTCCTGACCAGGTACCAGTTTTTTGACTGGGCAACACACCATATTCAGCAGGTTGTTCTAAGGTCAAACAAACAAACTGTCACATTTAGTTTCACATTTTGCAATCAGCATTCATCTATCTGGTGTAAGGTATTTAAAATTACATATATCATTCAAAGCTATGAGGTTTTATCAGCACGCAGTACAATTCTGGTTCTCAACTGTATAATAACATGCAGAACTGCATCACATAGTATGTGTAAATTGTTCAGTAAGCTGACATATTAACTGCAATAGTAATTTGTAATGTTGTGCAATATATAAAAAAAATCTAATTAAACACAATCAAATTCATCTATCTATCTATTATCTGAGTAAAATAATATAAACATTATTCAAAGTCTGGAGTTTAGTTGCCAGAAAATCAGTATATCCATTACAGAAATAATTGTTTTCCAAATAAAAATTAAAATAAGATTATCTAAAATTATAATTAATTTTAAATACAAATTAGAATTTACAATATTATTATTTTTACTGTATGTTTGAGCAAATAAATGCAGAGACGTCTCTCAGTCAAAGAAAAGGAACTCTTTAATTAAGCAGAAGAAACCTTGGAGTCTTAAGCTATGGAGCTAACAAAGGTAGAGTCTTAGGTAAAGTCTTCCAGACAACCCAGGCTATCAGAATGAGCTACAACATTATACAGAGCATATTTTCTTTTTAGAAACAAATGTAACATGCTCATGTGTGCTGAGTGTCTAAATATATTCACAAAAAATACATATTTATTTTTAGTTTTATAAGTATGTGACACATTATTAACTATTCACTTAGGATCACACAAACTCCTAAACTGTGTTCATTACTCACCTTCCTCTCCCTCAATTCCACAAGGCAGCTCATCCTCAAAGCTTGCTTCAGCTTTAAACTCTTCAAGAGGAGCACCAGTCTGCTCCCCCTCTCCATCTAAATCCATATTCAACAGGCATCTGGTCATCCTCCTCCAGTGCTTTTATATGTGCATCCTGTTAAGATGTGATCGTCATAATTAACCATACACATTTCCACAAGAAAATTAGGAAGATATTTGCATGTTCATTGCAAAAATTAATCGCTATATTATGCTGACTTAATGATAATGTGTTTTCGTGAAGCCTGGAATAAATTTGGTTGAAAGTGTTTAAACAGATTATGACCTCAAATCTGAACCATCCATAAAATAGATCCTCGTTTAGTGCTTGAATCAAATTTCGGCAATTATTGTATTGTTTTAATTAATAAATATAAATGTTGAGTAAATGAGTAAAAGAATGCAAGGCTCTACATTGAATTCACATACACAGTTTACAAAGCAATATAGGAAATCATTCTATACCTGTCTAGGCTCATAAGCTAGATACTGCTCTAGCAGCCCTTCAAAGAGTAGAAAGAATATGCTGAAAGCTTCTCTTTTCATTTGAAGGTGACTGATAAGGCACTGAATTGAGTTCAAGCGACATAGATGACATTTTGGAGTAAGAGTAAAGGATTATGGGAATAGGAGGAGGTTAGAGATGGGACTGGAGGATGTAGTGGGGCTTCAGCCAGGAGGGTATGCTTGGTGCTCAGCGAGGAGGATGAGGATAGTGAGCTCTTCATTGGATGACAGAAGAGAGGAGGTGGTCATGGTGGAAGAGACAGGCTGGTTGGCTGGAGCGCTGGACATTGTGAGGAGATGGAGGTCTGTTTGGCCCAGGATGGAGATGTGTGCTGATGCTGGGACAACACTGAGGAGCTTGAGACAGAAGTGATTTTCCAGCCCTTGAACTGCTATAGTTTTGTGGCTAGTGTGCCATCTGTGTTCACCTTCAAGGTCAGTCCTGAAGGTAACCCAGAAACCAACTGCCTGCTTTTCTGAAGAAAGACCAAGAAACTGTTTTCTCTCCATAGGCCATTGCAAATGCTAAAGTAAACACCAAACTGATTTTGATTTTGAAGTTGTGGTACAAAAATGTACCACAACTTTTCTTTCAAAATATTAATAAACTCGAACTGCAATGACATGATCATAATTTTAATAAAACAATGTGTGCATATATTTTGAAGATAAAATGCTGGGCCTACTATATCCACAAGTAACATTTTAAGAAGGACTCTTTTTATAACAAGAACATACAAGCTCCTAATAAGTTTATGTTTCGGTATTATCTTATGTTAAGCTAATTCTGTATGGCCATCTACTTAATAAAATTATTTATGGTTTTTAGATCATTTGCCTCTTTTTAATTCGCCCTGCTATTTTTAACTAACAACGTCAGAAAAACAAAATATCTGAAGCATGTGCATGCGTGGAGATGATGATGATGATGATGGGCAGAAGCAGGAAATATTGTTTCCAACTGAATCTGCAATTCCTGTCAGATTTTATGTCAGATTTAAAGCCCCAGTGACAATACAGTACAGTACCTCAGAATCACTGGCGTTATTAAGTACATCATGAAGCAACAAGCGCAGACAATTGTGGAAAATCAAAGCTGCCTCCACTCCTGTCCACCGCGTTTTGTTAAATCAAGCTTCTTCGTCGCCTTACGCCTTACTGAGACTTCATACATCTACATCCGTTCTTGACTACTTTGCTCCCTTCGGTTTGGAATCGCTATACGTTTTGAAAGCGCCGTAAGTTCACTTTGCAGCCATTTTAAATAGGCCACACCTAGTGACCCTGTAGGACAAAGTCTCTAATTTGCTGATAACCCATAATTACTTTTTATGGTCTCATAAGGTGCACAAACACAATCACAAGCTTGTAGACAGTCTGATACTGCAGTACTTATTAACCCTGCCAAAACAACACTGTTAATAAACCCATGCACCATTTTTTTGATTATTAACGTTAAGTGATACGGATTCCATCCATTCGGTGTGAATAAAAAACCCGAAACAATTCACCTCCACGCTTTGTAAGTAGTCTAAAACCTGTGAGGTTTAGAATGCTCGTCACCATAATGAACCGAATATACGCGCATTGCTCGAAAATTTCCATATTTTTCACCTTGTCATCTAATAGATTCCTTGGATCATGCCAGAACACTAGTACTAATTATACCATATGGCTGACTGATCTTTCTGTCAGTAATTTTGGTTATAATATTTGAAAACCTACTTTCTAACTACTAACTACTATCATTTCCAACAAATTTGGCTCCATGTCATCTTCCAGATCATTCTGGCAAAGAAAAAAATATACAATTCAAGAAGTTTGGAGCAGTTTTTACATTTACTGTTATTACTGTTACCTCACACTAATGACTATAACGAAATTGGCCCATATTAGTCCAAAATGATAAATCATTAATATGGAGCCATTAACTAATAATAATGAAATAATAATAATAAAATAATTTTATATATATATATATATATATATATATATATAATAATATATATATATATATATATATATATATTACATTTTTGTGTGTTGTAAATCTCTATTTGGGAAATGGATTTTGGACAATTGAAACACTATCATTCAGTGGGGACATCTGCTTTTCCCCCTGTGATCCTGCAGACCTTTTATTCAGCCAGAAAACTTTTTAAACAAGAATGTACAATTCTTCCAAATAATTATATAATGTAACTGGGAATATAATCAAGTGGCTGTAAATTTAATTTAATAAAATCAACACAAATATTCATCATAAGGCTTAGTTTAAAACAATGGTGTCACTAGTGCAAAATGCTTCATGCATGTAAAATAAAATAGAATGTGCAAAATTACAGCTAATGGAACAAAAAGATGACAAATGTATGAATAATGATATACATGTGACATTTTCCTTTGACTGATATTTAGTAAATCAACCTTTCCATGACAGGAAGTACAGCTGACCCTGTGTATCAGCACAAACAAATTCCTTCGGTCAATGTGGGTTCACCTCCAGAACCTTGACAGGCCTCCACAAACAAAACATGCCCACCTGTGAAATACAGAAAATGAGCAAACAACAGAAAGCAGACGAAATAAACACTGGTACACACACACACATAAAAGCAAGAGTTAAAATACCTGTTTCTTAGTTTGTCTGTCCTACAGTTTGACCGTTTCTGTCATGGATGCTGAGATGATGAGGCTCTCTGTAAGTCAGTTAGAACACTCACTTTGTCTGTGGCCACCTACAGACCAGTCACACAAACAATCAGAAACACGTGATTGGACATATGATCATATCTATGAGAGAATATGAAGATACTTGCCGGTCTTCTCTGGAGTCCAGGTGGACAGGTTAGGAGGCTGATTAAACCACATGTTCCCTTTACAATCGCCACACACAAAAAAAAAAAAAAATCTGCAGAAACAACAACATGTCTTAAAACAAGTAATAAGTAGTTCACATGATCACTAGAGGTTTATAGGTCATTGTTATATATATATATATATATATATATATATATATATATATATATATATATATATATATATTTTTTTTTTTTTACATTTTCTTTTCATGGAATATAGAGTTTTTATTATGCATTAAACACCACTGTATCATGAAAGAAATCAACAAATATTACCTCATTTGAGAGAAAAAACCTTCAAAAACTTTCCATCATATAGTTTTTCACAAAATAACAATGAAAAAATTAAGGTTTATTCAAATAACATATGTGTCAGTTTTAATACATGTAAAATTACAAAAAAAAAAACACAAACAAACAACAAACAAAAAAACGACAAAAAGTAGTATTTAAATGTGTCAGTTAATTTAAAATCTGAAAATGTTTTTATACATTTTTGGGGTTTTTTCCCAAACCAAATCTGCATTTTTGTTGCTTTTGTATGTTGTAAAACACCAAGAGATGCAGGAAAAGAACATCTGGGTCTGATGTCTGCTCACTGGTCATAATTCCAACCAAATCGGGATTAGGTATAAAACATTGCATGTAAAACAGCTTTAATGAAACCAACAATGGTAACCTGGCTCAGAATCAGAGGAAGATAGACATAATGTATGTGTGGCAGTTTTACTGGTGATGGTAGTCAGAATCTAAAATGCCACAAAATGCACATACTTTTGAAAAAAAGTAACATGTTAGAGCAAAACAGGCACTATTTTTGGAATCATTTCAGAATTAGTAAGAAATAAGTATTGGATTTCATTCAGCAAATATGTGCCTGTGTACAACTGTATTATGACTATATGTTTTTTATTTTGAGATTAAAGTGCTCTTAATAGAGCACATTGTTTTTTTTAAAACATCCTAACAAATCAATTCTTTAATTCAGTACAATAAAACAGGTGTACCATTCTCCACTGCTGCAGCTGTGATCCAGGAGCTGATCCGGGATGCCCTCTGGATTGTAATTTGCCTCTCCCTCCGCTGTTCCTCGCCTCAGCTTCTGCTGTTGCTCCTCCTCCTCCTCCTCCAGCTGTTGCTCCTCCTCCTCCCCTCCTGCTGTTGCTCCTCCTCCTGCTGCTGTTCCTCCTCACTTAGCTTCTGGTTTTCTTCCTCCTGCTGCTGTTTCTTCTCCTTCTCCTCTTCTTCCTCCTGCTGCTTCCGCGCTCCTCCGTTTCCTCATCTTCCTCCAAGTAATCTGGCCTCTGGCCCACTGCATCTTCACAAAAGGTTATGTCAAACCCACTCGGATTCACAGACAACTAAAAACATAATTTAAGGTTATTATAAGAGTTTTCACTGTCAATGTCAATATCAAACGATAATGACAGATGAACTTACAATGAGACCAATGTACAGAGCGCCCTGTTTCTGACCCAACAGCCAAAACTCTTTCTATCATTCGCCATCACACCGAGAGGACGTACACTGTTTGCCCAGCTACAATGAAACAAACATACTGCACATTTACTTTTAATTGCCCAGTAAAGGAATGTCATTATTCACTATGCACTTGTCATCTTGCATGAAAAACTTAACAGAGGAGTACAGGACAGCTTTTATATATATATATATATATATATATATATATATATATATATATATATATATATATATATATATACATATATATACATATATATATATATATATATATATATATATATATATATATATATATATATATTTTTTTTTTTTTTTTTACCAATAAACATCTTTGATCTCATCTTCAGTAGAGACCACATCAATGATTTTTCCATCCATACATACTCCAAACAGCATGCCACAGTAGAACAAAAACTCACAGGAGACTCCACTTTGTATGAAGACACCTTATCGAGCCTTGAACAAAATGAAAACAATAACTGATTATTACCAGATATTAAAAATCTGTAATATTTGTTTAAATGTAAAAAAACAATGAATAAAAAATATATCATTTTAAATTATAAAATGTATATTTAATAATATCAATAAGTGATACTTTTAAGCTAATCCTGAAGTGATCCAATCCAGAAATAACAATAAATATTTTATGAAATTATTATGCTTGTAATTACACTTCTTAAAAGAAATGCACTTTCAAGGACAGTCATACACGCACACATACATGCACATCACATATATACATATTATTGATTTAAAAGGGCACAATTTTTTGCCCATGTTTGCAGAATGAAAGTACTGAAGTTAAAAGAGTTCAAAATACCCCTACAATGCACTTCTTGAGTCCCGCCCAGTTTCCAGACACATACAGAGCAGTCGCTGCAACTCACCGCCAGCTCGAAGTCGTCAGGCATCTCAGTGACCGCACATAAGCTCCCATCACTGACCTTCAAACAACACACACAGAGCTCTACACTCTGACATTTCCAGATGAAAGACTTTGTATTTGTATTAACAAGTAATAATTATAGTTCTTGATTACCTTCTTCCAGTAAACCATTGAATTCTGAAGCCATATCTCTAATCTGCCTGTGTCATAACCACACACCATGAGATCATCAGTACCCAAGAAACACAGAGCTCTGACACTGCCCTTCTGACAGCGAGGGCTTTCTGTAGATTAATGTATACAAAAAGGCAAGTTATTAATACTAATCAAATGCTACATTTGGATGCATTACTTTTTACAGGAAAAAAAAACTGTTTAAGTGAATTTTGTATGATTTTAGATGATGATTTTTGACCATTTGCTGTACCCATTGCTGTGACGATGCTCCAGGACCTGAGGGAACGATCCACTGAGACAGTGAGAACTCTGGTGGTCCATCCTCTTACAAACTAAAGACTGGATTTCTGCACTGTGACCGTACAGAGTACTGTGGATGTTGTACCTGTGAAAACAATTGTTTACAATATATTAGAAATACACTGGTATTCAAATTCTGGATGATGTAGATAAGATGAAAATTATTATCATTTGATGTCAATAAGAAAACATTTGGTATTGGGCAAAAATTTACACAGCACTAAAATTCTTTGCTTTCTCTTATAAATAACAATAAAACACTTAAATTTAACATCAACTGATGACCTGTATGATATCGATATATTATACTTATATAGAATTAATCTCTGGAAATTATTTAAAAACATCAGGTTTGCTATTACCTTGTTATGTAAATAAATGAATTATTAATGAAAAAGCTGTTACCTGCAGTGGATGCCAGAGTTTAACAGTGCCATCTTCTGATGCTGAAGCTACCAGTAAGTCTTCCGGTTTTAAATTCTTTTTCCAGATCTGTGTGCAAAAAATTATTTTGCTATGATTTTTTTTCTATATGAGGAAGCTACATATCCATATTTATCCATTGTGTGTATTAGTCAGTGCACCTGGCTGAGAGACAACAGTGCAGTGATGGAGACGTGACTTGTGGGCCTGGATCCTGGTGATTTCTACCCCTGATTCCCACTTCCAAACCATCAGCAGTCCATCTGTAGAGCCTGACATTACATACTCCTCCTGAAGACATTAAAACTACGTAAATATTAACAGCTTACACTTCTGTTTGTCTTTTCAATATGGCACCGCTGTCTTACCCAACAGCACAATGTGCTCAGAGATGAACTAGAGAGGATCTCTCTCAGCAAACGTCCTGTCTGGATATCCCACATCCGCATCTTACAGTCACTGGAGCAGCTGAGCTGAGGTGTGAGAGAAGTTTTGTATTCAGTTGCAGTCAGAATCAGCAGTTAATAAAATGATAAAATAAAAACAGCACTTTGTAAATGACTTTCTCACCACAGCAGATGATGTCCAGGCATTATCCTGTAATCCAGTCTCCGTGGCAATTAGAAATTGTCTTGGAAAGAACTGGAGGAGAAGCGACTGTCTTCCATATCATCAAAGCCTATTAGAAAAGAGTGGGTTTAAAATGAGTGTGACAGAAATGTGGTGTTTCCTTCCATTTCTTCCAGTAATACATTCTCAGTGGAGAAAGTACCTGATCTTTCCCTCCTGAGAGCAACTCTTTCTCATCAGGACTGAAGGCAAGGCATGTGACCCACTCCATTGTGACCTCTCTCAGAATACACATCACCTTTGGGTCAATCCAGGGCTTAGAAGTCAAATTATTCTTCAACCACAGAGCAATAGTGAAGTCATCTAAAACAAAAAGGAGATTTTAAATACAACAAAATATATTCAAAATACTTAGAAACATACAATATGAAATAAAATTACATTAAAAGATCATCCCAAAGGTAATCTGAATGTAAAAATAAGATCAAGTGAGTTTGCAAAAACTGTTAAACATCTGAAATATTTTGCATACACTGACCCAGACGCTGAAGCCACGCCAGGTAGAGTTTTGTGCCAGAGCGAGAATAGGTCCCTTCTGCACACCAAAAGATCCTATCAGCACAAGCTTTTCTGGATTATCTCCTTGTCTTTCCCAGACTCTGAGACGGTGATCCATGCCCCGACATCAGCAGCTCTGTTTCTTTGACCTTCATCCACATGAGGCAGAGCATGGACACTGGGAGGTCCTTACTGGACCAAACCTTCTCTCCTACAGCACAAAGCATTTTGGGATGAGTTTTGGTTCTACTCTATATTTACTGAATGATAAGCAGTTTAAGAATGTTAGCACTCAGGTTGACATGATGCTGGATGTAAATGTTTATTTACCTGATTTTAAATTGAACATTTTGATACCGTCTCATGATAACCCACAGCAGCATATTCACCAGTTACAGCCACAAACAGAGCATTAGCTTCATCTTCATTTCTATGTCTAGTGCGCTTTTTGTTGCTGCAGTGATGGTATCTGCAAATGATGATTAAATAACATCATCTGTAAAAGGTACTTAACTAAAATTATTTGGATGTCCTGAAGTCTTGAAGCCTTCTGTGCTTACAAGGAGGTAAAATAATATTGTTGATGTTTTAAGAAAGCTTAAACTTTAACAGGAAATGAAATAAATCAGAGCCGTCTTTGCACTTTAAAGATTGCATTATATCAGAAGACTAATGGCATTGATGGAAGATTTTCTCATTTTAAATCTGAATTTTAAAATTCTTTGTAATTCAAATACTTCAATCTCCTAAATTTAAGTTATTTAAAACATGCATAAATATTACACAAACGAGTTCAGAAATAAAAGTTTACAAAGACCAACAGAGACAGAATTAATGTCAAACAAAAAAAAAGTCAGTTTGAAGTCTATAAATCAAGCTGTTCAGGCTGAATTAACATTCATAAATAGTAAAAATACTAAAATAGGAAGCAATTCTATTTAAGAACATAAAAGTACCTTTTCCTCTCCCAGTACAGCAATAGTTTTCCCAAGACCACCAGACCATACATGAACCTAGACAGAAAAATATACAGTCAATAATAAATGTCAGGATGCATGGCAGAGTGAATCACTTTAACAAAATCTAAGAACTGAAGACTGTCAGATAATGTTCCTCACCACACTGTCATGTCCAGCGCTCAGCAAGAGGTTTCCTCCCTGCAGGAAGTTTAGTGACTGCGTGGAGCCGCGGTGAGCATGATAACTTCCCACACAAGAAGCTGCTGTCACCGACCAGAGCCGCACTTCTCCTGACAGACAGCCTGAGCACAACATGAAGGAGCAGGGAGAGAAAGACACACTCCGCACCGAGCTCTCATGACCTAACAGAGTCTAAGGAGAAGACAAATTATTTTATTTTATTTTAATAACATGTCTTTGGTGTCATTCCTCACCGTAACGTTCTTCTGTTCAAGCCAGTTCCACAACCGAACGCCTCCATCCCAGCACCCCACTGCCATGAGCTGACCCTCAAGGTCAAAGTTCACACAGTTCAGAGGAGAAGGATTCATGAGAGAAGCCACTTCTGTGCTCTTCGGCACTGACCACACCTGAGTACAGCCACATGAATGATGAATACTTCAAAACAACAGCACAACACCACATGTAGTTCAGAAATAATCAGAGCTTTTTTCTTGCTTTTACCTTCAAATTTAAGTCTAGTGAGACAGTAGCAAAGAGTTTTCTGTCTGGACTGACATCACATCCTGTGATCTTGTTGGTGTGAGCATTCACCTGGCTAGTTCTTAATATGATGGAATATTTTTCACAGGTTAGTCTTATTTCATTTGTGTTTCATGCATTTTAGCCAGAAAAAAAATGACCTGCAACCATTCGCAACATCCCACACCTCCACCTGCCCATCAAACGAGGTTGTTGCCAGAAGCTCCTCCCCAAGGAAGATGCATCTGGAGATGCCATCACCGCTGCTCATCAGTGACTTCTCTTCCTGTTTGCAAAAAATAATACAAAAGCTCCAATTTAATTTCCACTGAATTATCTTTAAAAATTTTAATTTTTTATGCTTAACTGCCACCTGTCCAGTCTCTGTATGCAGGAAGTGAATTGTTCCGTCTCCGGTCCCCACTGCTATAAGTTTTCCATCAGGACTCACAGCCACACAACTCGGCTCAGAGTGGAAGGTAGAAACCAGTTTACTGAGCAGAAAAAAACAGTAGTGTTGCTGCCAGTGCCATGTTCTGGAGACTTTCAGTGAAAGTGAAGCTACATTCTTTATGCTTCCAAAAGACATAACTAAAAATCAGTGGTTAAATTGTATTTACAACACTGATCTGAAAACGTTTAGCACAAATATTAGAGTGTGTTCAGCGCAATTACGTAGGACAGCTCTGTAAAAAAAACAGGACAGTAGCCTATGCTAGCTGCAGAAAGAGGCTTACTACTGCAAATACATCCACAACATGCTGCTGAGCATGTAAGAAACAATACTGTTGAAAATATTACATACATGACATAACCCCCTACAGCTCACATAAATCACCTCATAGCACATCTATACAGGTGGAGCTGGGAAAGGTGGAGTTTCTGAAGCGCGCTGCAAAACTGCTACAGCAAACTCTAGTCGTATATTTTGAATGTTTGACTTTGATGATATTTGAATGGTCAGAACCAGTCAGCTCTGCCATGTGGTAATGAAGTCATTAGGTCAGATTGAGTTAATTCTGGCATGAAGCTCTAGATAGGGCTAAAGTCCGATCAGGTCTATGTAATTAAATGGAATTCAAATAAGAAAATTAAACAGATAATTAAAAAAATGTAAAACTTTTTACTTGATGGCGTTTAAAAAATTAAAGGTATGTAAGTAATATTAGGAAATGGGGAGGAGAAATGTGTTGCACAAAATGCATGAGAGTTCAAGCTATGATTTATATGAATGCTAAGACTCATACATATAAATATTAAAGCTTTCTTAGAAGATTCCTAGAACCTTTAAAAATATGGGCCCTGAACTTATAAAATGATTGTTTATACTCAGAATGTGACAATTACATGCTAATAATTTTTAATTATGCTATTAATTATATTTATTATTTGTACCTGGATTCTTTTGTGCTGCATCTGTGTAGTTTAACCATTTTACAGCATGCACTCCTCCATTTCTCATCATGCTTTCTGCCCACAAATGGGCAGAGCTGTCACAAGGTTCATTAAGAGCCGTTTGTACAAAGAGAGCAGGCCACTGGGAGAAGAGAAGGCTGTGACGCTCAGAAAACTCAGACAGTCTTTAAAATCCTTCATGTTATCTGAAAAACACATATGAATTTGGATTTACTACATAAATTGTGATTTGTATATTCAGTACACATTCTAACTCATTGAGGACACATTATGAACATGAAACTATTTTAAGTACTTTTTCAAGTACTTTGGTTTTTATAAAAATACAACAACAGAAATGTAAAATACCTGCTGATCTTTTAGCTTGCACCTGATTGGTCTCATATTTTTGGCCTTAATGGATAAAAGGAAAACAATCAATACAATCTATGATATATAAAGAACATACTACTGTTTAAATTAAAAGCTTTAAAGCTCTCTTACCAAACAAAATGTAGGTTTCCAGAAGTTGGTGAATAAGCCCCTGCCGCACATTAGCATAGAGGAAGTAGTAACTGGACAGCAGAAAACACAAAGGCTCCCACTGATTACTGCCCATCTGAGCACAGAGAGAGAAGAGACATTTCTGAGTTTTATAACCTCACACTGGTCTCTGAAGCTGAACTATCCAAGAAGAGAGCAGGAGGACACTGACCAGGTGTGCAGGGAGTTGAGACAGAATATCAGCATCAGAGTGAAGAAATGTGTCCTTCCCCTGAGGATTTGACTGCACCCAAAGGTGAGCTGGGGAAAAAGGTTATCAGAATAATTAGAGAATGTCTAAAACAATGGTATTTTAAAAAAAAAAATCTTGTGTAACCACATAAATTCTCATAAATAACCGATGCATAAAGATATACATTTTTTCACACATATACACACACACAAAAAACTTGCTAAAACCAAAGCCTTTAAGAAATATTGTATAAAACAAATAAAATGCATCATGATTTACTTGTATCTTGTTTTACCTGCAATTATCAGATGACCTCTGGTTCTACTCTCCTCAGTAGACAGATACAGATGTTCAAAGGCTGACTTCACCTCTGGATGGGTCAAAATTAGGAGGTCATCTGAGCCTTGACCATGGGACGGTCCAATCAGGCTACATTAGAAGAACGACCAAACAAATTATTCCTTGTCAAAAATAATAGTTTCTCCTTATGTCTTTATATTTCACCGGGCTGTACCTGTGCAAAGTTTGTGCCAGCTGAGAGAATATTGCCATGGGAACACGGCTCTCTGGATGCCTTGCTATATGAAGAATTTCCTGCCAGGTCACCAGCCCACCTCTGGAGTTTAAATCGTTGCATATGTTCAGTATAGTGTAGAGTGAACTCTCCCGCAGTCCTGTGAAAGAAAGTGACAAGAAATATATTTGTTTTCAATACATTCAATTAAAACCAATTTTAAAAGAATGTTATGCAAAATATTTTTGCACAAAACAAATGTAAATAATGTCATAAATCTTCTGAGTCCAATATATTATTTATTAATTGCCTTAAAAAAATTAATTTGTTAATTAAAAAAATTCAATCCAATATACCAACCCTGAAATCCTGAGCCAAATTTAATAATGTAATTCTGCATTAAATTAAATAAGTTCCTGCAGAGAAATAAGCTCAATGTCTTGCACCATTGTAGCTGATGGCAAGAGAAGCAATTGGTTCTTGTGGAGCAATAAATACTAGTGTGTTTACCAATAGAGCTGATGGCAAGAGTAGCTAATGCCCATCCCAGTCCTGCTCTGCAATATTGATCTTGCAGCCTCAGCAGACTGTGCTGCACCAGCTCACCAAGAGACTGAGGAAGAGACTGGAGGCTGTCCTTCATCTAAATGACAAACTCCATTATGAATATTATGCTCAACTTTACACCTCTTTGCAAAATAACATTGTAGATAACTAAAAAACATGTTAAAAATTATTTACCTTCTCAAAGGAGGCATAATTCTTAAGCTCCTCACAGGCCAAATGGAGGTAGAGTGGACTCATAGAGCCTTTCTTCATCAGCAGTGTCTGAAGCTAAAGGGAAACACAATGATAATTGTACTAGACGTGCCAAAAATAAATGTTTTCTTTAATTATTCAAACAGCAAATAATCAGGTTCACCTGGTTATTGAAAGCAGAATCGCTCAGTTTCTTTCCAAACTCAACAAGCTGCTTCTGCACAATCTCCTTCTTGTCAGGTAAAGATAGCTGCCCCAGGGGAAATGACACGGTACCTTTTCTTGTGCTAACAGTGTTTTGTAGGATGATTCTGAAGTAACACTCCAGGACCAAACAGACACCCTGAGAGGACAGTGACAGATTGATGAGAAAGTTTATTCATTTGTAACTTTACTTATTTACAGTAAGTGTGTGTGTGTGTGTGTGTGTGTGTGTGTGTGTGTGTGTGTGTGTGTGTTTGTGTGTTTTTATGCGTGCATGTTCCTCTCTCTTACTTTAGGGATGTGCTGTGGGATCCATTCTGACACCCTTTGACCTCTACTGTCATGTATACGGTCCGCCCCATCAATAAGCAATGCTAGTGGCTCTTTGTTCCGGTCATTCAAGTTCAAGTGGAAGTCAGACAACAAGTCTCTGTAGTACAATAAGACAGTAATTATAAAATGACTTGAAACATGACATGAAACGATGCATTTTACATCAGATACTTCCTTACTTATAAGATGTGTTTGGAGGCAACTCCACATCTTCTTTTCTTTTCCTCATCCACTGAACAAGACAGCGAAGAAGCTGCTCAACACTGCAAGCTGACTGGCTAGCATCTGTAGAGTAGGATATGACATCACACAGAGGGGCTTTTCTGTTTTTGACAGAGGATTTGAGTGCCTGGGCCAGGGCAGCCTTAATAAAAATAGATGACACAGAGATATTTAGATTAAGATCTTGGTTCAGAAAGATTCATACCCAAAAACAACGTTATTTATAAAATGTACAGTTACCATGAACACAGTCTTTCCCTCTCCAGGATTTCCCTCAACCATCAGAATTCCTCCTTTTTGCTGACATTCCTGAACTTTTTCTGTAGCCAAAGAAATAAGTTTTGCCCTGCCGTGAAACTGCTGCTGTTGGGCATCCTGATGCACTTCCTGTTCCTTAATCTCTAAATCCACATCTTCATCTGTCTCCTACAAAATAAGAAAATACATTTTTGTGATGAAGGAATTTCTAAAATTACTTGACAAATTAATAATAATAATAATAATAAAAAAAGCAAAAAGCAAAAACAATTTTTTTTTTTGGAGGGTATATAATGGTCCATACGTCATGACAAATAGATTAACAAGAAAAGAAAACTAAATTTCTAATTAGTCCAAAAGGTGAGACCTAATCTGTTGTCTGTCTGATTTTTGAGACACTGTAATTGTCCAAAGCTGACAGATTTTAGAATATGTAGAAAGCAGAATATCCTAATTCAGAGTACTGAATTAAAAAAAAAGTAATATATATTTTAAATTTAGCCATTTATTTTAAAATCAGACTCAGTATATCTTTTTATCCATATCAGTTGATATATTGGTATTTCAAGCAATTAAGTGGCCCCCAAAAAGTGCAACATATAAAAACTCTTCTTTTCATGCATTTTGAACATGACCTCCACAAAGAGCTGCTGTATGGTTTCCCAGATATCCTCCAGCACTGCCCTCCTGAATTTCTCCAGATCTTTCAGATAGGGCTTTCCATCCACCACCCCACCCCATTCACAGGGATAACTAGGAGAATATGAAGCAGTGCAAACGTAAAAACAAGAACACTCACTGTGCTGACAAAACAAAGGAACTAAACTCACTTTTCTGTCACTTTGAAGTCGTTGTTCTGGATCCATGTTTTTAAGCTGTTCATTTTAGCTTCAGCTTCTTTGGATTCTGCCACAAAGTCTGTCCTCCATGCCACTGGCACCGAACTAAACATACAAACACATTAAAGTAGGTCATGTGATGTACTGTACTGTACTGTATTTACTGCAGTTGATATTTTCCATTATTTAATTCGTAGGCTGTCGTCAGTCAACTACAAAATGAATTCAATCAGCAGATAAATAATAAATAAATGTATACCTGGTGAAACGAGGTGACCTGAAGTAGAAGAACATGCGGCTCTGGGCAGAGTCTGGATACAGAGCTTGAAACTGTCGAATCTCCATTTCAGTGATGGACAACCCATCAGGTTCAGAGTTCAGCTGGCAGAAAGAAGCATGAAAACACTTCTTATTGAGCACTTTTTATAAATTTTTTATTTGTGCTTCCCCTCAAAAAAATCTGTGTTGTGTAGAAAGGTGTTAAATGTTAATGTTAAATAAATATCTTTACTTTTAATCAATTTATTGCATTCTTGCTTAATGTATTAATGTCTTTAAATAATAATAGTAATTTCATATCCTCAAATTTCTGTAGCGTTTAAATTTGCCTCTATAATTTACCTTGCAACCTTCTGGTCAACATTAAGTCTGGTTAACATTAAGCATTGAATTAAAACATTAATCACCTGTATCACACTTCTAAAAAAGCATCTATCAGACAAATAGACGTAATTACCCAGCTGTACTGAGAAGCTCAGTTAGGGAGGGGCGGGGCGGCACAAGGCCGTATCTCTCTCCCAGAATCCCGAGCAGCAGCTGGCTGCGACAGACCTCTGACAGACAGAGCTCCACAGCACGGTTAGACTCCTCCTCTGTGACGCCCCAGCGCAGCTCCACTTCCTGCAGGTAGAGGTAGTGAGGAGCGGCTCGTCTCCTGAGCTCAGGAAACACACTACGCACAAGAACATCCCTCTCTGCGTGCATGTCTCTGAACGTAGAAGAGATGAACACTCGCACACCCTTCCATCTATGAAAAGAGAGAAAAGAGACTGATTTATTTACTATTTCCTGTCTGGTTTTAACTGGAATATATGCTGGACCACAGTCACCCAACATAAAGTGACTGACATTTTACTGTAACAAGTTTTTTTTAATAGTTAAACCTAAACTTTGGTGTTGCTGGGAGTGAGAGGACTTCAGCGGTTCTCTCAGGTTCAGTTTTTTGACCCTGTGGTGGCGGGATGTTATAGACTCTGTCCATGTGCTCCACATGCTGCAGCATCCTCGAGGAGCCTCTCTCTGAGACAAACCTACGACCACAGAACAACTCTAATGAACATCTGAAACTCCAGCCACTGAATAGATTCACAAGTAAAGTAGTAAGAAGTAAAATACACCAAAATATATACTAAAACTGACTTTCAGCAAAAAAAACTTTTCAGCAATGATTATAATAATAATTATTATATTTTTCCTTGAGCACAAAGAATAATTTCTGATGTATCGTGTGACCCAGAAGACTGGAGCAATGATAATATTTTATATTACTGTTTTGACTAAATAATGCAACCATTGTGAGCATCAGACATCTTTCAAAACATTTTGCCAACGCAACTTTAAGATTTTCAAGAAATTGTAAAAGAACTGCAGATGTTGTAAATATGTGGTAGATCCTAATCTATCTCTTTCTAACAACAAGAAAGAATATATTTAGCACGACATAAGATTCATGTAAAGATCTTACTTCAGGATCTGCTCACTAAACCCCCAAAGCTCTACAGTGTTGGAGCTCAGTTTGTATTTCACATTTTCATTTGGAGACCTGTTTAAAACAAACAATATAGTATTTATTTGCACCTACAACAATTTTTGCTACATTTCAAATCCAATAGGCAGACACGAAAAAAAATGGAGAACAAGTTTCACAAAACATACATGTTTCCAAGCAGCACATCTATCACAACAGCATCACGATTGATATCTTGCCGATAGTCATTGATGTCTGACATTAAACTGCTGTCTGTGTAGTTATTTTCAAACACAACTATACGATCCAGCTGTGGGGGGAGACGTTTTAACAGACATGTCATTTGCAAAATAACTGTAATACATTCTGGAATGAGCAGAAATACATAAGGTGCTCACACCTTTGTCTTTTGTTCAGTTAGCTTGGTGAACAGCGTTGAAGGAGACATGAATTCAGATTGTACACTGTCATCATTCAAATCCTGAGAGAAAGAGGGACAGAGAGAGACAAAGAGAATAAAACAAAAAAGCACATTATCAAAAAATAATGTACTTAAGAACAACATCAAACAGCATTAGAGTACAAGATGGATATGTAACTTTACATGCCTGTAATTTATTGTATATTCGCAACAAAAGGGAAATTCTTACCTGCACTTGCTTCATTGCTTGTCTCACATTATACAAAATGATGTCAGACTTCACCTTGACCTCCTGGAGGCCTTCATGTCTTTGTAGCATGACTCGGGAATCTTCACTACAGTAGTTAATCATCATGCATAAAAGTACTGCAGCTTCTTGTACCTGCAGAACGTATAGTTTACAATAAATTTAATTTATACTAGAAGCCTAATTTCTAATATGCAACAAAATTACAAATCCACAGTCAGTCACTCTGAAAAATATATAAAGGTACAGCTGTACGGTGCTAATAACTGAAACAATAAGATTCTGTTAACTGACCGATGCAGAGAGTTTATTCTCATCGATGTCTTCTGTGCTTTCAGGGGGCAAGCAGACATCAGCTGCACCACTCCAGTCCCGATCCTCTGAATAATTAGTATTACAGATCACAAGAGTGCGTCCTGGGAGAGGCGGGATGTTATACTTGCAGGAGATCTGGAGCGCTTTCTCCAAAGCACAGCAGTACTTGTTCAGAAGCTCCTGAGTATACAGCCTCTGACTAACAAAATTGCAAAAAATGAAGCAGTAAAATATCAATGTAGCAGTAAAATGAACTAAATTATTATAGTATAATGTTTATTATTATAGAAGTATATTTTGATCTAAAATAATAATACTATGTAAATGATTTCTTTATTATTATACTTGATATTCAGAAATACACACTTTGCTTTTTTTAGGAGATTGCGTTTGGTATTAAATAAGCGACAGACGAAGGGAATGCTCATTGTAATCCTCAGTCTCTTTCGTGCTGTTGTTTCCCATTTGTACTGTTTAAACCGTTTGCTCTTTGGCAATTTCTTGAGAACCCCTTGTAAGACCTCCCTGAAGCTTGGCACCTTGACCGCAGGCCCACCAGCTGAAAGAGGAGAAAAGGTCACTCAAACTTCCTCAGGTACAGGTCTATTGAAGACACTGTGCTCTCTCATTTAGATTAATGTGGATTCTGCTAATTAAAATATTTTATTTTCCTAAAATACATAATAGTCCTATAAAATATAACATCTATCATTTCACAGCTTATCGTTTTACTGTGAAATGATATTGCAATTTAACATAACTTACCAAATTTACTGAGCTCCAAAATGACTTTATATGCAGACAGAAAGCGAAAAGGAAACTGTCTGCTCTGGATTACAGCATTCTGTAAGAAGAAACACACTAAACCTGTAAATGACTTTTTCATCATGTTATATACCTTTCAGTGTTCAAAAGACTGAATTAAGAGACACTCACTTTGGAGGTCAGTCTGTTGAGGATCTTAGTATGATGTTTCTCACTGATGCCCACAGAGATCATGTTCCTCAGGTTCCTCAGCATTGCCATAAAAGGAAGAGATTTTCCATCTGCAATTACAAAAAACACCATACACTTATGTCTGAGTAAATAATCAATCTATAATCCAGTTATGGACCCAGTGCATGTCCTTCTTCCACACCGATGAGTTTCTCCCAGGTGGCAGCTTTGTTTCCCTCCTGACTCAGTTTGCATTCCCATGTGTCGGGCTGCTTAAGTTTCATTGGCTTTCCAGCTCTCTCTCTCTCCCAAACCCCACTAAGACCACTGCGAGAAGGCCTTCAGATCACTCGGGTATCTGCATGCACAGACAGACAACAAATACTCACTTATGACTGGAAGTTACTGGACCAAGCAATCAGTTATAAAAAAATATTGACAAATATGCCAACTTGTAGGACTAACTTTTTTCCCAGAATGGCCATGACATGTTCTGCAGACTCTTTGATGTGAAGGCGCTTTATCATCTTCTTAAGGTTGAATTCACTCTGTTTTTTATCCTTTACAGTACGATTCTGGCTCTCCAACTGTATCATAAGATATTCAGAAGAAGTAATGTACAATAGTAATTTACAAATGTTATGTGATATCAAACACATCAAACCAAACACAGTAAAGCTCACATATTTTTTGAGAATGGAGTCATCGACTCTGACAAGATCACCCCATTTTTTCCATTGTTCAGCAGAGATTTTCTGAAAGAAGAGTATTTTTAAAGTGATGTGAAATGAAAGTCTAAAAAGAAATTAAGTTTGGTGTGCAACACAATCTGGTATTTTATGTCTTAAAAATGTAAATGTTTTTTGTAAAAGTTTTTGATACATTACCTCTCCTTTCTTTTGTTTCTTGTTGTGTTTGCAGCGATGCTTCCGTGTATTGTATTTCGCCAGCTGATATTCAGTGAACTGCTTAAATTTATCTGACAGAGCTTTTTTCAGGCAGGAAGGTAAAGATTTACTGAAACACTGCACAAAAACATTTAAAAGGCATGAAAAAACTAAAGAATAGAGTAGGCGTAAAAACAAAATCCTTATTTAAACTACCATGATAAAACCATATTCAACATATGAATACGGTATGAGTACAAATATGGTGATAATTTCTTAGAGCAGTAACATATATTAAAACAAATATTAAAACTCACCGTGCTATAGATTCTTGCCACCTCCAGCCAATCAGATGGCAGTTGTACAGCAGCACAAAAATACCTTCTCAAATGCGGCTTAGAACCAGGCAGATGGGCCGCCAGTGCCAGCAGGAAGTTGGCTGTGATACGAATGTTTAGTTCCTGCCTAGTATACACATAACCTAAAACCAATACAAATACACAAAACTATATGTTAACACTTGACAACATAGCCCCCACACACTCACACAGTCAAAAAAACAACCTTTAGGAGAAACTCAGTGTCTTCTGTGGTAATCTCTGTGGCCAGAACCTTAATAGTGACCCACACACTTCTCTTCTTATCCCAGTCCTTCTGACCCGGGGTACAGCTCTTATTGACAAGGGAGCAGCACACCATATTCAGCAGGTTGTTCTGAAGGACAAACAAAAGAACTGTGAATTCGATCACAGTTGAAATTGATCTATTCGTCATCTGGTTTAAGAATTGTTTAAACCAATACATGTACATGTGCGTCTTTAAAACAATAGAATATTGTGAAAAACGTATTTTAAAAATGTAAACTTTTACATATAGCCTTAGATTGGATTTTCACAATCCAACTGAGGCTTCAGCTTGTCTTTATTGTTTGATCGACTGTTTTTCATCATCTTTCTCATGGAAATATACCACAGATTCCCCTTGGGGTTCAGGTCAGTCATGCTGGCTGACCAATCAAGCACTGTAATGTCATGGTCATCAAAATACTTGGAAGAGGTTTTGTCACTGTGGGCATGTGCTAAGCTCCTGCTGAAAAAGGAAATCAGCATCTTCATTAAGCTTGTCATCAGACAGAAGCATAAAGTGCTCCAAACTCACCTAACGGAAGGCACATATTTTTGACTTGATGAAACACAATGGACCATCACCTCTACTGGTACTACATCATGGAACCTCAAATCATCACTGGATTTTAAGCAGCTTGGAATCTGTGCCTCTCTACTCTTCCACCAGACTCCAGATTTCCAAATTAAATGCAAAATTTACTTTAATCTGAAAAGAAGACCTTGAACCACTGAGCAACAGTCCAGTTCTTTTTCTCCTTAGCCCATTTAAGATGCTTCTGACATTGTTTCTGTTTCATAAGAGGCTTCATTCCACTTCTTTTTGACTTTTATGTGCTGTAAGCTCTAAATATATATGAAAGTTTCATACAAAAGTTTAATACAAATTTAAAACTTCACATTTTTAGAGATGCACCTATGTTATTGAAAAGTTTGAAGTAGTTAAGTAAAAAAAAAACATTAAAACTTTTATTCAGCAAACATACATTAAATTCATCAATAGTGAGAAAAGACATTTATAAATGTACATTTTAAATACATTCTGTTCTTTTGAACTTCAAAGAATCCTGAAAAAAAGCTGTTTTTAATTTAATAAGAAATGTTTCTTTACATTTACATTTATATTTACATTTAGTCATTTTGCAGGCACTTTTATCCAAAGCGACTTACAATTGAGAGTACAACAAGCGATTAATTTTTGTTCTTTAGCAACAAAGGTGCAAATTAGAATTATTCCTAAAGAACCACGTGACACTTAAGACTGAAGTTATGGCTGCTGAAAATTTGTATAGAATATTTGTATTAGAAATCACATTACTATTTATACGAAATACACACACTGACACTAAATATAATAACTAAAGAATACATATAAACAAAGCTAAAAATAAATAATTTGTGATTATTACTAGCACAGTATTAACTATTACTTAGATTCACACAAACCCCTGAACTGTGTTCACTCGACTCACCTTTCTCTCCCTCAATTCCACAAGACGCTCATCCTCACTTGCTTCAAGCACCCCAAACTCTTCATGAGGAGCTAAAGTGTGCTCCCCCTCTCCATCTAAATCCATATTCAAAACAGGCATCTGGTCATCCTCCTCAATGCTTTCTCGTATGGCATACTGTTAAGATTACAGATAAACAAGAGACTATAATTAAATATATATGCATTTCCCAAGAAAATACCAGTCTTATCGAGGTATTTGTAAATTAAAAAAACAAGTATTAAATTAAGTGCTGCACATTTAAAATCATACATAATCATAATGTGCTTTCTGTGCAGCAAATATGATTTTTTTAATAGTAGAAACAAATTTGAAGAAACAGCATTATGTTAAAAGTGCTGGAGTTTTAATTAATACAAATACAAATTTGTGTAAGTGAATAAAATAATTTAGAAAAACCTGCAGTTTTATAAAGCAAGGGGAAATCATTCTATACCTGTCTAGGTTCCTCACTAGATGCTGCTCCCAGCAGCCCTTCAGGTGTGAAATGCATGTCTTCAGCTTCTCTCTTTTCATTTGAGCAAGTTTTATTCTCCATTGAAGGTGACTGATAGGAGCAGACAGGTGGGGCGGCACTGGATGACATTTTGGAGTAAGAGAGTAAAGGATTATGGGAATAAGAGGAGGTTAGAGAGGATGGGACTGGAAGATGAAGTGAAGGCTTCATTAGGAGGGTATTCTTGGTGCTCAGCAGAGAAGAGGATGAGGATAGTGAGCTCTTCGTTGTGGATGACAGAAGAGAGGAGGTGGTCATGGTGGAGGACAGGCTGGTTGGCTGGAGCGCTGGACATTGTGAAGAGATGGAGGTCTGCTTGGCCCAGGATGGAGATGTGTGCTGATGCTGGGACAACACTGAGGGAGCTTGAGACAGAAAGCGATTTTCCAGCCTTGAACTGCTATAGTTTCTTTGTATTCTGGCATCGGTGTTCGCCTTCAGATCAGTCTGAAGGGGAGCCGGAGTCTTCATGGCTACCTTTCGGAAGAAAGAGAAATGCAGAACATGAAATTGTACACAAAAATACTTCAGAAATCATATTTCTATTTATATATATACCCCGTCAAAGTGTAAAGAATTTTCTCCTTTTAGATAATGTTACTCTTCATATGCCTTCCACACAGATTAGCCATATTAGTAGCTAGCATCTTCTTTTTTTTTTTTGGCCTGTGTGAATATTTTGAAAGTTCAGTACAGAACTCAGTAATCACTAGCATTGACAAGCTTGGGTGTGTCTTAAGTAAACAACAAATCTATTGAAGGCACACCTAAACCACAATGAAATGACAATCTTTGAAGTTATATATTAAGTTAAATCTAACTATTCATTTATAAATAAATTGTTTTATTCATTTTTGTAATGAATAAACATCTCATAATGGCATTCTGTTTCCAACTGGAATATGACTTTCTGTTACAATTTCTGTTGTAATTACAAAGAAACAGAGCATTATTTTCTTCTGTAGTGGACAACGGAGCATACTGTTAACTATGCATTTTGTGGAGACACAACAAGTGAATAAGGAAAGAAATTATTGGTCAATAATGTTAAAAAAAAATAAGAGATATGTTGCCAAGTCCTATTATTAAACTTTTTCTTTATATATTGCCTCACAACACATTAATATGCAAATTAGATTCAATATACAGATGCATTGTATAGAATTTTTTATGGACAAGTTATGCAATCTTTCTTAAAACATAGTTGAGAATCACATTCGTACAATAGTTTGTTAAAATTAACTTGAAACCTACAAACTCATTGGTGAATAGAACAACAAGTAAACATCAAAAAATGTGGGGGTTTCCTTTTTCTTATGCCCCAAATAATTATATATTATATATATATTATATATATAAACACGTGGCACATCAGCACTCCTCATCTCTGCAATAACACATCCTATCTTTATTTTTACAACCACTTCTTTATCATGGCATGGTCATAAATGTGCACAAACACAACAGATACACATGCAGACAATCCAGTCAGCCTGGCACTGCAGTGATTATAAATCGCCGAGCAACACAAGTAATATTTAGCATTACCGTTGTAAATAAACGCATGCACCAGGCCTATATTTGGATTATTACGTGCTGTACGGTTCCTTCGGTAAAATAACAAAAAAATAAAATAAAGAAAACACCTCACCTTTGATACTTTGTAAGCAGGTATTGTGTTAAAGGAAGCAAACCGACCTACTGACAAACTTTTTGACGTCTTTGCCCATAATGCGTATGTCACTAACACTACCGTAATGAACCGAATACAGACGCAATGAAAGCTCGGTAGAGGAGGCGTCTCAGAACAAGAAAAGCTTTCCCTCTATCACGGTTTTAGTTTTAAAGACTACCAACTATCGACAGTAAATGTACTATATTTTAGAAGGAAAAGTTTTTTTTTTTTTTAAGTCAAATGACCTGCCTATGGAGAAATAGATGTTTTATATTTGCGTACAAGAACTCATCCCTAGGAGGATCAATTTGTGGAATATTTCACTCCAACATTATTGTCTGCCATTTTGCTCCTACTTTACAAGAGAAAATGTAGGACCATTACGTAAAGTGGGACCTTTTGCAAAAAAAAAAAAAAAAAAAAAAAAACAAGCATTAGTGAAGGTGGTAAAAAGTTCACCCAAGAAAGAAACTTCTGCCATTAATTACTGTGTCGTTAATATCCTAATCTGTGTCCTGAAGATGAACGAAGGTCTTACGGGTTTGGAACAATGTGAGGGTGAGTAATTAATTACATCATTTTCATTTTGGGGTGAAATAATCCTAGTAAGAAGTCATATAGGCTATTGGGAGTCACAAAGAAACAGAATGAGAATTTGTGGTTTTATTGCATTCATAAATAAAGGAAATTATATATACAGGCTATCTGTATTAATAACTGAGACAAGGCACATAGTAAATCCCATAACTTTTCCTGCAACTAAGAATGTTCAGATTTAAAACAAACTGCAATGAATTAGAGATGATCACAAGAATGTTCTCTAAAACAATTGGGAAATTTGATGCTCTCCTTCATTTAAATGCAATAAATTTTAGAAAAAAAACAGGAACTACTACTGAATCTAGTATTCAAATTTAGTGTCCAGTGATCAGTTTATAGATATAGAAAGGTGTTATATATTTGCATAATTGTATGATGTACATTGGATGTTTCAAGAGTAAACAAAATAAATAGAAATTATCCCTGGAATCCCTTCTGTCACTCCCAAGGCTTCAAAACACCAAACATTTTAAAAAGTGCAAAATTAAGGAACATAATTATTCACCCATTTACCAAAACAAGCTTGTCATACATAAAGGATGTACCATGCTTAAAAAAATTACTTAATGTATTTAAACATTTAAATGGTTGCCAAATTTATTATTAAATCAAACATTCTTCAAATAAAGGCTTAGGCCTTTGATCCCTGATGCTCCAGAAATCAACCTTTCCATGACAGGAAGTACAGCTGACCCTGTGTATCAGCACAAACAAATTCCTTCGGGTCACGTGGGTTCACCTCCAGCACCTGGACAGGGCCTCCACAAACAAACATGCCCACCTGTGAAATACAGAAAATGAGCAAACAACAGAAAGCAGACGAAATAAACACTGGTACACACACACACATAAAAGCAAGAGTTAAAATACCTGTTTCTTAGTTTGTCTGTCCCACAGTTTGACCGTTCTGTCATGGGATGCTGAGATGATGAGGCTCTCTGTAAGCCGCAGAACACTCACTTTGTCTGTGTGCACCTACAGACCAGTCACACAAACAATCAGAAACACGTGATTGACATATGATCATATCTATGAGAGAATATGAAGATACTTGCCGGTCTTCTCTGAGTCCAGGTGGACAGGTTAGGAGGCTGATTAAACCACATGTTCCCTTTACAATCGCCACACACACAAAAAATCTGTAAAAAAACAAAAAACAAAAAAACAAAAAAACCCAATGTGACTTAAAAACAAATCAAATCAATAATTATTTCACTTTATGACTACTAAAAAGGAATGGCTTATTGTTTAGATTTTTAGCCAAATGACAAAAATATTTTTTTTTATTGACGTATCATTTTACAATCTGCAAAGATGTAAAAAATATGCATTACATTTTATAACAAAATAAGCTTTTTCACCACTAACTTTTATGTTTTTGTTTGTGTGCTGTAAATCACCCACACAATTCCTAATCAGAACATTAAAACAGGTCTACCGTTCTTCACCGCTGCAGCTGTGATCCAGGAGCTGACCTCTCCTGCCCTCTGGATTGCCTTTCGTCTCTCCCTCCGCTGTTCCTCACTCAGCTTCTCCTGATGCTGCTGCTGCTGCTCTTCCTCCTCATTCTCCTCCTCTTCATCCTGATTCTCCTGCTCTTCCTCCTGATTCTGCTGATTTTCCTCCCGATTCTGCTGCTCTTCCTCCTGATTCTCCTGCTCTTCCTCCTCTCGTTCTAAGTTTTCCAGGCTCTGGCCTACTGCATCTTCACAAAAATTTATGTGGTGAGATCCACTTGGATTCACAGACATCTGAAAGAGATCGTTTCAGATTAAAATAACAATTTTCACCGCCAATGTCAATATCACATGATAATTAAAGATGATGAACTTACAAGGATGCCAAGGTACAGTATGCTCTTTTTTTGTCCAAAAAGCCAAAAACTTTTGCTATCGTTCTCTATTACGCCGAGAGGACGTACCTCGTTTGCCCAGCTACAATAAAACACATACATTACTACTTGTTAAAAATATTTAATAGAGGAGTGCTATAGGGACAGCTTCTACATGTATAAAATTTGTGTTTATTTACTTATAAGATTCTTTGGTCCAGTCTTTAGTAGAGACCACATCAATGATTTTTCCATCCGTACATGCTCCAAACAGACTGCCACAGTAGAACAAAAGCTCTCACAGGAGACTCCACTTTGTATGAAGATACATTATTGAGTCTAGAAGAAAACAAAAAAAAAAACAACCAATAATAAAATAATAAAAATAGACACAATTTTGTTTATATAAATGTAAATTTACTTGAAATTATCCATAAAAAAAATAACAAATGTAAACAAAAGTATACATTACACTAGTATTAATATTACAGCAAAATGCACTTTTAAAGATAATGAGAAATATGTATGTGTGTGTGTGTTAAAAATCATTACCCCACAATGCACTTCTTGGAGTCCCGCTCCAGTTTCCAGACACATACAGAGCAGTCGCTGCAACTCACCGCCAGCTCGTCGTCAGGCATCTCAGTGACCGCACATAAGCTCCCATCACTGACCTTCAAACAACACACACAGAGCTCTACACTCTGACATTTCCAGATGAAAGACTTTGTATTTGTATTAACAAGTAATAATTATAGTTCTTGATTACCTTCTTCCAGTAAACCATTGAATTCTGATGCCATATCTCTAATCTGCCTGTGTCATAACCACACACCATGAGATCATCAGTACCCAAGAAACACAGAGCTCTGACACTGCCCTTCTGACAGCGAGGGCTTTCTGTAGATTAATGTATACAAAAAAGGCAAGTTATTAATACTAATCAAATGCTACATTTGGATGCATTACTTTTTACAGGAAAAAAAAAGTGTTGCGAATTTTTAATGATTTTAGATCATGATTTTTTGACCATTTGCTGTACCCATTGCTGTGACGATGCTCCAGGACCTGAGGGAACGATCCACTGAGACAGTGAGGAACTCTGGTGGTCCATCCTCTTTACACACTAAAGACTGGATTTCTGCACTGTGACCGTACAGAGTACTGTGATGCTGTACCTGTGAAAACAATTGGTTAGAATATATTAGGAATACACTGGTATTCAAATTCTGGATGATGTAGATAAGATGAAAATTATTTTCATTTGATGTCAATAAGAAAAACATTTGGTATTGGGCAAAAATTTACACAGTACTAAAATTCTTTGCTTTCTCTTATAAATAACAATAAAACACTTAAATTTAACATCAACTGATGACCTGTATGATATCGATATATTATACTTGCCTAGAATTAATCTCTGGAAATTATTTAAACACAGGTTTTTATGTAAATAAATGAATTATTAATGAAAAGCTGTTACCTGCAGTGGATGCCAGAGTTTAACAGTGCCATCTTCTGATGCTGAAGCTACCAGTAAGTCTTCCGGTTTTAAATTCTTTTCCAGATCTGTGTGCAAAAAAATTATTTTGCTATGATTTTTTTTTTCTATATGAGGAAGCTACATATCCATATTTATCCATTGTGTGTATTAGTCAGTGCACCTGGCTGAGAGACAACAGTGCAGTGATGGAGACGTGACTTGTGGGCCTGGATCCTGGTGATTTCTACCCCTGATTCCCACTTCCAAACCATCAGCAGTCCATCTGTAGAGCCTGACATTACATACTCCTCCTAAAGACATTAAAACTACGTAAATATTAACAGCTTACACTTCTGTTTGTCTTTTCAATATGGCACCGCTGTCTTACCCAACAGCACAATGTGCTCAGAGATGAACTAGAGAGGATCTCTCTCAGCAAACGTCCTGTCTGGATATCCCACATCCGCATCTTACAGTCACTGGAGCAGCTGAGCTGAGGTGTGAGAGAAGTTTTGTATTCAGTTGCAGTCAGAATCAGCAGTTAATAAAATGATAAAATAAAAACAGCACTTTGTAAATGTCTTTCTCACCACAGCAGATGATGTCCAGGCACATCCTGTAATCCAGTCTCCGTGGCAATTAGAAATGGTCTGGGAAAGAACTGGAGGAGAAGCGACTGTCTTCCATATCATCAAAGCCTATTAGAAAAGAGTGGGTTTAAAATGAGTGTGACAGAAATGTGGTGTTTCCTTCCATTTCTTCCAGTAATACATTCTCAGTGGAGAAAGTACCTGATCTTTCCCTCCTGAGAGCAACTCTTTCTCATCAGGACTGAAGGCAAGGCATGTGACCCCTCCATTGTGACCTCTCAGAATACACATCACCTTTGGGTCAATCCAGGGCTTAGAAGTCAAATTATTCTTCAACCACAGAGCAATAGTGAAGTCATCTAAAACAAAAGGAGATTTTAAATACAACAAAATATATTCAAAATACTTAGAAACATACAATATGAAATAAAATTACATTAAAAGATCATCCCAAAGGTAATCTGAATGTAAAAATAAGATCAAGTGAGTTTGCAAAAACTGTTAAACATCTGAAATATTTTGCATACACTGACCAGACGCAGAAGCCACGCAGGTAGAGTTTTGTGCCAGAGCGAGAATAGGTCCCTTCTGCACACCAAAAGATCCTATCAGCACAAGCTTTTCTGGATTATCTCCTTGTCTTTCCCAGACTCTGAGACGGTGATCCATGCCCCCGACATCAGCAGCTCTGTTTCTTTGACCTTCATCCACATGAGGCAGAGCATGGACACTGGGAGGTCCTTACTGGACCAAACCTTCTCTCCTACAGCACAAAGCATTTTGGGATGAGTTTTGGTTCTACTCTATATTTACTGAATGATAAGCAGTTTAAGAATGTTAGCACTCAGGTTGACATGATGCTGGATGTAAATGTTTATTTACCTGATTTTAAATTGAACATTTTGATACCGTCTCCATGATAACCCACAGCAGCATATTCACCAGTTACAGCCACAAACAGAGCATTAGCTTCATCTTCATTTCTATGTCTAGTGCGCTTTTGTTGCTGCAGTGATGGTATCTGCAAATGATGATTAAATAACATCATCTGTAAAAGGTACTTAACTAAAATTATTTGGATGTCCTGAAGTCTTGAAGCCTTCTGTGCTTACAAGGAGGTCAAATAATATTGTTGATGTTTTAAGAAAGCTTAAACTTTAACAGGAAATGAAATAAATCAGAGCCGTCTTTGCACTTTAAAGATTGCATTATATCAGAAGACTAATGGCATTGATGGAAGATTTTCTCATTTTAAATCTGAATTTTAAAATTCTTTGTAATTCAAATACTTCAATCTCCTAAATTTAAGTTATTTAAAACATGCATAAATATTACACAAACGAGTTCAGAAATAAAAGTTTACAAAGACCAACAGAGACAGAATTAATGTCAAACAAAAAAAGTCAGTTTGAAGTCTATAAATCAAGCGGTTCAGGCTGAATTAACATTCATAAATAGTAAAAATACTAAAATAGGAAGCAATTCTATTTAAGAACATAAAAGTACCTTTTCCTCTCCCAGTACAGCAATAGTTTTCCCAAGACCACCAGACCATACATGAACCTAGACAGAAAAATATACAGTCAATAATAAATGTCAGGATGCATGGCAGAGTGAATCACTTTAACAAAATCTAAGAACTGAAGACTGTCAGATAATGTTCCTCACCACACTGTCATGTCCAGCGCTCAGCAAGAGGTTTCCTCCTGCAGGAAGTTTAGTGACTGCGTGGAGCCGCGTGTGAGCATGATAACTTCCCACACAAGAAGCTGCTGTCACCGACCAGAGCCGCACTTCTCCTGACAGACAGCCTGAGCACAACATGAAGGAGCAGGAGAGAAAGACACACTCCGCACCCGAGCTCTCATGACCTAACAGAGTCTAAGGAGAAGACAAATTATTTTATTTTATTTTAATAACATGTCTTTGGTGTCATTCCTCACCGTAACGTTCTTCTGTTCAAGCCAGTTCCACAACCGAACGCCTCCATCCCAGCATCCCACTGCCACGAGCTGACCCTCAAGGTCAAAGTTCACACAGTTCAGAGGAGAAGGATTCATGAGAGAAGCCACTTCTGTGCTCTTCTGCACTGACCACACCTGAGTACAGCCACATGAATGATGAATACTTCAAAACAACAGCACAACACCACATGTAGTTCAGAAATAAGCCTTTAAATTTACCTTTAAATTTAAGTCTAGTGAGACAGTAGCAAAGAGTTTTCTGTCTGGACTGACATCACATCCTGTGATCTTGTTGGAGTGGGCATTCATATGGCCAGTTCTTAAAGTGATTAAATATTTTCCACAAGTTATTCATCTTTTATTCATTTCCTTCTTTCTTTTGCTAAATACACTCTACTTTTGAGATTTAAAAAAAAGTTACCTGCAACCACTTGCAACATCATCCCACACCTCCACCTGCCCATCAAATGAGGTTGTTGCCAGAAGCTCCTCCCCAAGGAAGATGCATCCAGAAATCCCATCACCACTGCTCATCAATGACTTGACTTCCTGTATGCAAAAAAATTAATGAAAAGCCATTGATGTCCACTGAAATATCATAAATCACATAAAAAGTAATGTTTATTTTGTTTTAGACTGCCACCTGTCCAGTCTCTGTATGCAGGAAGTGAATTGTTCCGTCTCCGGTCCCCACTGCTATAAGTTTTCCATCAGGACTCACAGCCACACAACTCGGCTCAGAGTGGAAGGTAGAAACCAGCTTACTGAACAGAAAAAAAAACAAGATTAAAAACACACACACACACACACACACACACACACACACACACACACACAAAAAAAAAGTCTGAAACTAAATTATTAAATTAAATCTGAATTGAAATATAAATAAAACATTTTATAGATAAGCCCCTAAACCACAATCTATTAATTTCGACTTGTAAATGACTGTTTAAACTCAGAATATGATAATGATATACCATTTTTAAGAACCAATAATAATACCTGACTTCTTTTTGTGCTGCATCTGTGTAGTTTAACCATTTTACAGCATGCACTCCTCCATTTCTCATCATGCTTTCTGCCCACAAATGGGCAGAGCTGTCACAAGGTTCATTAAGAGCCGTTTGTACAAAGAGAGCAGGCCACTGGGAGAAGAGAAGGCTGTGACGCTTCAGAAAACTCAGACAGTCTTTAAAATCCTTCATGTTATCTGAAAAACACATATGAATTTGGATTTACCACATAAATTGTGATTTGTATATTCAGTACACATTCTAACTCATTGAGGACACATTATGAACATGAAACTATTTTAAGTACTTTTTCAAGTACTTTGGTTTTTATAAAAAAATACAACAACAGAAATGTAAAATACCTGCTGATCTTTTAGCTTGCACCTGATTGGTCTCATATTTTTGGCCTTAATGGATAAAAGGAAAAACAATCAATACAATCTATGATATATAAAGAACATACTACTGTTAAAATTAAAAGCTTTAAAGCTCTCTTACCAAACAAAATGTAGGTTTCAGAAGTTGGTGAATAAGCCCTGCCGCACATTAGCATAGAGGAAGTAGTAACTGGACAGCAGAAAACACAAAGGCTCCCACTGATTACTGCCCATCTGAGCACAGAGAGAGAAGAGACATTTCTGAGTTTTATAACCTCACACTGGTCTCTGAAGCTGAACTATCCAAGAAGAGAGCAGGAGGACACTGACCAGGTGTGCAGGGAGTTGAGACAGAATATCAGCATCAGAGTGAAGAAATGTGTCCTTCCCCTGAGGATTTGACTGCACCCAAAGGTGAGCTGAGAAAAATGACACAGAAATAAATATAAAAACGTATATTACCTTTCAAAAGTTTGGAAGAATTCTCTGATGTTCATCAAGGCTGCATTTATTGGATCAAAAATACATTAATACAGTATTGTGAAATATTATTATACATTACATTTAAAATTTTTACATTTTATTTTAAAATGTAATTTATTCCTGTGAAGCAAAACTGCCAAAAGCAGCCATTACTCGAGTCTTCAGTGCCATCTGATCCTTCAAAAAAATATCCAATATGTCTTTAAATTTATTTCAAATAAAAATATTGTGTAACAATGTAAGTTTCAATTTAATACTTCCTTGCTACAGAAAAATAATAATTTCCTTCACAATTTTTTTTTTTTTACTGTACCCCAAATATAAACACAAAAAGCAACATGATTTACATGCATTTCTTTTACCTGCAATTATCAGATGAGCTCTGGTTCTACTCTCCTCAGTAGACAGATACAGATGTTCAAAGGCTGACTTCACCTCTGGATGGGTCAAAATTAGGAGGTCATCTGAGCCTTGACCATGAGACGGTCCAATCAGGCTACATTAGAAGAACGACCAAACAAATTATTCCTTGTCAATAGTTTCTCCTTATGTCTTTATATTTCACCGGGCTGTACCTGTGCAAAGTTCGAGCTAGCTGAGAGAATATTGCCATGGGAACACGGCTCTCTGGATGCCTTGCTATATGAAGAATTTCCTGCCAGGTCACCAGCCCACCTCTGGAGTTTAAATCGTTGCATATGTTCAGTATAGTGTAGAGTGAACTCTCCCACAGTCCTGTGAAAGAAAGTAATTAGACATATTTATCTTCAAGTAAAAGTCAGTCAATTAAAAATAAAAAAATGTTTTTGCACAAAATATATACATATACACATACACATACACAGATTTTATATTATAAATGTGAAATATATTCTTTAATATATTCAATGCAATAAATACATTTATTTGTTTATTTATAATATGGTAAACAATGGACCAACACAACAAAAAGCCAAATTTAAAGAATTAACACAGCATTGTAACACAGCAGTATATTAAATGGTTCTTGTGGAGCAATAAATACTAGTGTGTTTACCAGTAGAGCTGATGGCAAGAGTAGCTAATGCCCATCCCAGTCCTGCTCTGCAATATTGATCTTGCAGCCTCAGCAGACTGTGCTGCACCAGCTCACCAAGAGACTGAGGAAGAGACTGGAGGCTGTCCTTCATCTAAATGACAAACTCCATTATGAATATTATGCTCAACTATACACCTCTTTTTCAAAATAACATTGTATATAACTAAAAAACATGTTAAAAAATGATAAATTCTTTAAAAATTAATTTACCTTCTCAAAGGAGGCATAATTCTTAAGCTCCTCACAGGCCAAATGGAGGTAGAGTGGACTCACAGAGCCTTTCTTCATCAGCAGTGTCTGAAGCTAAAGGGGAAACACAATGATAATTGTACTAGATGTGCCAAAAATTTATTTCTTCGTTAAATTACTCAAACAGCAAATAATCAGGTTCACCTGGTTATTGAAAGCAGAATCGCTCAGTTTCTTTCCAAACTCAACAAGCTGCTTCTGGACAATCTCCTTCTTGTCAGGTAAAGATAGCTGCCCCAGGGGAAATGACACGGTACCTTTTCTTGTGCTAACAGTGTTTTGTAGGGATGATTCTGAAGTAACACTCAGGACCAAACAGACACCCTGAGAGGACAGTGACAGATTGATGAGAAAGTTTATTCATTTGTAACTTCACTTATTTACAGTAAGTGTGTGTTTTCATGCGTGCATGTTCCTCTCTCTTACTTTAGGAATGTGCTGTGGGATCCATTCTGACACCCTTTGACCTCTACTGTCATGGATACGGTCCGCCCCATCAATAAGCAATGCTAGTGGCTCTTTGTTCCGGTCATTCAAGTTCAAGTGGAAGTCAGACAACAAGTCTCTGTAGTACAATAAGACAGTAATTATAAAATGACTTTTTAATGAAATTATGCATTTTACATCAGATCCTTCCTTACTTGTAAGATGTGTTTGGAGGGAATTCCACATCTTCTTTTCTTTTCCTCATCCACTGAACAAGACAGCGAAGAAGCTGCTCAACACTGCAAGCTGACTGGCTAGCATCTGTAGAGTAGGATATGACATCACACAGAGGGGCTTTTCTGTTTTTGACAGAGGATTTGAGTGCCTGGGCCAGGGCAGCCTTAATAAAAATAGATGACACAGAGATATTTAGATTAAGATCTTGGTTCAGAAAGATTCATACCCAAAAACAACGTTATTTATAAAATGTACAGTTACCATGAACACAGTCTTTCCCTCTCCAGGATTTCCCTCAACCATCAGAATTCCTCCTTTTTGCTGACATTCCTGAACTTTTTCTGTAGCCAAAGAAATAAGTTTTGCCCTGCCGTGAAACTGCTGCTGTTGGGCATCCTGATGTACTTCCTGCTCCTTAATCTCTAAATCCACATCTTCATCTGTCTCCTACAAAACAAGAAAATAAGTTATGGATAGGATGAAACTCTACTAAGTAATTAAGAAATGTTAAAGAGTGGGTGTAAAGGGGTTCATATATCAAGATGTCTGTAGAAACTAATTTAAAACAAAAAATAAAAAGCTTTTGTCAATGAAATTTGATCATAACTTTTGGATTATGCCCTCTGTATGATATACCAATTACACAAAAATGCAGGACCCGTCTGTCAGATATCTCAGATACTGACAGACTATATATCCACATCATCCTTCCTCATTGTTTAAATTATTATCTTTTAACTGATGTTTCAAACAGTGACTGAGTGGCCTCATAAAACACAAACAAACAAAAACTAAACAAAAACTGCTTTTTTATGTTTTGAACATAGTCTGACCTCCACAAAGAGCTGCTGTATGGTTTCCCAGATATCCTCCAGCACTGCCCTCCTGAATTTCTCCAGATCTTTCAGATAGGGCTTTCCATCCACCACCCCACCCCATTCACAGGGATAACTAGGAGAATATGAAGCAGTGCAAACGTAAAAACAGGAACACTCACTGTGCTGACAAAACAAACGAACTAAACTCACTTTTCTGTCACTTTGAAGTCGTTGTTCTGGATCCATGTTTTTAAGCTGTTCATTTTAGCTTCAGCTTCTTTGGATTCTGCCACGAAGTCTGTCCTCCATGCCACTGGCACCGAACTAAACATACAAACACATTAAAGTAGGTCATGTGATGTACTGTATCTACTGTAAATAACAGAGATTCAGAAACATCTGCTTGCAGTTGATATTTTCCATTATTTAATTCCTAGGCTGTCGTCAGTCAACTACAAAATTAATTTAATCAGCAGATAAATAATAAATAAATGTATACCTAGCGAAACGAGGTGACCTGAAGTAGAAGAACATGCGGCTCTGGGCAGAGTCTGGATACAGAGCTTGAAACTGTCGAATCTCCATTTCAGTGATGGACAACCCATCAGGCTCAGAGTTCAGCTGGCAGAAAGAAGCATGAACAATTCATAAAACCTCAGGACAAACAGCCCAAACCAGTGTCATACAATGTTAAATTTAATGTTACAGCAAATTATTAGTGTTTTTAAAAGATTTGAGTGAGATTTAAAATGACAGCAAATGTAAAGAAAAAAAAATAGGTAAACTGGCAAATATTAGTATCAAGAAACACTTCTTATTATCTGTAATGTTGGTAGTGCCAAAAATGTTGAAAGTTGTGCTGCTTAATATTTTTAATTCTGCATGATAAAATTTGCTATGTAGAAAGGTCAAAAGACAAAATTTACTTATATTTTCTCTTACCTTTGTTCAATTTATTCTGGCTTAATCAATCAAAGTATTTTGTCTTTGAAAAAAAAACTCCCAAAATTCTAAAAATTTGTTTATTTGTATTTTTTAATTTGCCTCTGTAATTTTGCTTGCAATATTCTCGTCAACATTAACTCCATTAACATTAAACAAACTTGTTAAGCGGCAAGACTGTACGTGCTTAATAATAATCACCTGCATCACACTTCTGATAAAGCATCTATCAGACAAATAGACGTAATTACCCAGCTGTACTGAGGAAGCTCAGTTAGGGAGGGGCGGGGCGGCACAAGGCCGTATCTCTCTCCCAGAATCCCGAGCAGCAGCTGGCTGCGACAGACCTCTGACAGACAGAGCTCCACAGCACGGTTAGACTCCTCCTCTGTGACGCCCCAGCGCAGCTCCACTTCCTGCAGGTAGAGGTAGTGAGGAGCGGCTCGTCTCCTGAGCTCAGGAAACACACTACGCACAAGAACATCCCTCTCTGCGTGCATGTCTCTGAATGTAGAAGAGATGAACACTCGCACACCCTTCCATCTATGAAAAGAGAGAAAAGAGACTGATGAAGACGGGCTTTATTTACTATTTCCTGTCTGGTTTTAACTGGAATATATGCTGGACCACAGTCACCCAACATAAAGTGACTGATGAACATTTTACTGTAACACAAGTGTTTTTTAATAGTTATACCTAAACTTTGGTGTTGCTGGGAGTGAGAGGACTTCAGCGGTTCTCTCAGGTTCAGTTTTTTGACCCTGTGGTGGCGGGATGTTATAGACTCTGTCCATGTGCTCCACATGCTGCAGCATCCTCGAGGAGCCTCTCTCTGAGACAAACCTACGACCACAGAACAACTCTAATGAACAATATACATTTTAAAATGTTAATGTGATACTATTTTCACATTACTGTTTTGACTCTTTTTGAGCAAATAAATGGTGCATTAATGACGATCAAAGAAAACAAGAAAAAAAAAAATTACCACCCCCAACTTTTTGAACGTCAGTGAACATTGTGAATATTTGGTAGATCCTATGCTAATTATACGTTTTTTTCACAAGACAATCAGCATAAATAAAGAACATATATTGAGTACAGCAACTAATGTTTTAACTAAAGATCTTACTTCAGGATCTGCTCACTAAACCCCCAAAGCTCTACAGTGTTGGAGATCAGTTTGTATTTTAAATTATCCATTGGAGACCTGTTCAAAACAAATGGCAAATTATTCATTTGCAACAATAGGAATTCTGATCACATTTCAGCTGACATTTTAATAAAAAAAATGTAAAGTTTAGCATACGTGCTTCCATGTAGCACATCTATCACAACAGCATCACGGTTGATATCTTGCCGATAGTTATTGATGTCTGCCATTAAATTTCTGTCGGGGTAGTAATTTTCAAACACAACTATACGATCAAGCTGTGGAAGGAGACATTTTAACAGACATGTAAAAAGCAAAATAATCTTAACGTATTCTGGGAAAACTATAAACACATAAGGGCCTCACACCTTAGTCTTCTCTTCAGTTAGCTTGGTGAAGAATGTAGTGGAAGATATGCATGCAGACTGTACACTGTAGTCATTCAAATCCTAACCGAAAGAGGGACAGATTTAAACACAAAAACTTATGACACCATCCAAAAATAATCTCATTATGAAGAACATCAAACAGCATTATAGTATAAGATTGGTGCATACTTATTTCCACCCTTTTTACATTTAGAAAGAATTAATCATTTAATAACACTGTTAGTGAATTTCAAAAATGTATTTGATTTGTAAGTATATTTTAACAATAAAAGGGAAAATCTTACATTAACTTGCTTCATTGCTTGTCTCACATTATCCAAAAGGACATCAGACTTCATTTTGAACTCCTGGAGGCCTTTGTGGCTAAACAGCATGACTTGGGAATCTTCACAACAGTAGTTAATCATCATGCACATAAGCATTGCAGCTTCTTGTACCTACAGAACAGACAGTTTACAATACGTTTAATTTATATTTGAAGCCTAATTTCATAAATGTAATTAGTTACACAACATACAAAATCCATTCTGTTAACTGACCGATGCAGAGAGTTTATTCTCATCGATGTCTTCTGTGCTTTCAGGGGGCAAGCAGACATCAGCTGCACCACTCCAGTCCCGATCCTCTGAATAATTAGTATTACAGATCACAAGAGTGCGTCCTGGGAGAGGCGGGATGTTATACTTGCAGGAGATCTGGAGCGCTTTCTCCAAAGCACAGCAGTACTTGTTCAGAAGCTCCTGAGTGTACAGCCTCTGACTAACAAAATGCAACGTAAAATAAACTTACCCTAAACTTACTAATATATTTTGATATAAAAAGATTATACTATGTAAAGTTTTTTTATATTATACTCAATATTCAGCAATACACACTTTGCTTTTTTTAGGAGATTGCGTTTGGCATTGAATAAGCGGTAGACAAAGGGAACGCTCATTGTAATCCTCAGTCTCTTGCGTGCTGTTGTTTCCCAGCTGTACTGGTGATATCGTTTGCTCTTTGGCAATTTCTTGAGAACCCCTTGTAGGACCTCTCTGGAGCTTGGCACCTTGACCGCAGGCCCACCAGCTGAAAGAGGAGAAAAGGTCACTCAAACTTCCTCAGGTACAGGTCTATTGAAGACACTGTGCTCTCTCATTTAGATTAATATAGATTCATCAATATCCAATGAAATCCAAAGTTTTGTAGATTAAAATACTACAATACCCAAGAAGCTTTTCATGAGGACTACAATAATTGTACACTGATGTTGAAAGGTTTGGGGTCTGGAAAATGTTTTGTAGAGAAATAAGCTGCAGTGTTTTTGCAAAGCTGCATTTATTTCTTTAAAAACACAGTAAACTTTTTTGTGGAATTGTGGTAATTTTTACAGGATTCTGATGAATGTGTGTGTTAAAAAAAAAAAACTATATATATTTGAAATAAAATATATTGTAACATTACAAATGTCTTTGCTCTCACTTTTGCCCAATTCAATACAGCCTTGCTAAAAACAAAGCATGAATAAATTAAATATATAAATAAATAAATACTGACCCCAAACCTTTGAATAAACTGTCGATATGATTTTTCAGATGAAGCTTCTGGATCTTTTTTTCTTGTTTTAATAAAATAAAGTCCTAAAGCTACGTTTTACTGGCCTAAGTAATATTATAGCTTGAAACTGTTGTTGAAGCCTGAAAATCAGCCTGAAAACCTTACCCAAAAATCTGACTGGTTGACAAACATGTTGATCCAAGTACATCCCTCATACATCCTTCACTTACCAAATTTACTGAGCTCCAAAATGACTTTATATGCAGACAGAAAGCGGAAAGGAAACTGTCTGCTCTGGATTACAGCATTCTGTAAGAAGAAACACACTAAACCTGTAAATGACTTTTTCATCATGTTATATACCTTTCAGTGTTCAAAAGACTGAATTAAGAGACACTCACTTTGGAGGTCAGTCTGTTGAGGATCTTAGTATGATGTTTCTCACTGATGCCCACAGAGATCATGTTCCTCAGGTTCCTCAGCATTGCCATAAAAGGAAGAGATTTTCCATCTGCAATTACAAAAAACACCATACACTTATGTCTGAGTAAATAATCAATCTATAATCCAGTTATGGACCCAGTGCATGTCCTTCTTCCACACCGATGAGTTTCTCCCAGGTGGCAGCTTTGTTTCCCTCCTGACTCAGTTTGCATTCCCATGTGTCGGGCTGCTTAAGTTTCATTGGCTTTCCAGCTCTCTCTCTCTCCCAAACCCCACTAAGACCGCTGCGAGAGAAGGCCTTCAGATCACTCGGGTATCTGCATGCACAGACAGACAACAAATACTCACTTATGACTGGCTGTTACTGGACCAAGCAATCAGTTATAAAAAAATATTGACAAATATGCCAAGTTGTAGGACTAACTTTTTTCCCAGAATGGCCATGACATGTTCTGCAGACTCTTTGATGTGAAGGCGCTTTATCATCTTCTTAAGGTTGAATTCACTCTGTTTTTTATCCTTTACAGTACGATTCTGGCTCTCCAACTGTATCATAAGATATTCAGAAGATGTAATGTACAATAGTAATTTACAATGTGATATCAAACACATCAAACCAAACACAGTAAAGCTCACATATTTTTTGAGAATGGAGTCATCGACTCTGACAAGATCACCCCATTTTTTCCATTGTTCAGCAGAGATTTTCTGAAAGAAGAGGGGTAAAAAACAAAAACATTTTAAAGTAATGTGGAAAGACAAAAAATAACTAGAAAGAGATAATGTGTTCATCACTGTATGTTGGTATGATTTGTGCAACACTAAAATATGGGATTTGAAATGTCTTAAAATAATTACAAATTTTATTCTTATATTAATATTAAAATATAATTATTAAAGAATGTTCAGTGGTCTCAGACACTTGCAGCCCACTTTATATATTTTGATCTATAATATTATTTATTAAGTGTTTTTGACATATTACCTCTCCTTTCTTTCGTTTCTTGTTGTGTTTGCAGCGATGCTTCCGTGTATTGTATTTCGCCAGCTGATATTCAGTGAACTGCTTAAATTTATCCGACAGAGCTTTTTTCAGGCAGGAAGGTAAAGATTTACTGAAACACTGCACAAAAACATTTAAAAGGCATGAAAAAATAAAACCATAATCAACATATGAACATGGTATGAGTACAAATATAGTGATCATTTCTTAAGAGCAGTAACATAAATAATATTAAAACTCACCGTGCTATAGATCCTTGCCACCTCCAGCCAATCAGATGGCAGCTGTACAGCAGCACAAAAATACCTTCTCAAATGCAGCTTAGAACCAGGCAGATGGGCCGCCAATGCCAGCAGGAAGTTGGCTGTGATACGAATGTTTAGTTCCTGCCTAGTATACACCGCAACCTAAAACCAATACAAATATGCAAAAATATGTTAATAGGGTCATGACCTGAAAATTTCAGTTCATAACATATTAAATGTCATTGCACTATAAAAATGTTTTGTTTTTATGTTTCCAAGTTTTCATATCTAATTTCTTGTTTTCAGAAATGTACATACTATGTGTGCGTGTGTGTGTGAGAGAGAGAATCAGTAGTTGGGGCTAAACAGGCTGTGTTGTCGAAGCAGGTTTTGATCTCTGGCCATGCTATTAGCAGGCAGTATTTAGCAAAACTTTTATATCATGAATTTTTATGTTCCACAACCTGTCATTTTAGCAGACTGGGTTCAGTATACACTGTTTTCAGGCTAACAGTTCAAAGTTTTGAGTTCTGAAACTTACAGGATGTTTTTATAGCACAGTGGCATCCTATATATCAAAAGATCAAGGGTATTTTGATTTCTCTGTTCATGACCCTTTTAACATTGAACAACATAACCCCCACACACTCACACAGTCAGAAAACACCAACCTTTAGGAGAAACTCAGGGTCTTCTGTGGTAATCTCTGTGGCCAGAACCTTAATAACGGCCCACACACTCCTCTTCTTATCCCAGTCCTTCTGACCCGGGGTACAGCTCTTATTGACAAGGGAGCAGCACACCATATTCAGCAGGTTGTTCTGAAGGGCAAACAAAAGTGACATAAGAAAAAAAGTGTCACATAAGAAATGTTGACTGATTAAAAATATTATATATAAAGCTGGTTCAATAATCGTGTTAATTAAGCCTACCCAAATGTTACTGTTAAAATTCCAAATAATCTGAATTATTCACTCCTTTCTTATATAGGGAATTAAGGGAAAATAAAAGACTAAATTTAACATGCACACGTGTGTTGACTTTCTAAATCTAATCACCAAAGAATGCAAATAAACAAAGCTAAAAATAAATAGTAAAGTTAGAGCATTAGTAACCATAATTTAGGTTCCCACAAACCCCTGAACTGTGTTCACTCGACTCACCTTTCTCTCCCTCAATTCCACAAGACGCTCATCCTCACTTGCTTCAAGCACCCCAAACTCTTCAAGAGGAGCTACAGTCTGCTCCCCCTCTCCATCTAAATCCATATTCAAAACAGGCATCTGGTCATCCTCCTCAGTGCTTTTATGTATGGCATCCTGTTATGATGTACAGAGAGAATATAGTTAACTACATTTGCATTTCTCAAAGAAAACACCAGTCCTTGCAAGGTATTTGTAAGTAAATGTAAGTAATGCAAGTAAAAATCTGTGGAAAAGGAATTTTAAAACATCTGGTGAAAAAAATGCTACATTAATTTAAAATTTACAATTTTACAAAGCAAGGGGAAATCACTCCATACCTGTCTAGGCTCCTCGCTAGATGCTGCTCCCAGCAGCCCTTCAGGTGAGAAATGCATGTCTTCAGCTTCTCTCTTTTCATTTGAGCAAGTTTTATTCTCCATTGAAGGTGACTGATAGGAGCAGACAGGTTGGGTGGCACTGGATGACATTTTGGAGTAAGAGAGTAAAGGATTATGGGAATAAGAGGAGGTTAGAGAGGATGGGACTGGAGGATGAAGTGAAGGCTTCATTAGGAGGGTATTCTTAGTGCTCAGCAGAGAAGAGGATGAGGATAGTGAGCTCTTCGTTGTGGATGACAGAAGAGAGGAGGTGGTCATGGTGGAGGACAGGCTGGTTGGCTGGAGCGCTGGACATTGTGAAGAGATGGAGGTCTGCTTGGCCCAGGATGGAGATGTGTGCTGATGCTGGGACAACACTGAGGGAGCTTGAGACAGAAAGCGATTTTCCAGCCTTGAACTGCTATAGTTTCTTTGTATTCTGGCATCTGTGTTCACCTTCAGATCAGTCTGAAGGGGAGCCGGAGTCTTCATGGCTACCTTTCGGAAGAAAGAGAAATGCAGAACATGAAACTATGTTTTTGTCCAACTACACTACTAAAGTAAAATAACAAACTGATTCTTGAGACAGGACACAAAACACATTCCACAAATTTCCCTGCAAATTAGATTTCAACTAGAAACCTCCTTGAGCTCACCTGTCAGAAAGCTAAATGTTAATCTATACATTGTCAAGATAAAATGCTACTATATCCTAGTCAGGCACGCTTTTTAAATCCTCTTTCCACGTTTTACATTATTGAGTTAAACATGCTAAGTTTTATGTTTTTATATGTAACCTTAAGTAATTGTACAAACTGGCAAATTTGAAAGAAATTGTTTGGGATGTTTGATCATTTTCTTCTTTTTAATAAGGCCCCATCAGTAGCTAGCAACATTAGAAAAACTAAACAGAGCGTGCAATAAATGTATAATTATGAAGATGGCACTACTGCTAATAACAATATTATTATATATCAGTTTATATATCAATCCTGTGAGAATTTCTGTTTAAAGGTGCGGTCAATTCAGTATAGTGTTCAACAATAGCTACTGACAAGCATGGGTGTGTCTTATGCAAACACCAAATGTATTGTAGACACACCTGGAAAATCCAACAAGCTTTATCCACTCCTTCTCAGTGCGTTTATACAAATTCCAGCTTCTATACGTACTGGTCTTACTAGTGTATTTCTCCTTCTCAACCGCAAAAAAGTGAAGTAGATCCCTTATCCCGAGATTTCTACCTGAGCTGTAAAGACCAATTTACAGGACACTTGCGGTCGATTGGAGCGCACCAAGTGACAGTGAGCGTGGGGCAAAGTCCTCCACTTAGCCTCTGATCAATGAAGAACAGTCTTTGTCTTCGCAATGTTTGTTTTATATTGCCACACAGGCTGCATGCACGAAAGATTCATCAGCACTCGTTTTTAGAGTCGCTTCTTTATGGTCATGTGCATAAACATGACAGACAAACAAGCAGACGGTCGTACTTGGGTAAAGTTGGTTTTATAATTCGCACATTCACACATTTCCGCGTTCAATAACGCAATCTGAAAAATATAATAATAATTTCGGTCAGTCATCATTGCGTACTACTATGTGCACAAATCAAAACACGCTTACCTCTATGGATTAGGTTGTCAATAATGTCGCTAATTAGAATTTGCAAAGAAATAAAATAAATAATAATCATCATCATCATCATCATCATTATTTTTACACATATTATATTTATTAAGTTATTGAACGCGTAAACGAGTGAATGCGCGATTATAAAACCAACTTTACCCAAGTGATAGTCGTGTCTGTCTGTCACTGATTACTGTGATTATTGACATGAAAATCTCCCAGCAACACTGCTGTAAATAAACGTGTGCACTATATTTGGACTATATTTAGTGCTACGTGATTCATTAAACAAAACCGTTTTAACAAGTAAACATGTAAAACCAACAAAAACTCACCTTTAATGTCCTGTGACCAGGTACGAGAGTGAAATGAAGCAAACCGATGAAACAAAATAACTTCCTCAGCTATCATGTGCATGTCACTACCGTAATGAACTGAATACAGACGCAGGGGGATTGGTGCAGACGGAAAATTATGGAACATGGAAAAAATGGAAATAATGGAAAATTCTTTCTTTACTTACATGACCAGTGTTACTTTTCAAGATTATCGACTTTCACCAGGACCCTGTATTTCGAAGGAAAACTAATGAATGAATATCTTCTTTCTTTCTTTCTTTCTTTCTTTCTTTCTTTCATTTATTTATTTATTTATTTATTATTATTATTATTATTATTATTATTATTATTATTATTATTATTATTATTATTATTATTATTAAACTGACCCATTTATGAATGGAGAAATGTTACATATTTACAAACCAACATTTTTACGTTTTGCATTTTGCTTACCATGCTTTAACCAAATGAAAAAATATATACAATTAAATATTCCAGTATTAAGTTCCTTTTTAACAAAACGTGACTATGTACCATAAAACAACAAAGGAAACTGAGAAATATTCTGAAAGATAAATAAATAAGCTTTCCACTGATGTATGGTTTGTTAGGATAGGGCAATATTTGGCTGATACTACTGGGCATATTTGAAAAAAATATATTCAGAAAATCTTTGTGGTTCAAATGGAGTTTTTAGCAAAGCATATTACTAATCAAAAATCAAAAGGTTTTTTTAGTAGGAAATTTACAAAATATCTTCACAGAACGTCTATAAATAATTTTGACATAAAATAAACATCCATTTGACCCATACAATATTTTGTGGGCTATTGCTACAAATATACCCGTGTATATACTGGTTTTGTTGTCCGATATCACATATTTGATACACACCATTTACCAAGAGGCATCTTCAGGCATTATACCTAAAAAGCCCACTGCACATGCGTACATTGAGTGGGAAGTGTATCTGAGAAAAAGAGCTCTTTTTCAGAAAGCAAGAAGGCCCTCCTTTCTTCAGTCAGCTGTGTTTTAGTCTTGTGGTCTTGTTGGGCAACGGACATTGCTTCACTTGGACTCCTCCACTGAACTGGTAAGAATTTGAATGTTATTTGAAAAGAGCTGAGAATAATAAGTAAATCTATGAATGGAGTCAAGCAATCATACATGCTTTTACATTTTAGTTAAAAGATTATGGACCTTGTGTCTGTTAGCCTAAGACTAATGAAATTGGGTTTAAAAGATGTTGTGTAGTTTTGTTCGCATTCACCAGTTTTTTTCCCACCATATTCATAATCTGGCTTCATCCAACGTCTACATTTCCGTACTGGAAATGTATGCAAATCAGCGCCTTTTCGATTAGTTAATGCATTATTTTCATATTTAAACATCAATTTCAGTGTCTTCTGTGGCATACTGGGGTTAATTAATTAGAGAAGGGTTTAGATAGTTACAGTAACTAGGTAAACGTTATTTATAGATTGAGGATGTTTGCTTTTTACACCACCAGATGGCGCTGTTAAAGCTGTTCCTCGAGGTTCTTCTGCTCCTTCAGTTTGAACTGCAGCTGTTGGATGGAGCTGAACCTCAGAACCTGAACTGTCCTGCATACGGTGGAGTTCCTGGCACTCCTGGACACAACGGACTTCCTGGGAGAGATGGAAGAGATGGTAAAGATGGAGCGATCGGACCCAAGGGAGAGAAGGGAGAGTCAGGTCTGTGTGTGTGTGTGTGTGTGTGTGAGAGAGAGTGAAATAAATAAAGTGAGAAAATCTGAAGTAGTTTATTATTTCACTACACATTTTGCTCTTATCTTATAGGACTGAGTGTTCAGGGACCACCAGGTAAAGCGGGACCTCCTGGGCCAGCTGGAGAAAAAGGGGAAAGGGGACCTTCAGGTTCACAAGGTATTAAACTTTTCAAGATATTATGGTTTAAAATGTAAAATTAAAAGAGGAAATGTTGTGATTCTGAGACTTAAACTGTACATGAACAAGTCTGTATGTGTATTTTGATACATGCTAAAGAAAATAATTGTTCCATATTTAGGGTCTCCTGAAACTGAACGTGTTCTTGAATCCCTGAAAACTGAGATCCAGCAACTTAAAGCCAAGATTGCCATAATTGAAAAAGTTGCGAGTTTCGGCCACTTCAGACATGTTGGACAGAAATATTACTTCACTGATAGTGTTGAGGGGACTTTTAGTCAAGGATTAAAATACTGCAAAGATTTGGGTGGAACAATGGTTTTCCCCAGATCTTCTATAGAAAATGAAGCGTTGTTGAAATTAGCAGTATCCAGTGGTTTAATTCGTAAGAAGCCATACATTGGAGTCACAGACAGAGAAACGGAGGGACGGTTTGTGGACACTGATGGGAAGCTATTGACTTTTACCAACTGGGGTCGTGGTCAACCTGATGACCATAAGGGACTACAAGACTGTGGTGTTATAGACGAGTCTGGCTTTTGGGATGATGGCAATTGTGGTGAAATACGTCCTGCTGTGTGTGAAATAAACAACAAATAGAATGTATCCACCTTTTTCTTTGATGAAGTAAACCTATGGGTGAGACTTCCGGTTCGTTTCATTCATGCCATTTTTATGCTAAGATAAACTGTGGATATCCTTCAAAAACGACAGTGTATATAAAATATACAAATAATAACTGATATACATTTTACTAAATAAACAGTTTCTTATGACAGTTTGTCACGAATGAAAGAGTGTCTCTTGTATTTGTATTTAATTTCAAATCTGATGTTAATTCTGTAACTCCTGAGTTGGCGCACACTATTTTTTTGAAGAAATAACACAGCGTTTTAACTAGGATGTCAATGTGACTGGGACGGTCTACATGTGTGCATTGTGTGGGCTGTACATCCTGAGAGGAAGAACAGTTTTTCAGAATATGAGATTCACAACACGAAGCTCATCGGGTTTAAAGGAAGAAAACCCTCCTTTCCTGTGGACTTGTTGAGCACTGCATTGGCTTTCTCCTAGACTCCTCCATTAAACCTGTAAGTTTCTACATGTTTTTCTTTTCTTTTTTTAAAACAGCTGAGTATAACTGCAGTAAATCTATGAAAGAAAAAAAAGGGAACAGTAAACTGTTCAAGTGGCTTGAACTTAAACAGTAGAGACACATGAAAATGGATGGCAATCATGTGCAATGCTATTTTATGTGTTAGTGCAATAATATCCATTCCAGATGGATCACAAATCTTTAGAAATTAGTTATTTAAGTTATATAGAAGTTATTGTCTGTAGAATAAACATAAAAGTTAATTAAATTAATTTCAGGGACTGATCAGGGCCATTTTTTCTCAAAATCGCATTTAGGCACTAAATCATTTGGTCCGTTCTGAGGCAAATATTTTCTGCTTAGTCCATTTGCAGCCACACCTAGACACTTTCAAATGTTTCATGTAACTGATCCTATCAGTTTTTCAGTGTAATTAACAATCATTCCTCAAAAAAGTAATTACTTGCTTAATATTAGTTACTCCTTTCAAAAGTAATATGTGACCCTGGACCACAAAACAAACACCTACATTCTCATGAGACTAATAGAGTTGGAAGGATGTTTTCCTATTTTCATGCTGACTTAAGGGGAAATGTGTTGGACTGATTCACACCTAAATATTGAGCATGTACAATATTTTGTAGTTTTTTTCTACTGCCACATAATTTGGTATAAAACGTAAATAGATAAAAGTCTTCAGTACAGCTTTCTGATTTCTGTAAATTGTGTATTTAAAAATTTAAAAAGCTTTTTTTCATGCACTGGATGAAAATGAATTAACCAGAGAATTATGATAATATCTATTAGCATTTTTACTTAGTTTACCTGTGGTGTCTTGCCTTAAGTTAACTGTTTTAAACATTAAAAAACAGCATAACCAAAAAAAAAACATTTTCCCATTGTGCACCACCAGATGGCGCTGTTAAAGCTGTTCCTCGAGGTTCTTCTGCTCCTTCAGTTTGAACTGCAGCTGTTGGATGGAGCTGAACCTCAGAACCTGAACTGTCCTGCATACGGTGGAGTTCCTGGCACTCCTGGACACAACGGACTTCCTGGGAGAGATGGAAGAGATGGTAAAGATGGAGCGATCGGACCCAAGGGAGAGAAGGGAGAGTCAGGTCTGTGTGTGTGTGTGAGAGAGAGAAAATAAATAAAGTGAGGAAATCTGAGGTAGTTTATTATTTCACTACACATTTTGCTCTTTTCTTATAGGACTGAGTGTTCAGGGACCACCAGGTAAAGCGGGACCTCCTGGGCCAGCTGGAGAAAAAGGGGAAAGGGGACCTTCAGGTACACAAAGTATTAATTATACGTTATTAGAATTAATTTAGCTATTTCAAAATCGCTTTGCAAATTAGAGATTCATAAAATGTAAAAATTAGAAGTTGTAAAAGCTCTTATTTAAATCATTTATATGCAATAATTATGTTCATTCATGTACCCAATTTCAAAATGGAATTATTCTATTTTCAGGCTCTCCTGGACGTGAAAGCATATCTGACTCTCTAAGAGCTGAGATTCAGCAACTTAATTCCAAGATTGCCACGATTGATAAGGTTCTGAGTTTTAATACATTCAGAAAAGTGGGACAGAAGTACTACATCACTGATGGTGTTGAGGCAAATTTTGATAAAGGGATGCAGTACTGTGAGGATGCTGGTGGAACAATAGTTTTGCCAAGAACTGCTTCTGAAAATCAGGCATTATTGAAGGTAGTAATATCCAGTGGCTTAAGTGGTAAGAAGCCATTTATTAGAGCTACAGACAGAGAAACAGAGGGACAGTTTGTGGACACTGAGGGGAAGCTATTGACTTTTACCAACTGGTTTCCCAGTCAGCCTGATGACTATAAGGGAGTACAAGATTGTGGAAGTATAATGGACTCTGGCCTTTGGGATGATGTTGGTTGTAATAGTGTATATCCCATCATATGTGAAATTGAAATCAGATAGTATTTTTACAATATTAAGATGTGTAAATATCTGCAATAATAATATGATATTAACAGTGCATACAGAATAGACAGTCTAAATCAGACTGTCAAATATATCTCTGTATAAAACATATCCTTTATATGCATAAAATATACAGAATTAATTGTTTTTAAATAAATGTTTTGTTTTAAATGCATTCTTATAATTATTTGTCATGAATCTAGGAGTGTCTCATTCATTTCACTGCAAGTCTTACATTAACTTTAAAGGAAATGAAAAGAATGAAAATAATGAAATTATAGGACAGCGATTTGATCATATTTATTTGTTTATAATGTTTATTCTAGAATCATAAACAAGTTATCTCCCAGTGAACTCACATAAGACTGTTTATATCATTTCTGATGCATATATATTTTATTTTATACATTTATATCATTCAACTTCTAAATGGAATAAACAAACCCATAACTTCATTAACAACTCTCCTTACAAAATTTTGACAAACGTTTTCGTTTTGTATGAACTAATAGTTTAACTAATTACTAATTCTCTCAACCCCAAATGATTTGAAGTCCAATATTCTAATAAATTCACAACTTGCACAGGCACATGAAGTCACTGCCGCAGCTAAGCTTGTAATGTGGAACAGTTTACATTCAGCAAATAGAAATATTGCTATTACATTATATTGCTGTACATTTCTTCAGGAGAAAAGATGATGTGAACATTTATGTGAATTTTCTATTAGTGATCAAACACATAATGGAATATAATTGTATATGGGTAACAGAGATAATTATAGCTAGCTTGAAGCTACACGTGACAGTTAATGAGATTAATAGAGCGGTTTTATTTGAATGTTACCTTCAATCAACACTGAGAGTTTGTAATAACTTCTGACTGCAATCCAATGTGGATTTTGGTGAAATGATGAGGCACAAACCTATTGTTAGTAACATTTTAGAAGAATTTTATGGAGATGATATGCAATTACAACTTATGTGGGGAGTGAAATAAATAGGTTTTCCAATAATATATGGTTTGTTAGTAGATAGATAAATAGATAGACTGCAAAAAAAATCTAAATACTGAACAATGCATATTAAACAATTTTTTTTTATTTATATGCAAAGGAAAATGTACAAAATATCTTCATGGAACATGATCTTTACTAAATATCCTACAGATTTTTGGCATTAAAAAAAGAATCAAATTAAATAATTTTGACCCATAAAATGTATTGTTGGCTATTGCTATAAATATGCCCATTTTACTTATGACTGGTTTTGTGGTCCAGGGTCACATATTACTTTTGAAAGGTGTAACTAATATTAAGCAAGTAATTACTTTTTTGAGGAATGATTGTTAGTTACACTGAAAAACTGATAGGATCAGTTACATGAAATCTAGGCTAATTATACAATGAATGAAAGCTTACAGATGGTATTAAATAGGTTAGTGGGTAAAATGTTTCTCTCAGTAGCTCAGTAGTTTTTTTGGGGTTCTGGAGGGTTTTTTTTCTGTTCAAACACAGTGAATATGCATTAAACAAACATGGGCCAACTATAGGCCAACCTAGGCCTATAAACCTAGGCCCATAAATTAAGAAAACATAAATAAAGACCCATGAACAGAAATAAGCAGACTCTGTAAGAGTTGGTGCACAGGGACCCCCAGGTAAAATAGGACCAGCAGGGCCAGCAGATACATTTTAACATGTAATAATACAATAAATGCTTACCTATAGGGGAGACACTTTGAAGGTGGTTCACTCCCCATGTGGGAATCTCCACTGTATAATTTATGATACTGGGGGATTGTGGGACACCATACTTCATTTCCTTTCCTTTCCTTTTATGTAATTTCACAGGCACTGCTGCTGACATTAATTATGCGCTGACAGCAAATTACATTGATGGATTGAAGTTTGAAGATTGAAGCAGGGGGAAGAACTGTCCTTCCAACAAATGACGAGGAAAATAACTTGTTAACGTCATTGCATGTTGTCTTTGGATCTTCCTACATAACGTTTAGAATGACAGACAGACAGATAGAGAGGAAATCTGTAGATATGCACAAAGAGGCTTTGACTTTGTGGAAGAAAAATGAACCTAAAGATTGTCGTGGAGATGAGGACTGTGTTATTATATTTACAGAGGGTGAATGGAACGACGTTAAGTGTGAACTACAAATTGAATAAATCTCTGAAAACATTTTAAAGTAATTATTTAATTTCATACATACATGTTAAGTAAAAAATTTTATGGTTTGGCTATTATAACTTTAGCCTTTGCCTTCTGCACAAGCAAAGCCACAACTTCACTCCTGGTTATCCTAATAAGTCAATCATTAACATTTATATAAACATTGGATTTTGTTGTTTTGAATAAAATCAGTCAAATTGTTTGTGTTCGTGGACATCCCTGGATTCATCATATTACTTCATATGAAAATAGACTACTTAAAAAGGCATCGATCCTTTCTGTTATGTTTATAAATGTTTCCTTTGACACACCACAATACAAAGTGTAATTGCCAATACAAGAAAAAAAAGAACTGACCATATTTTTAGCATTTGCACGAATTAAGATAATAATATAATATAATATTGATCTTGTAAATAATATTCGTGATTAATATTGATAGGTTACTTAATTGTGTTACTACTTCATTGTAAAAGTTAATGAAAAACTACAGTTATTTTTTCACAGAGGCATCACTTCAGGATCGAAAACAATTTGATATACTAATAAGACACATAACAATGAACCATGATCACAAATATATAGGCTAACCAATATTTAACTGCAATCAATTAGGCAGAGGAACTGAGCCCTTAATTCTCAAAGACTCAAAGGTCCTGGCTTTCTTTCAGTTGTTCAAACAGTGCATTTCCATTAAACAAACACTGAGCGCCTATCAGACAATGTTTGATTTACCTCAATTATTAGGTCATGAATCAAAGTATTCGTTTTTCAGTGTAAAAAACAATCATTGTAAGTTACATTACATGACAAATGTGACTGAGATACAGGCTGAAAACTAGTAAATTGACACAGTATTTGTTTCTCTTTGGTATGTCATTGAACTCTGGGTAACTACGTCACAAATTTGTTTTTCTAGAGTCTCTTTTAGTGTTAATCGCCAGGCCTGGTCTGTTGGTAAGATTCATATGCTTCTGGATTGGTAAGGATGTTTTTAAGCAGTAAACTAAAGAGAGACGTAGCCTAAATGTCAGTAGCCTAGTTTTTTGTTGTTGTTGTTGTTGTTGTCTAGTTTATATATATATATATATATATATATATATATATATATATATATATATATATATATATATATATATATATATATATATATATATATATATATATAATTTATTTTTATTTAATTTTTTTTGACACCACTGTGGGCAGAATGCCTTTTAATATTCAATGTATAACTGAAAATGTGAATAAAAAACGTTACACTTTTTGCTTACCTTCCTTTTACTATCCGTTGTACACTTTGAAATAATAACATCAAACCTCGTTGATATTAAATATCATCGTTGTTATTAAATGTCATCATAATAAGTATGAAGTTACAGTTTTACTAAATGAAAGTTAGCGAAAATAATTTTTTAAACGGCAAAAAAACATGTCTGAATGCAACACTCCGGCAACAGAAACCCTGCTTGTTTCCACAGTGAACAGAAGATGGCGCCGTTAAAGCATCAAATCTGTGCTTCGCTGCTTTTAATGGAGTTTATTCTGTTAGCTGCGGCTCAAAGTAGCTGTCCAGCTTATGCTGGGGTGCCGGGCACACCTGGACACAACGGCAGCCCTGGAAGAGATGGAAGAGACGGGTTTCCTGGACCAAAAGGAGAAAAGGGAGATCCAGGTTTGTGCTGTTAGTTGTTGGTGTGATAAGTCATAAAGTTTGATCTAGCTGTAGAACATGATGCTGACTGCAGATCAGAGAAATGAGATTTAATCATCATTTTGCAGGAGTTGGTGCACAGGGACCTCCAGGGAAAATAGGACCACCCGGTGTTGCTGGCCCTCAAGGACACAAAGGGAATCCAGGTTCACTAGTTAAAAAATAAAGCAAAGTGGATTATTATTTATTAAAATGGGCAGGATTTGCTAATACACGTATTTACCTGTATACAATACATATATACAATATTTTGTTTTGAAATACCTTTTCACACTTAAATACATTTAATCTTAGTATTTTTGATTTTTAAAATACATAATGTACTTTGCCATTTAGCCTCCTATTTAGACTGTTGGTTTCCTGGACTGATGGGCAGTATTTCAAATAGATGTGTTTGAAATACTATTTTGTATTGAAATACCTTTGGAAAATGTCTGATGTATTTTGAATTTAAATACATTTAATCTTAATATTTTTGCATACTTGTTTATCCAGGAAATCATTGGTAAAGAAGTTTTGAAAATAGAAAAATACTAAGCCTAAATGAAGTTTAATACAAAATATTATTTTGTATTTGACATACAGCCCATCCCTAAAAATGTGTTATTCCATATAATTATTAAACAGCGAGATTAATTTCAAACATTCATATTAAAAAAAAAAAATTATTAAAGGTGTCTAGAATGGGGGAGAAAGTCAAACAATAAATAAATAGTGAATGAAGATCTAGACTTTGATCATGCATTGTCTTTTAACCATATCTTTATACAGTAAAGGTTCAAGAAAAATATATTTGTTGGTATTTTCTTCTGATGCTTGAAATATTCACTGCGCTATGCTTTTACAGGCACTGGTGTTCAAAACGGATTAGTAACACAGCTTCAATCAGATGTCAAATACCTGACAGAGAGACTCACTATAGTTGAGAAAGGTAGAATTCTCCTACATAAACAATGACCGCCCTGTACCTGCTTTGTTTATGTGTAAGAATATTTATATATTTAAGATAATGCTTTAAAAAAATGTTAATGTTTAGTCCTAGGATTTCACATGTTCAGAAAAGTCGGCCAGAAATATTACGTGTCTGATGGGCTGGTGGGAAACTTTGAAAAGGCACAGAAGTTCTGCTCTGACGCTGGGGCTAAAATTGTCCTCCCAAAAAGCGAAGATGAGAATAAAGTGCTAACTGCAATGCAAGCTGCCCTCGACTCTACTTATGTATATGCTGGTGCAACGGACATAAAGAAAGAAGGGCATTTTGTGGATACCAGCGACCAACCGTTAACTTTCACCAACTGGAAGGAAAAAGAGCCGAATGACCATAAAGGAGTGGAGGACTGTACAGTTATTTACAAAAGTGGTGTTTGGAATGACATTAGCTGTAATTCAGATTGGCATGTGGTGTGTGAACTGTGAAACAGCTCGTGAATCGTGGCTCTGATGTTTGGGTAAAGATGGAATAAATCGTGAAAACAGACTGGATTTGACTCAAAGTTTACTGTCATGAAAATTCAGGTACAGTTTAGCAACGGTTTAAAGTTTTTTGGTTTTTTAAAAAAAGTCATTTTTATTCACTCATATTCTGATAACACCCGTTCACCGCAGAGGATCCATTGCTGAGACCTAATGTTCTCAGTAAACTTTCATTTTTGGGTAAATTATTTGAGGGTCATACAATGTCCTCTTCCTTTGAAAAAAATATCTCACAAGTATTAGCATTACAACACTATGCCATAAACATCTTTTTTTCATCCAGTTCTGGATTCTGTGGACACTCACAAGGGGAAAAGCAGAAAACCGCTGAAGCTAGTGAAGCTGCTTTCATTGTCAAAAACCCAGCTATTGCTCCACAGCTCAGTGTACACTTTATCGCCCTTCTGCAGTGAGAGAACAACACCGTTACTGGCATTACCATTGGACGCAGGCTTCTCGTTAAATACAGAGCACTGGGTCTGATCATTTTTAGAAAGACTGACTGCCATTTGTTTACCACCGTGAGAATGAGCATAAAATCTGAAGAAATAGACTCCATTCAGTGGTGCTGTGAATACACCTGTGAGATACATAAAAAGGAATTTAGTAACTGTAAAGAAGTGAATATAGTCACAATCGACAATTAATATAATAAAGAAATATTAATGACACAGCTTACCGGTGTCGGGGTTATAAGCATTGCCAGTGTTAGTGAAGACTTTTTGGTACACCAACGTTTTCCGAACATCAAAGGGACCAAACTGTTGTGATCCAGATGCCAAAAATCCAGCTGAAAAGGCAATCTTTTTGACTGTGGAAAGGTAAGAGAACTTGTTTTGGTTTTTGCCACTTCTGCAGTTGGTTTTAAATATAACACCATAAAATAATCATTTTAATTTACCTTCATTTTCAGCCTGCATAGATTCATGTTTTTCACTCAAGGCTTTTGTGAAAATCCTTAGAGCTGTTCAGAATGAACATCGCAGAATTTTATTAGTGCTTTGGGTTGAAAACGATTCAACAGATCAACGTGTCTTTTAAAGGTGAAAACAGATCAAGCAGAAAATACAGAAGATATCGATTAGAACTCACAGATGTACTTACCTTCATTCTCTACCTTCAGCTCTTTCAGTGTTTCCTCTGCGGCTCTCAGTCTTTGCTCAATTTTATTAAACTGCTCAGATGTAATGAAATCTTGTGCCAGGGAGACCCCAACACAAAGCAATAATAGCGTCTTTTGAGCTGCCATCTTCAGCTACCTATACCTATGCTTTTTATGGTGTGTGTCAATTTTGCACAGTTTGGACCGAGATGGAACCTAATGATGCAGTAAAAGCAAACATGACCCTTGTATTGTTTGGACATGCCTCAGAAAAGCTTCAGAGAATCAAATATTACAAACAGTAACTTTCTGCAGCTATATCAACGCTATTCAGATTCATTTTTGATTATATCTGGTCTTATTCTTTGAGCTAATGTTTCAATAGATGATTCATATGTAATGCATTTTGAAAATATTACGTATAGTAATATTAAGTATTTCGTCACTTTGAATAAAGTAACGTTTAGTAATATGGTGGCGTTTTATGGGCATTGTATCACAAAAAATCTTACATATATTAATAAAGAACAAAGAGAATTTTTAAAACGTGAATCTAGGATGGTCTGGTAGTATAACTAGGAACGAAAAGATTATTTAATAATGACAACCATTATCAAATGAATCCTTACGAAACAAAATCACATACTTTTCAAACATTCCTGTGCCTGTTCTATGATTGGATAAAAAGTTAATTTAGGGCGTGACGTCACAAAGTCGGTTGCACGAAGAAGGAAAGAGGCCGACTTCCGGTATGGTGCGTTGTTGAAGAGGGACCACAGGACGTAACTGCCAGGAAAATGCGGTAAGCCGTTGTCACAACTGAAAAAGAAATTAAACAGCAACACGTCTCAGTGCAATCTTTACGACTTTGCAATAAATGTGGCATATGGTCATATGGCCTAAGGGCTTTGTGACGGAAGCAATCGGGTACGCTGATCAGTCGTCGATCGATCGGGATTAGAGAGCGCGGTTGAACATGGGAACGAGATCGAGTCGTTTACACGAGGAGGCTGCCGCGACAGCTTTCGATAAAGATGGCATCAAGAGAGAGTCCTGTCGAAGAATCCGAAACACCAGGCCCACTAGCCTCATGGTGGAGTTCTCCGGTAGCTTCGGCCATCACTCAGAGACGAGCCGAAGCCGGTCGGAGGAGGGAAGCGACTCGGACACCGGGCAGCAGGCGAGCAGCGACGGCAGCCCCGCCGACAGCCACATGTCCCCGTCTCTGAGCAGCCAGGCCTCGCCGACGGACGACAACGGGGCCGAGGAGAAACGAGAGGAGGATGGCAGTCCTGGAGGCCCTGCAAGCGCGGAGGAAATAGGCCGAGCACCGCAGCGCACTTTCTCGGATCGTTTGCCCGGTGGCCGCCATTCTTCCTCCGGCAGCGTCACAGCCAGGTCCGCCCGGGTGAGGGACACTCACGCCCGGCCGTCGTCCGAGGCGTGGATCGGCGTCTACAGGATCAACAACCGCACCGGTGGTAAGTGGAAAGACTCATCGATCCTGTCCCTCGGTGGTCATTTCAGACGTACTCCCTGTTCTGCTCCAGTTCTGTCACATACACCTGCACTGTTTACAGTGACTTATGGAAAAAAAAAAAAAACGTATAATATACTAAGTATAAGCATGTACTATAAATTACGAATATAAAAATTAACCTTTACGGCCTTTTTCGTGTTGGTCAAAGAGATTATTCATTCAAAAGCACTGTATTGCTCTCTAAATGTTTACTCCCCTTATGCTGTTTCAGATCTGTATATGAGACTTTAGTATAAAATTCTAATTAAAGTGAAATTCTGTTTATTTTTCTTGAGCTAACATGAACCATTGATGCATATTTATTTCCAAGGTTATTAAAGAGAATAAATGCTGCAACACATTTTTTGCTTGTATTTTGCAAGTATCGTTTGCCGTTATTGTTAGTTAACGCTTGAACAAATGGGAACTTTTTGTAAGATGTTACGGAAAGTTTGTACGTGTAATAATAAAATGGGCAAAACCCAGCCTGTCTGGTATGTGAATTTTAAGCATTTTGAACCAAATAAAACATTGGAAGGTGATTTAAAAAAGATTAATGATTCTGCATGAGACTAATGAGCTTTCAGTGTAATTAGGCTTTGGGGTTTATAGACATTTCAAACATTCCTGATAGGATGAACCTTGATGGATTGAAACAGAAAGACCAAAGGTAAACCCAGTTTGCTTGATGGTCTGCATTGTTTTTTTACACTATATTGGTCTGTTGGTCATGGTCTAGTCACAGGGTTCAGAAAAGTGGGCCATGTGGATGCATGCTCACCCGTCTATTACTGTGACTGCATCTCCGCTTTGCGATGCTGGACAACTTGCTAAGTAGTTTGCCTTCCTTTTCAGCTCTTCGTTGTCCCTTCTGCTCCAAGCCGTTTCCTGGAGGACGAACCGAGGACCATCTTTTAAGTTGTTTGACTTCTCCACCTCTCCCTTATAACGGTAAGCATACCATTTGTTTTTTGTTTCATCTTCTAATGTCTTAGATCAGTGGTCTCAAACTCAACCTGGAGGACCACAGCTCTTCAGTTCAGTTCCAGCCAGGTCCAAATCACGCCTGCTTGGAAGTTTCTAGTCATTCAAAAGACTTTGATTAGCTGAATACAGTGTGTTTGATTAGGGTTGGAGCAAAGCTGTGGACCTCTGGGAATTGAGTTTGAGACCAATGTCTTGGATATTAATTGTATATTTTTTCCAATAGCTGATGTGCTACAGAAGGACAGTGGAGAGTGTTCAATTTGTCTAGAAGACATGTTGCAGGGGGAAGCCATCGCTAGGCTGGCCTGCCTGTGTGTCTACCATAAGAGGTAATCATTACAATAAAAAAACAACACCACAATAGTGTGACTTATAATATAATAATTGGCTTATAATAATAATAATAATAATAATAATATGGCTTATATTTCTCTAAACAGCTGCATTGACACATGGAGCAAAGTGAAGCCGTGCTGCCCTGAGCATCCTTTTGATTGATTCATGTGTTCACATGCAATGACACTTTGACTCAGGTGAGTTTGGTCATTCAAGTAGCTTTCTTTGTTAAAAGTATATTAAAATGTTAAATTCATAAGTAATTTAATATTATATTTTTTCAAACTTGTATGGCCTTTTATTCTGCAGGAACAAAGATATTTTAAACGTTGTTTAATGTTTGAATGTTTTAACCCTAGACACATTTGACTTTTGATTGTATGGACATTAAAATATGATTTCATAATGGCGTCTAACAGAAGAAATGGATGCAAGTGCAAGTTTTCCTTTAAATGAGTAGTTTACCAAAAATAGCATTACATCACTTGCTCACCAATAGACCTTCTGCAGTGAACGATGCAGTTGAAATGGCTAATAAAAACATAACATTAATTCACAAGTACGTAAACGGTACTTCATATGGGCTTTTTTTCTCGTATATTAGTCAGTTTATTATAAACCTGCAGCTTGATTGGTGTAGTGTGAATTGTGATGTTTTATTAATTATTAAATCATTCATATTCCGACGGCACACATTCACTGCAGAGGATCCATTTGTGGGCAAGTGATGTAATGCAAAGTTTCTTCAAACCCATCTACTACATCTGATCTGAATTTTTGGGATGAACCATTGTTTAAAAAAAAAAAAAAAAAAAAAAAAAAAAGTACATTGCTCTTAACTTTTGTTCTGCATTTTGATTTCAGGAGACAATACCCCCTGGCAGGAGCATATTTTCTGATTAGAGGATTGAGAGAAAGACACAACGGAACAAAAACAAATAACAAGCATAAACACTCATGGACAGCTTAATCGGCCTGGCCCTGAGTGAGCCTGGCTTTTACTATCTGATGTGACTCCTGAGACTTGGCTTTACTCTGCTCTACGGCACCTGTCTGAATGGCGGGTTTGCTCTGCTTGCCTTTCCTCTCTTAACTCTTTAAAGCTCAGAGTGAAACTGGTCAACTCAACAGAACTTTGCTAAACAAACGTAAATGGAGAGAGGTTACACATGCATCGTCTCTCCTCGTGGACATCTTGATCTCCCGGAGGGATGGTGTTCTTCTTACCATGGAAACGTGGCGATCTGTAATTTATGCCGGGCTTAGCGTTTGGTTTTGTGCAGCCAGCTGGGGTTGCGTTGGCTTGAACTACTTGATTTTGTTAAGTTTGTTGGCCAGATCCCGGATGAACGCAGATGAGTTGTACATGCGTAAATATTGCACAGGAATTACATATGAGGCATGATGTTTTATATTTTGGGGGTGGATAATCTTGTCAACCCTTTTCCTTTTTTGTTACTATAGGAATATTTCAAAGGCAGAATGGAATTTACAATAGATTTGTTCGACTACCATGAATAGTGATTTTATCCATCGTTGAAGCAAAACTTCATTACCACATCAGGCTCTTTTAACCTCTTGATCTGATTGCTTTTACTCAATTGTAAAACTGTATATTGTTAACAGATCAGAGCGATACTTCCACTAGCTAGCTTGATGGATGTTATTGGTTGCAGTGAAGTGTGTGTTCTAGTGTGTGCTGAAATGCAGATTTTGACGCTGATGACCTGACAGCATTTGCTGCTCATGAAGGCGAGGTCTCTGTGTCTCATAAAAAAAGTAGCCTAGAGAAATCCAGTCACTTTACACTCTTTACACCAGGCCTCCTCTACACTGAATGAGGCCATCTGTGGTGCGGAGATGTGTGTCAAGCACAGTAACGCCATATGGTGCACGCTTTTGCCTGAGGATGGCATAATTATGACATTGTCATCGACTCCCTTGGAAAGAACAATGGATTAAATATGATGCACAGGTAGTGTTTTTTTCTATTGTTTTTTTTTTTTTTTTTAAGGCCCTCCACTGGGTAAATACTTTATGTTTTGAGGTTTATGGGGTTTCCTGATCGTGGGTGTTATGTTCATTATTCTATTGTCTTGTAGAGGTCATTTGGTCTGTTACTTTTTTGCCTTAGCCCGAGGATTCATATTTTTGTGTGGCAAGATCTCTGAATGGAGACTTTGCTTTTCTCAGCTAAGAGCTTAACTTTGAAAGTATTGCAACGTGTTACCTTCACAGGACAGTCTTGACGGTTCTTTCCAAATTGAAAACACGAGAAATGCCACTTGTGTCTGTGTGAGTCAAAGGCGAAAGTCTTTTTTACAGTTACAATTATGTTTTGTGTCGGTGTAGTGCATTGTGGAGTGAAGGGAGGCATTGTCAGAGTATTTTGACAATCTTTTAAGTTAGCTTTTGCCCTTTAACTTATGTGGTGCCATACCTCAATATCAATATTTACTATACTAACCTGGGGCTTAGCTAACTCCAAAGGTGGTGTTTTTGTTTTTTTCTTGAAATATTATATATATACACAGTATAAATACCATAGCAAGTTCTGTAATTATTCAGTGCTAAGGGTCTTGACCCGCTTGATCCTGTGTTTTGACGGTTGTCAGTCAAATATGAATGAGTTGGGAATGTTCTTAAGGTCAATATGATTTGCATATATTCACATCCCCAAACACAGACAATCTGCCTTCATTCTGCTAAAGAACAATTGAGTATTTATTTATTAAAGTGTAAATATGTATCACCTTTCAAAATGGCTTTGTCTTTTGTTTGTCCATGATGCTGTTTCATGCCTAAATCTTTTTGTATGTCTAAAAAAAATTGGTTTTATATGTATTTTTTACAATAAATATGCTTAAGTGTGATAGTTTTTGTGCTCTGCATCATCTTTGCTAATGGAAATAATTACATTTTATGTGTGTGTGTGTGTATGCATGCATATATATAAAAACATTGAAATATGTTGGTGTAATATTAGTTGTGAAAAAGTTAATTTATATATGGTTCTGTGGAAGTTCTGTTTACTTCCTTGATTTTGTAACACACGGTCACATAAATTTAATATTTGTTGTATGGTAAACATTTTGAATTGTGCCAACTCAGGCACAAGTGCTTCCTTTTTAAGTGGATTTTGCCAGAAAGTGTCAAAATTCTGTATAACCTATGTTTCAACAGCTCTTGTTGCGCTTGCATTTTGTGGTTACATTTGTGAAACTTGTTTAACCCTGCATACACACACAGACAAAGTCACCGATCTTTTAAAGTAATACTGTGCTAGAAAGTCGAGCATGTTACTTTTTATCTGCAAATGTACACAAGCTTGCCTAAAGATTTGCCTATTTGTGTCAAAAAAGTGTAACCGCTTATAGATTACTATTATAATTATGCCATAATGGTGGAGTCATAAAAATGTACCAGTTCAAAAAGTGGGCACTGAAAAGGGAAGCCTGTTATGTGAACTTTTACACGAGCAACTGTTGGTCAGTTGTGTGCAATTGTGTGAACAACTTCACAACAGATTTTCCACAGAGGGTTTTTTGTAAATGACGTAATGGCAGGATGTGGAACCTACTTCAATCTGTGTGAAACAAAAGTGAAGCATTAAGCATCTGAGAGCTCAGACCTCACACCAGACCACACGGAGGGTGAAAGGAATCAAGGTACTTTTTTTTTCCCAGTTATCTAGAATATAGTACCATAAAATAAAATTTGTGTGCATGCAGAAATCGATTAAACAGAAAAGAGAATAAATTGCTAATCTGAAATAAATTGATTTACTAATAATCAGTCGGTAAACGTCTTTGAAAGTAAATTGATATCCAAGAAAAGCCTTTAATGTTGCAGTCTGCCTCTTTAATCAACTTTCAGTCAACCAACTGAGGATTTGACAGTCCATTTCTGACACTCTACTAAATATAACTAGCTTTGCAACTACATATTAATTCTCATTTAATTTGCAGCTACATGTTTACTAACTCTCAGACTGTTAGGTTTAGGGTTTGCAGAACAAGTTGACACGTACTTGCAAAGTTTCTCAGTATATTGCATGTTGTGGACATAAAAAATAAATGTGTTAGATGTAAAGCAGTTTACTAATAATTTAATGACAGCTCGTTGAGATGTATTTCCAAAGGTACTCACTGTTAGCAGAATGTCTTAAGTAGACTATTAAAATAAAGTGCTACCTTTAATAAAAGCGTGCTATTACACACACACACAAAGGAAGTTTCCCGTCCTAACAGATTGTGTGTAAACTTCTTGTTATAATCAGTTTCAATTTCACTGTATTTGTATCCTAACCTATAAGTGAACTATAAGATCTATAATGGAACTATAGCAAACAAACTTTGAAAACCATACCATTTCCTGTGCACTGTGATGCTATAACTACAAAGGTTTTTTTTCTTTGATGCATATATGCCCACCGCAAAGTGGAAAATTCTTTTCCTGTTATTTTGACATTCTGACTACTTTAGGATGACAGATATAGAGAGCCAAAAACCTGCACCTGAGACCGACCCTAGCCATGCAGCGACAGCAGCAATGTATGCCCCACCTCCATACATGCCTCCTCCTTATCCTACGGGGCCTGTCATGAACCCTCAACCTGTTCCTGCGCCAGTCGGCTTCATCCCACCAGACCTGCCACCAGAAGAGACCGGCATCAACAAAACAGAAGAACCGTATCTAGACCCAGCAGGTCTTTTGTTTCACTCAATTATCCATCTAACATTTACAAGACTAAAATAACCATCAAATGACATGAATGTCGTCACAGTAACAATGTGTTTTTTCTTTAATTTTCCAGCTGAGGAGTTGTTTGTGTCATCATTTGAGGACGATACCATTCGGAAAGCATTCATCCGAAAGGTGAGCGTTTCTGTGAATCGCATGCCATCGTAAATAATGCGATTGCTCTGAATGCTAATCCTCTTTGTCATTTCCGATCTCTCTCTCTACTCAGGTGTTCAGTGTGGTAACAATTCAGCTACTAGTCACTTTCACCGTCGTCTGTGTATTCACTTTCTCAAACACAGTCAAGACGGCGATTCAGAGTAACATCTGGGTGTACCTCAGTTCTTACATTATCTTTGTAGTAGTGGGCTCATGTCTTGCTGTGTTTTCCAAATTCAGCCGCACACATCCCTGGAACCTGCTGGGACTGGTGAGTGTCCGTGCATTGATACGTGTCTTCATGCAGTGCATTATATAGACACATACAATATGGCGCCTACAGTAAGGAGATGTAAAATAGAATGCAACAGTTAGGTCCCAGAGGTAAAAATCACTTCTTTTTTTCTGTAGTGTAACTGATTTCCAACATTGTTTATTTGACGGCATATGCTTTTGTTGAAGACAACAGCATACGTTGTTTTGACTTATTTTTACACAGGAATTCTTTACTTTAAAATGACTTCACTTATGATTCCTTTATGCATGTAAATACATAAATATCAGCTTCTTTAAATTAATTGTTTAATATTTCTTCATTGTCATTTGCAATGTGTCAGAGGGTTGTAGTTTAAGTACACTTTATTCGCTTTTTTGTCCAATTTTCAGTATGTAATGTAAAGTTATCATCCATCTTTTGGTTCATGTCTTACAACTTTTTAATTCACTTTTTGTATATATGATCTCTACATTAAAATGTAAAGGTACAATATTTCTTAAAGTTACAGATACAGTAGCTTAAAAACAGTCTGAAACTCTCTAACTTTGAAATGCAGCATTTCAGTTAACCAAGTTGGCTTCTTCTCTTTGTTCATTCTGAATTTTCCCCAAAATGTACTACTTAACAACATTCTGTAACGTAGGTTGACCTAGGAAAAATCTCCTTCCTTTAAATCAGCCAATAGATTTTGTAACTTGGTTACTTCCTCTCCATGATCATGACAGCCTGTGTTTCTTTTGTAAGTGCAGTGGCCTATATGTAAAAGTTAATGTGAACATTATTTACAGCAGGTATCATCTGAAAAATAAATAGGAAGAGGTTATTTTGGTCATAGTTCTGACTCTACATCATCTTGCTTATTATTCAGCTAAATGAAACATGATAAACATGAAATACTGATTTGTGAGAAAAAGGATGAAATGAAACTACATTCAGCTATACATCAAACTACTTTTAGAAATGACCACAAAATTCAGTGATTACTAATCATAATAACATTTTCCAAAGAGCTGTGATGTCCTGAACAGCTTTTACGTTAGATCATTAAAAAAGTAGGCCTCATTCACTCATAGATTTGCAGCTGTTTGCACAGAAAAATGCTAACAGAATTTCCACAATATTCACAGCTATACTCATTTTGCTTCCATCTCCGTTGTCATGTGATGTACCATGCTCTTATTTGTTCATGTGTCTATACAGGTTGCATTTTGTGTCATTTTTTAAATTGTAACTTAGAAATGAATACACACAAGTCTAAGTAGTTCTAAAAATGCATTTTATTTGTGTATTATTTGTTGCTACTTGCCTTGATCAGAAATCGTTGCATTATTACACTCAACACTTTAATTATAGGCTACGCCTTTATAGAATTGTTTCATACATGCCCTATTATTGCCTGCAGTCAGTGGTCACGCTGAGTCTGTCCTACATGGTGGGAACTGTAGCCTCATATCACAACACAACTGCTGTGATCATCGCTTTAGGATCAACTGTGGTCATCTCTTTCACCATCATCATTTTCTCTTCCCAGGTATGCGCAGTTTCTCTGCAAATTACATGAATCTTACTAATTAATCGGCTAATTTTAAGTTAGCTACATGTCATTTAAAACTCTGAATTATCTCCTAAAACCCTGAAAGACTAATTCAGAAAACCATAACTGCACTGCAAACTCTTAATGCATTTCCTTTGTTGTGATCGTTTCAGACTCGCCTGGACTTCACAATTTGTAATGGGATTCTGCTCATACTGTCCATCGACCTACTCATGTTTGGATTCTTCAGCATCTTTTTCTACTCCAGTGTTCTGCAAATCGTCTATGGATGTCTGGGAGCTCTTCTTTATGCCTTGGTAAAACATTTAATAATTCTAACCGCTAAAGAAATCATGATGTAATGTGTATCTCACTGTTATGTTTTTCTTTCTCTCGTTTAGTTTCTTGCAGTGGACTGTCAGCTGGTGATGGGCAGACAAAAATACAGCCTTAATCCTGAAGAGTATGTCTACGCTGCCTTAATTATCTATCTGGATATCATTATGATATTCCTCTACATACTTATGATTTTGGGTGGAGGCTCCAAAAATTAAATTCACACATTCTCCCAATCTGCACATGCCAGCTAATGTTTGACCTTCTGACCTCAAATAGTCTTTACATCACTGCTATATGCTCTCTCTACTGGTTCACTCATCATGGTACTTGTATCTTGTTTGTATTTGTTTAACATTAACTTTTGAGATGCACTGTTATATTTGTAAATTGCAATCTTACAAATTGTTGATCACAAATACCATTAAACATTATGCCTAATGTAAATGCCTTAAATGTTATAAATATCCCTCTGATGTGAATCGTGAATTACTAACGCGTGTCCCTGTAATGTGACTGCTTAAATTCTGTTTATTTCAACAAAATCATATTTTAATTGCCTATGCAAGAAAAAAATAAATGTAAACCGCATGTTATTTATAAATAGAGCGATTATTTTGATTGATAAAATAATGTAATATTCAATTTACACTGTCAGACAGGCACATCTCTAAACAATCTCATGGATTTATTAGTTATGTGTATGTTTTAGTTAGGTAATTAACTGTATCTTTGTTATTTGCTTTAAATAAATAATTGACACTCTTTGCCTTACCACAGAGTGAAAACAGAACAAAGATGGAGTGGCTGAGCGGGGTAATAATAATCTTCATTGTAGTAGAGGGTGTAGCCTTCCTCATGTCATTCAAAATCTTTTTATTTCTTCCAGTAAGCTCAAAAGAAATATTCTAAAGAATCTTAAGACACAATAACTTTCAATCAAATGACACTTACGGTTCATTGTGATCATGTATGTCAAGTTCTAAACAGGACAACTGAGTGGATGAGAGAAAATCAGATTTTCAACAAATGCCAAACATTAAAATTGTCCTTTTGAACTTTGTCAGGTACGGACAGTACACTGTTGTATAGGCAAAACCTGCATTAAAACAATCCTGTAATACCTGGATATATGTTTACATTGAAGCAACAGTGTTTAGTTTGTGTTTTTTGTTGCTTTGGAGCCCCTGTATTGAGTTCAAGGAGGGAAAGAAAGAGAAGCAACTCGTCTTATTAGAAAACAGTGTATCGTAGTTTTTTACTGATATTTCAGGGTAAGAAAGGCCATTCAAAGTTAGACTACATTACATTGTGGCTCAGTTAAAAATGTCCAAGTAACACAAACTGTCTCTATTTAGGTGCACTTCACTCTTTAAATAACCATTCGGTGCAGATTACCTTTACTTGTGAACTGAGTCGGTAGGGATTTTGAGAAATAGAAGGTGTAGTTTAATTAGGTACTAGGCTTTTTTTGTGCGTCCTCACCGTAATAATAAAAAGAAACCACATACAAGTTTAATATCACATTCCTTCAGGGAGAATTATGCCTAACCTCTAAAGCAAACTACATCTTCTTTAAAAGCTGTACTTCAACCAGTTTTTCTAGACCAACCTGGGTTTTTTTCTGGGTGTTGGATTCATGTGTCATTCAAACAATCCTGCAGGAATACATTTAGACATGATGTCAACTTTGTGAACACTGCTAGCTTACAAAAATATCTTAGCCAGTGTGAAACAAATCATTCATTCATGAAGATGTGTTCACTTGTTAATCTAACGTCTATTAAGCAAAACACGGTGATAACATCTGATATTATATTTTACACAAAATGTTAATTATCACTATTTTTTAGCAGTTTCTACTCCTATATATCCCCCCAAAAAGAGGTGTAAAGTTATATTTCTACAATCATGTAAATAATGAATTTATCATCTTTTTCATCTTACACTTTCTGGCGTACTGCTATTAATTTATCCTTCACTGTAATGAAGTCATGTATCTTCTACCAAACTAATAGATTCTGTTGTGTGGATTTCATAGATGTGGACACAAATGTAAAGTGACAGTAGAAAATGTCATATTTTATTTCGCTTTGATTAATTAATGCATTACTCCACTTATGTCAACGGATATTACTCATGAATTTCAGATAGCTATTGAAGATACAAAAGACATTGACAGAACAGTATGTTTAAGTTTTTTGAAATTCATGAACACATGAGCATAACACTGTATAACTACAGTCTAGGTCCTTCACCTCTAAAACTGTTCTCAATGTAAAGAATCTTGTGTGCCTCACCACAGCGAGGAAAAGTTAAACTGAACCCGGAGGAGATACTTCATCTGTATTTGATCAGGGTTATAAACGATGTACTCATTATAAAGAAGGGAGTAACCTCCCTTCTGTCCCACCCCGGTCTTCACAGAGGGCCCCATGGGTATGGTCACCCCATCCCTGAGAGAAAACGAGAAAGAATTCTTCAGTACAATAGTTAAACGTGTAAAACAAAGAAAAAAAACGCAAACTCACAATGCAACATAGTTGTTTGGGTCGGGTGCAGTCTGCCCCAGGCCTTTAGTGCTATGTTTTCCTGAAGGCAGTTGGTCAGCATTGTAATCTGCATCCAAAAGTTCATTACTGTTCCCAAGGGCAACCTGTGAACACAGCATAGAAATTACTTTTTTCTGTAACCAGTTAATTGTAAACAAGTGTTACATCACTGTAGCAGTATTACTCAAATATACTTCCTAAATAAATGTTCTTCTTTTGTATGTATCCAACGTTTCTGTTCATTAAAGTATCCAAAAAAAAAGTATCAAGTTTCCACTATGAGTGTGCGATATTGACAAAAAAAAATATCTTGATATTTTCTGGGATTTTAATCGATAACTATAATTAGACGATATTGTGTTATTGAGCTAGTACCTTATAGTTCACCCAAAAATGCTGGCTCTTATAAGCTTCATAATGCTGGTGGATTATGACCATTATTTTGAAGCTCCATAAATCGCATATATCCACCGTGAAAACTGATGAGTTTTTAAAAAAAAAAAAACTTGTATGAAAAAAGCAAGTTGTATACAACTAAGATGACTTGGGGGTGAGTAAATTATGGGGTAATTTTCATTTTTGGGTGAACTATTGCTTTAAAGACTGCTGTTTGACAGCTGACTCCTAAATTTTTCATATTCCGTTTGGTTATCAGTTCACACTGATAGAAATTAATCTTTTCCAATAAGTGTTCATTTAGTTTTTATACCTTTATAATGTTTTTTTTACCTTCATGCCTTTCTGAAAGTGTCCATTGTCTTTTGAATACTGATATTTGAATTTATTAAACAAAAAGAAAAATCTGAATATGAAATTAAACAATGAAATAATGAAATTACAATATTATCACAGGCAATATATCGTACACCCCTAGTTTCCACAAAAATAATCTTGAAGTGGGAGCAGATCTTTTGATGTTTAGATACAAAAAAAACCCCAACCTCGCTCAGCAACAAGAGTCCTTGGTTGTTCTTCTGATTGGCAAAGCAGTAGTTGGCACTTTTAGATGACATGTCTGCAAAGTAGATCCCTTTACCAAACTTGAGAGGGAGGAAAAGTTTAATAATTGGTTTGAATTGTTGTAGAGAATGCAGTACTGGTGGCTGCCAATATTATATTGATATTATTTGTATGATTCAGTGCATCTCTCATGCTCACCATGTATCCGGTCACGGGAGCCTCTGGAGGGGCCACTCGCAGCCCCTGACTCAGGATCCCCACCCAGTTCATCAAACGGGAACCATGCCACAGGAGCATTCTAGCATCCACAACAACAAAAACAACTTGTACTATCTGAAATACGATCACTGTAATTCAGTGAAATCAGACGAGACTCACACCAGACCAGAATTTAAGGGGATCCTGTTTACATTAAGCATAACGCAAGTGATAAAGTATAACTGAGGAAAGAGCTTTAGTACTTGTTTTTCATCTCGGAGCAGAAGTTGTCCTTCTCGCCTTCTCTCTCCACAGCAAAGATATCCAGAATGGTCATTGTGTAGTCAGTATGGGTGGGCGCGTGAGTGGACTGAAGATACCTCTCTATAACCTTCACAAAGACAGATAGTTTGTGTCTAACACAGCATACTTAAGACTAGCTAGGTCTGTAACATCCACCATCCAAAATTCTACTATTATTGTTATTATACTGTGCTTCAGCCATTTTTTTTAATTGTAACCAGGTTTTGGGTCACTTTTGACTTCCATATTTTTCCCCCTACTATGGAAGTCAACAGTGACCAAAACAGCCTGGTTACAAACTTTTTTTAAATACTGAGTTTGGCAGAACAAAGACATTTATACAGGTTTGAAAGTACTCCAGGGTGAGTAAATGATGACAGAATTGGATGATCCATTCCTTAAGTCCCATACTGTACCTTGTATTCATTGCTGTTAGAGTCCAGTGGCTGCAGCTGACATTGTAGTGAATGATACTGTCTGTCCAAAGGATGCTCATCATTCTGAACACTAGACTGAACCACTTTCACTGCTATCTGGATGTCACTTAAAGCCTAAAAAACATAAAAATATGACTACATACATTCTGGCCATTCAACATCAGCAATATTTGTCGGCAGCTGCAATAGCACACCTCAAGCAAAGCGATTTTCTCCTTCAGCTCATCCTCTGTGCGTATTATGGGGGGTGTCCGCAACCTGAATGAACATGATATAGTCAACAAATATAAAACATATACATATAAAAACTAAACCATATTAGCCACTATTGCTAAAAAAATATAGTGTCAGGAAAATTTGTGAATATGTGTGCTTCAAAAAAGATCTCTCATAAATGCCAAGTGCATTTATTTGATCAAAAACCAGCAAAAATATGAAATGTTACTACAATTTAATGTACCTTTTTATATATTAAATGTACTAACCCAAAGCCTTGGAATGGTAGTGTAACTTACCCAAAGTCATGGGGGATGCGAGTGTAAAACTGGTTGCATGCATCCAAGAGTTCTTTATTATTATTCTTTTTCTTTAAACACTCCTCAATCCTTTTCAAAGAGGCATAGCCAGCTCGAATTTGCTCTGTAGTTAGTTTTCCTTTAACAAACAAAAAATAACAATTTGATCATTTTCATTTGCTATTTTATCATAAAAATGTTTGTGTTGTTTAGTTTGAATACATTAATTAATCCCTAAGAATATACAAGATCCATTCCATGGGTTTGGTACACAAATGCACACATACTCACCAAGCGGGGCTTTTTTGGTGTCAAACTTCATTTCTAGCACACATTCTTCCATGGCTTTGAGGTCACATATGAGCTCTAGGAGAGACTGGACCTTGCTGCTCAGTTGACAGGGCTTTATTTCAGGAGGAGAGGATACTACAGCCTTGTCCTTCTCCTGATCAAAGGATAATTAGGTGTTATTTATATATATATATATATATATATATATATATATATATATATATATATATATATATATATATATATATATATATATATGCAAACAATGTTTTTTTACCTGGTCTTCAGTGCTGTAGTCTACAAACACCATGTCATATTTTCCTGCCACTTTCTCAAAATGCACTCGATGCTCCCAATCATTCTTGGTCTTGTCAAGGAATCTGCATATAAGCAGATTATAACATTGTAATCTTTCTTTTCTGAGTAAATAACATTGATTAATTTTTAAAAAATTACTTCTTTTTGAAGGTGTCTTTGGCCTGAGCAAGATTACCCCCACAGTTAACCAAGCTGCTCTGTCCTGCTTTACCCACTGAAGAAAAAAAGACAACAAGAATATGGATGATAATGAGTAATGATAATAAAGTCCATTCTGGTGAAGAACATGTGAGGTGTTTTGGTACATACCTCGTCCCCACCTCATCCAAACGCTGTAGGCTTTTCCATTGTCGTCCTGAAGAAGCTGAATCAGGTAGTATTTATTGTTGTTGAACTGAAGATTTGTCTGTAACAGTTAAAAGAAAAAGAAAAGAATTTCACAAAATGCCATATGCTGCCATATACTTTTATTTAGCAAGGATGCATTACAATGAGCAGAATTTAGTTTAAGTCATTTATAATGATGTTTAAATGCTGTTTTTAAACTTTATACAGAAATATTAAGCAACTGTTGAGCACTAAATCAGTATATTATTATGATTTCTGAAGTATAATGTGCCATAAGACCAGAGTAAAGACTATTAAAAATAAGATAATTTCTGTTAAATTATATTTCACAATATTACTGTTATTTATTTTTAATCATTAATCAGTTTTAATCAATGTAATTGTTTAAAAAAAATGCAACCTTGGTAAGCATAAGATACTTACACAAAGAAATCCTCATCAACCACAAACCTTTAATTCAACTTTTGATTTACCTGATTCAGCATTACATCATATACATCAGCCCCCTCGCTGTAGACGTGGGCCTGTGAATAACCAAAGAAAAGAACTCTAATGGGAAGGATGCACTGAAGTAAAACAAAGCGTCTATAATTAAAAGGATGGGGAGATGTTTTAAAAGAAATGGGATGTTTTAGAAATTAAATGTGATTACACAATACTGTACAGTAATTTCACTTCACATGAAGCTATGACGCATTTAAAGCAATTACCTTTCCAATTTTAGCCTTGCATTCCGGATCAACTGGGGCTTTTCCTTTCATAATTACCGTCTTCACAACCTCTTCTTCAGAACACGGAGGAAAAAACAAAGCAAGAGTTACATTAAGTCTGAAACTAATGTTATATGATGTGATGCATTTGAAAGTGAAAGATATTGTCCAATAAGAATTGAATGTATTAAGGAAAGCGGTCTCAATCTGACAGGCGATTGTAAGAGAGGGGTTGAAAACTGGCATTAACATCAGACAAAATTAAAGTTCATCTTCCAAAGAAGCATCACCTTCACTCTCCTCTTTTACGACGGCCTTGGCTTTGTTCGCTCTCTGACTCCTGCCTTCATTGCGTCTCTTCTTGGAAACTGGTTGCTCCTCTTCCTCTTCTTTTTCTGCTTTGACCTGAACAACACCCGCCACTCCATTTTTGCTATTCAAAGCATTCCCTTCATTTGCATCTTCTGCAGTTCAATAAATACGCTGCTATTAGGTTTCAGAGGCAGATACCGGTGCAACATCAGACACAGGTACGCACAGACATACCTGACTTCACTTTCTGAAGGCGTATTTTTCGTTTATACTTGGTGACGGTATTGGTCTGAGTCATTTTCACAAGATCCACTACATAACCAGGTCCGATCGCCAGCGACACTGACTTTTCACCCGCCTGCTTTGCTGTATCCAGCTGGACACAGACCTCTGGAGGATACGGTTCCCACTCATCCTCGTCCCCTTTCCACTGCCAAACTGAAAAACACAAAATACCCATTATGTGAAATATGAACATCTAAAACTAAAACGAGTTGGCGTGGTTGAGGATTTGCACTTTAAAAACGGCAGTTAGTGTCACTGCGAAATATTTGTCAGTTTGCAGTGCTATCACGCTTTAAAAGCTGGTTATGAAACTTTGACCTGTTTCGACATGTTCGCTAAAAGTGCATTCATACTTGTCTTCGCCTCTGAGGCGTCACTGCCTGAATCTGCAGCAGACTTGCCCCGGCAGCTCCTTGTTCGTCGCATGCTTTTCCTAGAACACCTGAAATGAGAGGAAATGATTCATGTACCTACGTTTTACGTATTACGCAATTACATAAACTGAGCTATCCAGAAATGTGGCGAATGTATTTGTGGTGACTCGTATCATTGGGAGTTCTTATTTACTTCCTCCTCAACATCCCGTTACCATAGATATGCGCCAGAACAACTTTAGAGTAATGTTACAACATTATATACGTTAAAATGTAAAAACCAATCATTATTAAATCGATGTTCAGCACCTACCTACGATTTAGAATCACTAAGTAGCTGTGCTGGATGGCGCGAAAAGTATACTAGCGCGGACCTTTTGTCTGGGAACGAACTGAGCGCTGTGCTTGTTTCTAGACGGATTTATTTTGAAGTCGTGTTGCCGACGACCACATGAGCATGCGACTGTCTGATACACGCATAGTGACTGTAATCCAATTTACTGTAAATTTACAATAAACATGTATTTACTAGGCAGCCGAATGTATGTTAAATGTACAAGATGCCACGTGGCTTTGTGTTTAAAAGAAGCGCAGCGGGTGAGTACATCTCTTCTATCTTTACACAATTTGGTCGAAAAACAGCGGAGGGAGAGTAGTCTGAATTGGGTTCTAGTATCTTGTACTAGCTCACACATCGAACTCATTCGCCAGCCGCGAGTGTTTCCAAGTCGGCGGGGATCGCATCAGTTGATCTGCTGAAATGGCGCAGGAATCAACGTCTTGTGCGAGAACACCGCGCTCTGACCCATGTTTTCTGTGCGCTCGCTCATCTGTTCAGATGATGTCCTGCAAGGACAGCCATTGGCTCTTGTCTCAGACCTTCCCCGAGGTGATTGGTGGAGTGATTAGCACTCAGTTTGTGACCTCTACAGTAAGCTTCCTTCCGCTACGTTTTTAATAGTAAAGCGTCATGCGCTATATACCGCTCAAACAAAGCTATTCGTTTAGACGATGGTAAGGGATGTAATAATTTCTTACAATTGTTAATATATGTGTATATATATATTTTGCATTTATTATTTGGCCTACTAAAATAATTAATAAAAAGTTTTTTTTGCGGTATAAACGAGTTAAACACAGTCAAATAATTTGAGAACGAGAATATGCTAATTGCTGTGCAGTGATTGGCTAAACGCGTTTTTTAATACTGTTTTTTCGGTACTTAAATAAAGTTTATTTATTAATAGTCATTATTCTTTAATTAATCAGTGTATGTCTAATACGTTTATTTAAATATCTTTACATGAAATCCAAACTGACCTTAATATAAAGTGCTGCAGGACTGTTTACATTTATATTTAGAAAGAAAAAAATATAAGGACATAATCTGTGGGCATTTTACAACTGTTTTATCCAATTTGTTCTCAACCCACTGGCTAGTTTTTTGGTTTTTTTTTAGGATGACGTTAGGACTGTAATTTAATGATTTTTTTTATCCAGTTTGATAAAGCCAGTAATAAATGTCCATTGACCGGAAAGCACCTCTAAGTCAACCTTATTTAATTTCAGCTAGTTGCCAAGAAAATGTAGTTCTCAATAAAAAAATGTGCACTGTAACTCAAAGTACTAAATAACTGAAACTGAAATTAAGGTAAAAAAAAGTGACATAATGTAACATTTTAAGAAATGATCAGTGATACTAAAATAAGACTGCCATACAATCCAATAAATCGTACATATGACACATTGTGAAAGTAAAATTGGTCGAATATTATTTAAGTAATTGTACAATTTACATTCTGTCTTACTGTTAGTGTCAGAGTTCTGCAGCACATTTGAAACAGGACGACTTTTTGAAAGGTGCTCTTCATAGAAAGCACCCTGGTGTGACAAACCTCAAAACAGTGCGCCTGCCAGAGCAACTACAGACAGCAGCACAATCCGTCCTCAAAAGTGAGTAAACGCTGATCCACCGGTCAAAATGTTTAGTTTTTTGAGCATTCAAATCACTGTGTTCTTAAATTCCTTTATTTGGTGTGTAGGTGTAGATGTAAAAAGTCTGAGTGAAAAGGCACATAAGCTGTCAAACTTCCTTTGGAGCAGGAAACGGGCCACGGAAACCTCTCAACTCAGGAAGAAAGCCATCCTTCTTGAGAAGAAGTTTTTGGAGCAAGAGAAGGATATCCACACAGGTGGGTTAAAGATGCGGCAGAGATCAACCACAGTGACTGTGCACTGAACATAAAAAATAAGTTTAAATGTTTTTCTTTAGATGGCATTGACAATAAACTGGAAGATAGAATAAGAAAGAAGGTATTATCTGAACTGAAAAGAACAACATACCACAGGACTCCCCTGAGGTACAGATGCGCTGTTGTTTTAAAACATTTTTCATAGATTGGGACTGAGAGGTTTTGTGTGTATTGCTGAGTGATTTAGATTTTTCTGCTCTGCTGGCATGTTTCAAGGTACACTGAAGATCTCGGGTTGATGTATATGGCTGCTAGGCTCGCAGGTGGTTATGCTGCTGTCCTCAGAGCATTAAACGAGGTATTTTACACACTTCCACAATCATTTCTCTCTCTCTTGCTCTCTCTGCACATATGAAGTCGTAAGAAGTCTTTCTAATATATGTATATTATAGATTAAGAAGAGAGATTCTGTGTTTGAGCCATATTCTCTTCTGGACTTTGGATCGGGACTTGGAACAGGTACTTGGTGAGTAGAAAATATGGCAATATTTTTAGCTTGATACAGTGAGCAGAACCCACACTGGCTTATAAATATGATGCAGGCTAAAAATGTTTTGTGTTATTCATTAAACTTCAGTGTTTCAAGATATTTACGCTATATTTGATTCTCAGGGCATCCCACAGACTCTGGGGAGACTCACTGAAAGAGTATGTTTGTGTAGACAGTTCTGGAGACATGAACACCTTGGCAGAACAGCTACTTCGTGGTAAGAACTTTTATTGGAATTTATTAGCACAGTGTTATATAAATAGATCTACAGACAAAAACATTTGTTTGTACCAAACAGGAGGCAATGAGGTGGATGATCTATTGATCAAACAAGTATATTTCCGCCAGTTCCTCCCTGTGTCTCCTAAGGTATCTTCAGCCGCCTTCATTTTTATTTGCCTGAATTATACTTTTACGAAGCTGAATACAATGTGTTTTTTTCCCCACAGGTGCAGTTTGATCTTGTGATAGGGGCTTTCTCTTTGTCAGAACTGGCTACTTTGGAGGAGCGGGTGAACGTTATTGCCACCCTTTGGAGAAAAACCAACTCCTACCTTGTGAGTGATGATGCTTGATTTATTAATGATTAAACTCATATTTTAAATGATAGGACTGTGATCTTAAAAATTAATTTTCGTACACAACATCTTGTTGTGTTGTTATTGTTGAAGGGATAGCTCACCCAAGAAATAACATTTTGTAATTGTTTACTCAACACTCAGGCTGTTCCAAGTTTCTTTGTTTCTGCTGAGCTCAAAAGAAGATATTTTGAAGAATGTTGGTAACCAAACACTTGCTGGTCGCCACTAAATTTTAAGGTGTGGAAAAGAAATAATATGGACATCAAAGGCTTTCATCAAATGTTTGTCTAAAATGTCTTCTTTTGAGTTCAACTAAAGAAAGAAATTTATACAGGTTTGGAACAACTTAATGGTTAGTAAATGATAACAAAAAAAAGATAAACCATCCCTTTAGAGGTACATTTAAAATTACAAAAACTAAGACTGAAACAAAAATAAAAATAAAACGAATAAAATAAACCAGATTAATAAAAATGACAAAAATAACATTACATTGCTAAAACTAAAATGATAACTGAGAATATATAAATAAAAGCTCATTAAAATATTAAATATAAAGTTATACTAAAATTGCACTACTCTCTTGGAGAACTAGTGCTTCCTAATGCAGTTCTTGGTTCTTTGTGAAGGTACTGGTGGAGAATGGAACCAAGGATGGCCATCAGATCCTTATGGAGGCCAGAGACACTATATTAAAGGTTTGATCTGCCGCATTGCTAGCAGTGTTACTGGTAGAACACCTTTCAGAAATTTCTCACAAACTTTTGCTCTGTCACTACAGAGAGAAGAGGAATTAAAACATGACTTGAGGAGACCATCTATATTTGCACCCGTGTGTTTGAAAAAATCATTACTAAAGCCAGTTTTCATTCATTCCATTTATTTGATGCATCTGTTTTTGATGGCATTAACCTTTGCTCTGTTTAATTTTTGACAGTGCACTCATGAGCTGCCTTGTCCCAAGTTGATGAGGCAAAATGTAGTACCTTGTAACTTCACCCAGTTCTACTATTCTCTGCCTTTACCTAAGGCAAGTTCCCAACAAGCGTTCAAACGGTTGACTTTTGAATTGTGATTTACCTTGAATGTTTTCAGTTCCGTTCATGATGCATCACATCACGGTGCATCATATTTTATATTTCTTTCTCCATGAATCAATCATTACAGAGCCAAGAAAGGCAGAAGGAGACGTTCAGTTACCTGATTATATCCAGGTCCCATGAGGAGAAGCCTCAAAAGACTGAGCACTGGGACATGGCCAGACTGATTTCACAAGTTCATCGCCGACCCAGACATGTTCGGTGTCAGCTGTGTTGTGCCAGCGGAGAACTCAAAGAGCTTGCTGTGACGGCCCGTCGTCATGGAAGGTATGTAGTGCTTTCAGATTGGATCTGTGCTTGCGTTTTCAGTGAGTGACCTCTTTTTAACAAAAACGATCCTTGTCTGATTTAACAGGGACATGTACAGATGTGCTCGTAGTAGTGACTGGGGTGATCTGCTGCCTGTGTTTCATGCGGAAGATGACGACTCTAAAAATGATGAGACGCAATGAAACCTGCTGCGATAATCTATTAATTAGTGTTTGCAGATGACAGCTGGATTTTTGTAACGTTTATTCCCAAATACAGTGCTTCATCTATGCCTGATTGTGTTTTATTTCACTGAGCCCAATGCATTTTATTCACCAAAATCAAAGCTCAAACTGAAAATCTGGTAAAGGTTAATATATTTCTAAAGAGGACATAAGCAGCATAGGTATAGTTGTAGAAATAACCAACGGTACATTCTGTTGGTTAAAAAAGATATTTATGACTTTTAAGATCTTTTAAGGTATTTCCTACCATAAATACATGAAAATTACATTTTTAATTAATGATATGCAGAACTTCATTTGAACAAATTTAAAGGCGATTTTCTCAATATTTCCTTTTTTTTTCTTTTGAAGATTTTCTTTTGAAGATTTCTTTTGAGATTTTGTAGATTTTCAAATAGTGTATCTCAGCTAGATATTGTCCGATCCTAACAAACCATACATTAATGGAAACTCATTAATTCATCTTTTATATCTCATATACATTTAAATAAGAAAAGGTCCTTATGGCTAGTTTTGTGGTCCAGAGTCACTTTTTTCTATTGGAAATACTTTACAGCAGTGGTTTTCAACCTGTGGGCCGCGGCCCCCCAGTGGGCCGCAACGGTATTGCAGGGGGGCCGCCAGTTATTATCAATAGAAATAATAATATTGCTAATGTACGTAAAATGTGTAGTAATAATTAAATATCATAATTAATTAAATAAAAAAATAATAATAAACTGTTACTATGCGTTCACTATTCCAGGTCGTTGATTGGTTTAAAAACAACCCGCCGATTTAGGCTATGTAACATATTTTTGCTGCATACATTTAATTTTTTTAAAAATTTGCAGTGGGCCGCGGAAACATATGTGTTTGGTTGTGTGGGCTGTGAGTTAAAAAAGGTTGGGAACCACTGCTTTACAGTAATGTTGCATTTTTTATTTTTATTTTTTTTATTTTTTTTTTATGTTGCAAGTTAACTGATCAAATAATTTAAAGTCATTTATTAATCTTTATTTTAAGCATTTACTAATAAAGTATTGTATTATTGTTGAATAATAAATGAGTTATTTCATTTAGCTAAAAAAATTACTTAACGTAAACAGATGAATAAATACTGTGACCAATGTATTTCTCTTTGGTGTAGTTGTTTTGTTACCGTTACATTTCTCCGGCAAAAGAGCGGAGGGAGAGTAGTCTGAATTGGGTTCTAGTACCTTGTACTAGCTCACACATCGAACTCATTCGCCAGCCGCGAGTGTTTCCAAGTCGGCGGGGATCGCATCAGTTGATCTGCTGAAATGGCGCAGGAATCAACGTCTTGTGCGAGAACACCGCGCTCTGACCCATGTTTTCTGTGCGCTCGCTCATCTGTTCAGATGATGTCCTGCAAGGACAGCTATTGGCTCTTGTCTCAGACCTTCCCCGAGGTGATTGGTGGAGTGACGAGCACTCAGTTTGTGACCTCTACAGTAAGCTTCCTTCCGCTCCGGAGTGTGACGTAGGCCGCGCTTCTTTATTTACTCTCGCGACTGGGCGACTGTTTACAACGACGGTGAGGCTTTTAACGCGGCGAAAGTTAAAACATGTATAAAACTTATTATGTTTTAAAAACATTTCAGGCCAGCTTCGTTTTTTAGACGATTGTTTGTTTTTTTTTGGTCAAATATTGAACATTATTCTCGGCCGAACGTCCAGGGAGGTGTTTATGTAAATGATTTCGACGTGATTGGGTAGTTGATGCATGACGTATACAGGAACCTTTTTTCTACATAAAAATCATATAAATTCAAAGAGAAAGCTATTGTTTTCAGAATTATATTTTGTAATATAAAAGCATTGCGATATAAAATTATCTAATGTTATTTTTAAAAATGCTATTCAAACAAGCAGAAATTGGCAAACAAAATCTTATTTTTCAAAAATTATTTAAAATAATACAAACACAATTAAAACAAGAATGAATAAATGAGAAAAAAAAACTGTACATTTAGGAATTTTCATAGTTTAGAATCTTTCTAGTTTTATTTTAAATCTCATATCTTACTGGTTCCATGCATAATTATAAAAAGTTTAAAAAGTTTTCAATAGTTTTCCAATGAGTATTTGAGTATTTGCATAACCCTATATGTAAGGGCTTTTTGGATAGTAAAGCTTTCCACTTGCAAGTTTTTTGTGCTATATATAAACGTGATTCATTTTGAGGTTAGCAACCTTTATTATTATTTTAGTCATATTTCAATAATAAATCAATCAAATCAGCAATAAATCACTTAAAAAGCTTATAGAATATCTAACATTAAACAGTTGGTATTAGTGAATTGTGTCCATAAATAGATTTATCGTGTGTTGATGTGCATTTGTTCTGAAAGTAGTGTTTGAAGGAAAATATGTAAATGTTCCATGACAATGACCTCATGAATCAGACCGATGAGACAAATATAGCCATTTAAAATCATAACATCTGCCATGATGATGATGGAATATACCACAGATACCACAGCTGGACAATTTTCATATAAACATTTATTTACCAATGAAGTGCTCATTTTGTTCACACAGACAGATATGAGTAATTCTTAATGAGGAACAGATGAAGGAACAATGTGTATTTCTGAATATCTACATTAAGTCAAGCAAGTACAAGCAAGTTTTATTTTTCCATTTGCTTAATTTAAAATAATATTTAAAAAAATCTAAATCTCTTCAGGTCTTTTCTCTGTTTTGACTGATGACTAATTTCTAACAATTTCTTTTAAAGCAGAGGTAAGATCTGGGTACTGAAACTCAAAGCCAGACTCAAGAGTTTTCTTGGGCACCACTTTCTGGCCTTGTGTAAGGATCACAGCTCGCTCAGAACCGAGGAAGACATCCAAGAAAAAGCCTGGCACAGGGAAGATAGTGGGTCTTTTTATAGTCCTGCCCAATTCCTTAGTGAATTCAAAATTGGTATTCAGTGCAGGCGCAACTCCATTAAATACATCTGGTTCTGTGGATGGTTCTACTTTGGGCTCCAAGGCATGGGCGATGATGCCAACCAGGTCTGACACATGGATCCAAGGGAAGGGCTGTCGTCCTGAGCCAAGCGTCCCACCCAAGCCAAGCCAGAAGGGAATCAACATCTTTTTCATGGCGCCACCGTCACGCCCTAAAACAGCACCTGAGGGTAAGTGGAAGACAGTACATAATTATAATACTGTAACACGTTTGTAAGATTTCTTTCTGGTTTTGAGTCTCTTATGCTCACAAAGGTGAGATCTGGAACTCTAGATTGACCTGGCCTGATGATCACTTGTCTTGTTTTCTTAGCACTGTTTTCAGGAAGCTGCCCTGTTGCCTCCCACTCTTTCACCAAACGAGACAGGAAGTCAAATGGTGTCCATTCGCTCTCCTCGGTGTAATGGGTTTGAAGACTAGGTTTATAACACGCTGAAGACAAAAATCAAAGAAAAGCTGTGTGTGAAGTCTGCTTTAAAAATGACATTATAAAAAAATAAGTGTAGTCAGAAATTATTCTCTATAATTGACCTTTTTTCCCTTTAACTGTTTAAATTATTACATACACACACACACACACACACACACACACACGCATATACATATAATATATATTTCTTTATTTTCCTTGGTGTAACCACCCTTCAGCCTTCAAAATAGCAGCAATTCTTCTAGCAACTCTTGCACATAGTTTTTGAAGGAACTCGTCGGGTAGGTTGTTCCAAACATCTTGGAAAACTAATGAAACTAATAAAACTGATGTAGGCTTTCTCACATTCTTCTTTCTCTTCATGTAATCCCAGACACACTTGATGATGTTGAGATCAAGGCTCTGTGGGGGCCATGCCATCACTTCCAGTACTTCTTGTTCTTGTTCTTTCGCTAAGAACGTTCAAGGAACCTCCACCATGCTTCACTGTTGCCTCCAGGCAGTCATTATTGTACCACTTTCCAGCCTTTCGACGAACAACCTGCCTTCTGCTACAGCCAAATATTTAAAAGTTTGACTCATCAGTCCAGAGCACCTACTGCCATTTTTCTGCACCCCAGTTCTTGTGCATACTTGTGTCGCTTGGCCTTGTTCCCACGTACGAGGTATGTTTTTTTTTTGCCGCAACACGAAGACCACTTCTCCGGACAGTAGATTTTGATATAGGCAAAAAGGTACTAACACCAAATATTGATCTGATTTGGATTTGTCTTTTGTTCGCTCACTTTGCATTTTGTAAATTGACAAAAATAAACACTATTTACCTACTCCTGTAACAAGCACCCATGAATGTGGTGGAGTTGGTGAAGAGGCAATAGCTTGGGCAAGAATTCTGGTTGTGTTTACTCGGCTAAAGACCAGATCCTTTTTGAAACTTTCATTCCACCTAGAGAAAACAATAAAATCATATTACGATAACCATGCAAGCAAGAAGATCTCATTATTTTGATGTCATTATTTATATACATTGTCACATCGAAAGAAATCCTTACCATCTTAAAGGATTCATAATATTCTCCCCTGCTAGATTCACAGCACCCTCACATGGAGGGAGGCCTCTTGACTCTACATCAGCCTGTTAGGACAGTTAAACCTCAGTCAAATTTACCAAAATGCAACATTTACATTTAAATTAAAATTTAAAAAGTATTTTAACATTCCACATAAATGACTCCAGAGCTGGACATTACAAAGCAATTCATTATTCTTACTATAATACTAAGCGTTTGGTTCATAAAGATATTACTTTGGTTTGTACTTGAAGTAAACATAGATCAGCCAATATCAATGTAAGTGTCAGTGTAAGTTAAACCATACCCATGTTATTTTTCCTGGGCCAGGCTGCCTGGATATAAATGTGACCTCATGACCTCTGCTTTTCAACAAACGTGTTAGCTCACGACCCACAAACCCTGATCCTCCACCTGATGACAGTGAAAAAGAGAGGAAAGTAAAGCTTTATTAAAAGTTCCAATCAAATATAGCATATGTGGTAAAACATAAAAGGGGGTGGTTGGGGGTAAAGAGAAGTGATATTAATTAATCTACATTACAACAACTAGTATATGGAGTTTGGATGCATTTTCATATGTACATGTCTATATATGTACATCAGTGTGAATAGATTGTGGATAGCATGTGTTGACGCGCATGCGCTGTTAAAGCACACTCTTACGAAACAGATCACCTCTAGAAAATTTTTATTCCCATTTATACAGTAACCGAAAAATGAAGCAAGTCATGCCATAACAACAAGATCTCATACGTTCAAAGAAAGTGACAGGATATTTTAATATAACAAACCTGTTTATAATGCAGTATTACAGACTAGCACTCAAAAATAGCTATTTTGTTACGCTACCATGCACTGACAACGCGAAAACGAATAAAAGTTGTATACCTATTACAACTCTCATTGTGGTTATAAAGTACAGTCCCTTTATCCAGACAAGTTGCAGAAATCCACTTCTTTTACATCTTTCTCTCGGCGAAGGTTGAGAGCGTCGTATGTTTATCGCGTCATTGACACAAAGTGGAACGCGACCGCAGCCATGTTGATAAGGACGGCAGGTTACTTTCAAACTAAACTATTAGCATTATTGTACTTAATTGTTTAAATGTATCTGTGCTATTACGTGGCACTTAGTTATATTATATTACAAATATGAAATGGTAAAAAAACACACACACACACACACACTTTTTTGTTATAATTATCTTTTAAAACAATTATTGTAATTTATTGGGCATCCATAATGTAAAATGTAAAAAATAAATGCGTTATAGGTTTACTCACAATTACAACATAAGAATAAAATGCAAAGATTTTGCATACACAAATCACACTATGTCTGGCTGAATTGGATGAGTTCGCTCTGATCCAGTTAATAATAATATGTGGGGGTAGATGGTGTCGCAACCGGAAGCGCTTTTTTTCCTGTAGAAACACGTGGTTGATTAGGAGATAAATACGACCTCTTGCCAGAGTAACATCCTTTTTCCTGGCGATGTTCAATGGAGTAATAGCATTAATGTGTAACGTTAGTCGTAGAATTAGTGGCTTTGAATGCCTTCTGTTAATACCTAGACATGGTATTTAATAGTTTGTGATCTTCAGTCTTTGTAAGCTTTTATCTTACTTTGTAAACCTACTGCTCTGCTTTTTTCGCGGTTTGTAAGAAACAAAAGGAAGCAATAGGAGTTCAACCCCCCCAGTCATACCGATGTGCTGGTCTTATTGGATGGATTGTACTCTGTAAGTATTTTTTTCACAGGAATACTGAAAACTAATGTAACTTAATTGAGGGAATTTTGCTTGTCTAATTGGCAGGTGCATCTACTTTGCCTTTAGTCCAACTGTATAATTACTATAGCGTTTAGCCTGCGTCGAGTCCGACCCTGCTCAACCCAGACATGATGATTTTGCAGTCCGTGTTTCACCTGAATCTCATGATTACAAACATACTGCACTGACTGGTTAAAGTTGCGGAATAAATGTTTTGGTTTCTCTCGGAATTCATTCTAATACGCAGCATTTCTGTTTGCAGGAAGCCCCGTTGGTTAACATGAGGTGAGTTCAAACATTGCGTGCCTCACGCGAGCAACTGTCCCCCGTGATAAAAATGCACGGAAGTCCTGCTAAAAACTACTCTGGTGAGAAATAAGCGGGTAGTCTAAACGTGCTAATGTTAATGTCCTGTCGGAACGTGGAGGTCTGGAAACGCTGAAGTTTCTGCGTTTGAGGAATAAAGTAGCGTTTTGGTTTCCATCAGAACGTTTTGTAATACAATGTTTGTTTGTTTGTTTGTTTTTTACAGGCACCGAGTTTATGGATGAGGTGAGAGTCTCATTTGACTAGTGCAAGAAAATGTCTTGATGAAGTGATGAGTTGCATGTCCGTGTTTCTGATACAGTGATTTTTATATACATGCTCTGATCAAAAGAGAGGTCTAGGTGAAAATGAACCCGTTTAGTATGCTTGTTTTAACATCTTCACTAATATCCTGCAGGTACCTTGGCAGCTGAATCCAGGATATTCTTCTATAAGGTACACTTTCACTAATAAATTCAGACTATGAAATCATTGCCGTGTGTGTTACTTATTCTGTTTTCTTTATTTTTTTTTATAGGTATTCATGAATGAACCCTGACGTGTTTTACTGTAGATGAGGCCAAACTACAGAAAACTAGAGCAAGCTATATAATAGTATGGTGTACATCCATGGATTTCTTTGACACCCTGAAAGATGCCAACAATGCTGTTAGTGATTGTATCGATTTGTATATACTGCAATAAATTCTCATTTTAAACTATTTGGTTCTGTATGGATTGTACTAGAAATTATTTATAGTTGGTCATAAGACTGGGTGTTAAATACATGCTTTAAACTTTAATCTTGAAAGGAAGAATTATGAAGAATGCCAATGAAGGTTTGATTCCTGCATGAAAGTTTGCACTTACCAAAATGAGTGCACAATGATTTTTAAAAAGCGTGATTGTTTGCTAATGATTTAATTCCAGGGGGTGGGATAAGTTAAATATCACTTATCTACATAACTAATATATGGAGTTTGACTATTTTCTCATGTGTGTGTATATATGTACATCACTGAATAGATTGTGGACAGCACGTGTTGACGCGCATGCACTGTTAAAGCATGCTGTTACGAAACAGAACCTCTATAAAATAGTTTTTAGAAAACTTGCAGAAAGCCACTTCTACTTCTTTCTGCCAGCGAAGGTTAAACCAATGAGAGCGTCGTATGTTTACCGCGTCATTGACACAAAGTGGAATGTAACCACAGCCATGTTGATAAAGACGGCAGGTTACTTTCAAACTAAACTATCAGCATTATTGTACTTAATAGCACTGATACGTTTAAGCAATTAAGTAGCAATTAGTAATATCTTACAAATATGAAATGGTAAAAAACTTTTTATCCTAAGACAACTGTTGTAATTTATCGGGCATCCATAATGCAAAATAAATTCGTTATAGGTTTGCAAGAATAAATTACAAGAATAAATCAAAGATTTTGCATACACAATCACACTATGTTTGGATGAATTCACTCCGAACAGGTTAATAATAATGTGTGGGTAGGTGGTGACGTAACCGGAAGCGCTTTTCCCCTGTAGAAACACGTGGTTGATCAGGGTATAAATACGACCTCTTGTTAGACTAACGTTCTTTTTCCTGGCGATTTTCAATGGAGTAGTAACGTAATTCTAGTTAGTTTGAATGCCCTTTTGTTAATGCCTAAACAGGAAGTTATTTAGTAGTTTGTGAGTTTTAGCCTACGTGTATTGCAAATTTAAGCTTTTAGTCTTCTGCTCTCTTTTCATTTTGTCGGTTTTGCAAAGTATAAGTGGAAGGCACCGAGTTTACGGATGAGGTGAGCAAATCTCATTTGTCTAGTGCAAGAAAATGTCTTTTACTGAAGTGATGAGTTGCATGTCCGTGTTTCTGATACAGTGATTTTTATATACATGCTCTGATCAAAAGAGAGGTCTAGGTGAAAATGAACCCGTTTAGTATGCTTGTTTTAACATCTTCACTAATATCCTGCAGGTACCTTGGTGGCTGAAACCAGGATAGTGTTCTATAAGGTATACTTTGTTTCTGATATAAAATTAGACCATTAAATCACTACTTTATTGTGTGGTGTTAATACCATTTTCTTTTCCTTTTTTAATATAGGTATTCATGACTGAACCCTGGCATGTTTTACTCTAGATGAGGCAAATTTTACAGAAAACTAGAGTGGGTTATTTAATTGTATGGTGTATGCTTTTCTTTGGGCACCCTGAAAGATGCCAACAATATACTGTCAGTGATTGTATTTGAAAATGCTGCAATAAATTGTCATTTTAAAAATGTTTGCTTCAGTGTGGATTGTGTACTAGCAGCTATTTTAAAATCGTCTATAAAGACTATAAATCCCCGTTTGGTCAACATACTTCTCATTTGTGCTTAATTTAACTTCTAACCATTTCGGACACTTCCAACGAAAATGCCAGTGTTCCCGCACTTCCAAAAGTGAGTTCACCAGGACGTCAGTAAACAATCCGATATTTTAAATTTAATTCCAGTCCTGTTACGCTGTTTTTAGGATTTATGCTATTGTACAAGTTGCAAGAGGTAATGCAAAGACTTTTTACACGCACAGACCATTAGTCCAGGTTTAGCATGGTTATTTTAAATGTGTAATAGCAATGCGATATAGGGGTAATGCTGTCTCAGCAGTTTGTAAGCTTGAAGGCTGATTGAAAATTAAAGCTGCATATAGCTCAATTACGGAGTTAAATTTAAAAACACTAGCTTCTGGTGATAAAGATGAGGCTTAAGTGTGTAGTTCTAGGCTAAAATGTAAATCTGAGCTGTTTCAACAAAGAAACTTGTACTGATCTTAAGATCTGTTCCTTTTTGTCTTAAGATGCACGCTAGTAATGCCACATTTCACATTTTTCCTTCAAACCTAATCAAACACACTTGATCCAACTAATAAAGGTCTTTAGGATCACTAGAAACTTCCAAGCAGGTGTGTCTTGGAGCTGGTAGGGGCCCTGTGGCCCTTCAGGAATTGAGACCAAAAAGCCCTGTCTATGAAGCAGAGCCTAGGTCTTCAGGCGGCTTTCCCTTTACATTAAATTATTGACCTGTTAATACAAACTGATGCATCCGTATCCAATTTATTGTCCAACATTCAGTTTTTAGTCTCTGCTCTCCAATGAGGTTTAGAGCCTGATGACGTCTCTGTTCTGCTGGCTTCTCCGTGCACCGTAGTCCAGAACTGTTCCCTCAAAGAGTCTGGCCATGAATGCCAGGCCGTCAGCTTTGATGTAGGAGCGTCCAGCTAAGGCATAGAGGACAGGATTGGCACAACTACTGATGAAAGCGAGAGCGGACGTAACAGCACGGCTGGACTTCCAGATGTTATCCAGTCTGGGGATAAAGAGAGAAGGTGGTCAATATGGTTCTGTTGGCATTTGGTGAAATATATGTGGAACACTTTAAAAACTGACGTCTTTTTGAGTGATTTATCTGATGTAAGGTCTGCTGCCACCTAATGATGAACAAATGGACAAATGATAATTTATGTATTTTGCTTAGGATGACTTGGACAAAGATTACCAAAGAGACTGACATAAAAACGACTTACTTGCACTATATTAACACAGTGGTAAGGAAGCCAAAAAATGCAGAACGTCACAATAATGGCTTGAATGAGGTTCTCACTCCGTATCCTTCTCTTGAACATGGTCTGTCTGAGACGGCGAAGGATACACACATAACTGCTGACTATGATCACGTATGGCACCAGGAAGCCCACCACTGTTTCAAGTGTGTATTGAAATACACCCTGTTGATAAAAGACAATCCTGTATGAATCATGAAACCGTGAGGGATGAGCAAAGTCGGCTGTTCGTTATCAGAAAAAAAACAGCTGATTTACCAAAGGGGTTTGTATCATTACAGTGGCTAATAGCAAGTCATTTTATATATTATAGTAGAGCAGGGATGTCCTCTCCTGGTTCTGGAGGGCCACTGTCCTGCAGAGTTTAAGCCAGAGTACCTTGTAGTACAGTAATATTAATATTGACCCTGAAGCTATTTTCAATATAATTAAAAAGAACACAAGTTGTGGCCAATTGATCTCACTCTTTTTGGCCCCCAGCTGTCCAACACAATATTCGAAGACCCTTTATATACGTTATAAGTATTACTTAAGTATTTAATTGTGACTGGGCCTGGGTCAGACTATTAATAATTACAAGATGATATAAATAATAAAATGATATGTTCTTTAATTAAACATTTTGCTATTAATAAAAGAAACCATTACATGGAAAGGGTTAATAAAAATAAATATTTTATATTTTTTTCCAAAACATCTGGATTATATGAATTATATCACACAAGGGTAAGTTTGTGGTATAATATGAGAGATATGAAGTATGATGCTGAGTATTTTGTTATAATAGCAGTGACACAAAGACACTTACATGCTGTGGATTCTCATGGTGAATGGAACACACAGTACGATTTTCCCCATTGTTCTTAATCGTCTCTGTCTGTCTGAATATTAAAGCAGGAAGTGCCAAAAGAAATACAACAATCCACAGGCCCCCCAGCACAAGTAAAACGGTCCGTCTACGAGTGCAGGCAGTCAAGTACGTGGGCCACATCACTGCCACCAGTCTGTGTAGACTCATCAGCGTAATGATCATAATAGAAGCATACATATTCGTATTGCACAAGTAAAAAAGCAGCTTGCACATGACAGTTCCAAATATCCAGCTCTGCTTGGCTAGGTATATTATAAAGAAAAATGTCAGACACATCAGACAACCGTCTGCACAAGCCAGGTTGAGGATGAGCAGGGTAGTGACGGAGCGTTTGTGGGCGCGAGCCAGGATGCTCCAGATAATGAAGAAGTTGCCAGGAACACCCAGGAGGAAGACGATGCTGAGAATGATGGCCCCAAAGGTGAAAGAGAGATCGTTACTCACAGCGCTGTTAATGTTTGTCATGTTCTCAAAGGAGCTGGTCCCATTATCTAAACCCATCAGGAAGGCGTCAGAATAACTGGTGGAATCAGAAAGCAATGTTATTTCGAGCTGATGTCAAATTAAATAAATTACATTTATTTTAATTAAATTATTTTTCATTAGGGAAGTCACGTTATCACCTGTCTCAAATCGTTTTATATAATGAAAAATACAAAACTAGAAAAATTAGGAATAATTGTTTATTAAAAGTAATATAACTGATTTCACAAATAATTACATGGAAACAGTGAGTAATACATTAAATTAAACGTATTAAAATGAAGAGTGAATAGTATTTTCTTGTAAGTTAAATTCTAAATGAACTTTCCTTTCATATACTCTCTTCGGAGACAAATAAAGTGTAAGCCAGTAAGAATGGGCAGCCATCAGTGATAAAAAAAATCAACATGCTACAGCTTGTTGCGTGATTTTGAGCTCAACTACAAGGAATGCAAATGTTGCAGGAATATCACTGATTACATCCTCACACTAACTTATCTAATAAGAAACTAAAAATAAACTATGCCCAATGTACTTAAAACTGAAAGTAAAATTAAAGGTCAATTTTCCTCATCAATAAACCATTAAGTAGGACTTTTACTTCAATAAACTTATAAACTACCTATTAATTATTAGTAAGGTATTTGTTAAGTTTAGGTATTAGGTAGGATTATGGTCAAGCAGAACATGTGCTTTATACATTATATGCTAATTAACAGGTAATATGTTAATGCGAATAAGCAACTGATTAATAGTGAAAATTGGTCCCTATGCTATTTTTTATTAGCAGTTTATTTTATCATGAAAAAAAATCAAGAATACTAATAAAGCAAGGAATTAAAAGTAACAAATAAAGCAGTGTAGTCACGAACTAAACCACAGTGAGCAGGTTTTAGTGAATTAATATTGGAATCAGTATAGTTCCAGATAAGATTGTCCAGTAAGCAAGGTTGTCACAAAAGTCATCCCTGATTACACACAATGCTGAGCTCAGAGTCTCAAAGATGTTTGAAATTGAGAAACTGGAAACAGCTGCATCAACAGACAGTGGGAGCATTTCTGTAAGGATGCGTTTATTAAAATTAGACAACTGGAAAACGATGAAAGAGACAAATGAAGAAAGAAAAAAGAAGTAAATTAAAGATTGTTTCTTGTAACTCACCAATACACTTGATTAGATCCGAATGGCTGAACTGTGTTCCCCCTGATGTGACCAGATGGAGTTGTTTATGTTGTGTGGTCTCCGAGTTGGTCTCTCTTTTTCTTTCTCAGATAAACTTTCAAATAGTTTCTTCAAAATATATAGCAATCGAGCACACTTATAAATGCCCGGCCGCTTCTTTTCATCACTAAAATACTACATTCATGTTAATTTTTCCTCCACTCCCAACCTTTCTCCTCCCTGATATTTCAACACACCAATTTTTCCATGTCTTTTTTCCAGCGTGCAGGCTACAGCATGCAAAGATAATACTGGGATGTGGGTGGGGTGTGTGACACCACCTCTGCACTTACCCATACCAACTTACTGATACAACTTTTTCATAGATTACTGTACAATTTTCTCTGTTTATGTAAGGAATAGTTGAAGATTTTAGTATCATTTACTCACTGTTGTTTCACAATGGATTTCTTTCCTTCGCGGAACACAGCAGAAACTTTGAGTTTTTTTCTTTTGTGTGATGAATAGGGATGGGTACTGTTTGAAGGATAAAAGTATCATAAAAACCAGTTCATACAACTCATCTTCATTATACCACGTATTTTGAAGCAATGCTTAAGCTACATCATTCTCTTAGTTCTCAGAAGAGTTTTAAGTAGAAGGGCAGAGAAGGACACAAGAGTCAGGTTCATCCAAGAAATTGTGGCACTAAGCTTTACACATTTAAAATATTTTTTGTAATTGACATTAATGTTCCATTTCTTTAAAAAAGTTTGAAATATTAAAAGCTTTAAAGATTGAAATATGATATAATAGTCAGAAAAAATGGTTTTAAATAATTGACCTTTGCATATTTTTGTTAAATGTAATATTTGATACATCACATTTTTATTGCCCATATAGATAAATATGAAGCTTAGTTCACCCAAGAATTTAAATTCTCTCATCATTTACTTACCCTCAAGTTCCAAACTTATGTATTTTTTTTGTTCTGCTGAACACAAAGGAAGATATTTAGAAAAAAGTTTGTAACTAGGCTGTTTTTGGTCAGCATTGACCTTCATAGTATTTTGTTTCCTACTATAGAAGTCAATGGTGACCAAAAGAGCCTGGTTACAATTTTTTTGTGTGTTCGGCAGGTTTGGAACCACTCTAGAGTGGGATGACAGAAATTTTTGGTGAACTATTCCTTCAAGTGAAAAAAGTCACGCTTTATTCAGAAGCCTCTATATATCCCAACATGTCTTAGTAAAATTATATTTAAATGCTTACTTATGTGATCAAAGCTCTGTTGTTTTATTTGTGGGGGCTAAAAGATGCAAAACAATTGTTACGGAGAGATACATATACTCAAAATATGACTGATGTATTATATTTGATTCTCATATTTTAGCATGAAAAATAAGATAAATATTACTAATAATATAAGTATTAGTAGTTATTTTATTTTATAGTTATTTTCAAGGTTATTTTAACAGATTTACAGCAAAGAGATGTGTAGAAGACTTAGAAGTAAGACTTATACTAAAAGGCCTTTTACTTTCTAAAAAAGTATTAACTATCAAACACACGACAGAAAGCATGTTGAAGATGTTCACTTAAAGGCTTTAGTATTGCACACACCAAATATCACAGATTATAGGCTTTATAATGTTAAAATGTTCTTCAAACTTAAAAAACTGTTCGCTGAAAGCTTTTTTGGGGAACACGGAATACTGTAACTCTTTTTGAATCTTAGATTTTTATCGTTCACATAAAAAGGATGTCAGTGAATATTTTCACACACAGACTCTCAGCATGAGTCATGTCCATCAGCGTCCATTATTAAAGTATTACATATTCTCACCATGCTCCAAATCAGGGAAAACTACTTATGAGGCATTTGTGTGGATGAGAGAGAGAGAGAGGGAGGGAGAGAAGGAGAGGAAAACTTAGCGAGAAAATCCACTTCCTTATTTCTGACCCCTGGGTCATTATTCAGTGACTTTTTTCCCATGAGTAACATAAGCTTCTTCAAGCTCTCATGGCTGATTTCACTGGAGCACCAGAGTGAGCAGCTCAATCACTGCTTCGCATGAAGTTTATAGTAACTCGGATTTGCATATATGTCATTATGACGTGTTTGGAGGCTGTGTGGGAACTGGGAACCAAACGTACTAGCTTTCTTTGTTGTCCACAGGATGGCAACATTCTCCCACAAACGTGCTTTTGGTCTCGCGCATGTGAAGACTGCACGGATTGCCGCTGATGAAAAGCTCACGCGTAACAACTCTGATATTTTTATAGCTTGATTATAAACGCGCGGCCTCGTAATCAAGCCACGTGCTTAAGTCCGTGAGATCACATTTTTAAAAAGGCTTATATTCTTTGTCTTCTATTCTGTTCCGGAGTTGTGGCTATTCATATCACTAAATTAAATGGGAATATAATTCCAGCGCTGATGAATGCCAGACGGATGCCTTGGTCAATCAACTTTATCAAGCAACAGATGCCACGAAAAGCTCGCTTCCAAGCGTCAAACACGAGGCGAGCTTTAAAATAAGACAAAAGATAATTATTGTGAGAATTGTCAGAGAGAGAGAGAGAGAGAGAGAGAGAGAGAGAGAGAGAGAGAGAGAGAGAGAGAGAGAGAGAGAGAGAGAGAGAGAGAGCGTGTTTATTTAAGTTTTTCATCTCCCGTCTCAGACAGAGTGCAGACTACAGAGGATAATGAGAAACAGATCTTACAGTGGGAGGGAAAGGAGGGAGAACTGGGATAAAGAGTTGGGGAGAAGGAAGGGGAGGGACAAAGTACGGGGAAAGTATGATGAGAGAGAGAGAGAGAGAGAGAGAGAGAGAGAGAGAGAGAGAGAGGGATTGACTGCCGTTATGGCGTCACGGATGGATCAGCCGTCAGCATCAGTGTCTTGTCTGAAACAAAAATAGCCGCGGTGTTAAGCGTGTGGAAAACGAATGAAATATGCTTTTCTCAGAACCTGTTTGCCAGACAAGGCTTTCACTGGTGCCTGTCCAGGGAATTCTCTATTGGACAGAAGAGAGAGTGTTTCTGCTTTTAAAAAAATGTGCGTTGGAATAGATTCTTGCGGGTATCATAAAGTTATACTTCACTCTAAAATATGTAGCTGCGCTCACTGGCCAATCAACACTTTGCAGCAAAAGCGGGCATGTAAAGCTAAGAGGGGGGTCTGTTGATTGACAGGTCTGAGAGCCAATAGGGAGAGAGTAACGGTACTGAAGAACCCACCCAAAGGCAATTAAGGGTAAAGAACGAAAAAGAACTTGATATAACTTTTTTTGCTCTATGGCGGTGGAGGAGTTATGGTATGAATGTAAATTCAACGAATATTTGGTACCGACCGTATACGTATGTGGGACTTGAGACTGTGAACATGGCCGGTTCTGAACGATGGAAGTTCGTGAGATGAAGTTATAATAACCGACTGTCACGGAAATCGCAAGAGAATCTGGGAAGAGAAAAAAAAAGTCGAGAAAAAGATGAGCAGCTGATAAACTGCAAGAGCGACGCGGAGATGAGAAAATGATCCATGCAAATGTGCTACTTCGGCTTGAGGATAACTTTTAATTCTTTAGCGTGATAAAAGGAAGGCGCACGAAGAGAGAAAGCGGATTCGAGGAAAGTGACATTCTGGAAGGGCTGTATGACTCCCATGAGTTTTCAACGGAGCCGAAGTTGAGAAGCGAGAGGGGGTCAGTGATATATCTGTAGCCGGTCTCGGTCGTACTTTTCTCGGAGTGAGAGATGGGGGCCGCGCCGGGCTCGGGATGGGAGGAGGGAGAGTTCGAGTTCAAGCTCGTGTTCGAGGAGGATCCGCCGCGACAGAGCCGCTGCGGCCCAGAAGACACCGAGAGCGGCCAGACGCACCGTGAGCCTGCCGGTATGAGCGGTCCGATGACAGATGGAAAGAGTGGAGAAGCTGTGCTCATAGGTCTGGGCTGGTAACCGGTGTTCTAGGTTTAAACGAGAAGCGTAAATAAATGATCACTGTTGTCCTTTTGAGCAGTCAGATTGCTTTAGGGCGCTGTATTTATAACAAGTAGATCTGGGTAAATGATCGGCGATTCATTAATGATATCAGAGTCCTATAGAATATGCACATAACAAATGAATATAAATATATTTTACCAGTACATAATTGGTCAAAGACATGACGATAATGTTTTCTTCGTGCGATTCTGCCGAAAAAAAGGCAAGCTTTTCAGTTTCTGAATTATTAAAAGTAATTTCTGACATTTTAAAGATGTTATTAAGATGGAATATTTTTATCTATTATATATATTTTTTTTCTTTAAAGCGTGCAGTTAAGCTGTTTTTCTTTAAAATATTATTAACATAAAAAACTTATCTCGCAAATCAGCAATTGAAGCCATTTTGTTGTCACGTGACTAAAAAAAACATAAACAGAAAGGACAATCCGTGGTCTGTCCAGGTCATTAAGTTTGTTTAAAAATCACACATGAATGCAATTTAATAATAAGGAACGATTTCTAAAAAAAAAACCTTAAGGACATCTTTATATTAAATGGTAATTTTCATATATGTTTCAGTTCTTATTAAAATAGTAAGTTATGGACTAGTTTATTCAAGGTGGAGTATTTTTTACCTGATGATGATAGTTACACTATATATATATATATATATATATATATATATATATATATATATATATATATATATATATATATATATTTTTTTTTTTTTTTTTTTTTTTTTTTTTTTTATTTTTTTTATTTTTTTGCCGTTGTATATATATGCCGTTGTATATATATTCATTTTTGCCGTTGTTAGATTTGTAGGTGTTAGATAATTAAAAAAATAAATGTATATATATGAAACTAATATTAATTCAAAGAAGTTGATCTTGTGTTTTGAGCTTTGATTTCACTTTTATCTCATCTTGGACATCCTTCTTTTATTTGCATTTTGGCCCATAGGCAGAACACTGATTATTTTTGGGAGACTTTGAATGTCTTTACTTTGAATGTCTAAATAGGCACAATCTTAAATGTCTTTAAGGAATGCTTACATGTTCATGGAGTCTGACTCACTGCCCATGTAACTAAGTTTTATCCGCTGAAGTGTGCGTGTGTTTATGGGTAAGTGTGGAGCACAGCGCAATGTGTTTTTAATCAGCTGTGCGTGTGAGCAGAGTTAACAGCTGCCATCTGGACCCGAACCCTCAATCTCTGTTTACTGAGCATGCATTTGGATACCTCCCTCCAATATTCCCTCCTTTTCTCTGCCCTGTTTTCCCCTCCTGGCACACATTCTGTTGTACACCCACCCTCCGCCTTCATTCTGGTGTGAAGTTGTAGAAACATGCACTTCAGGTTTCTGTCCACTCTGCATCACTTTGCTGCTTTTTAGCCACAATAACTTTCTTCAGATATTTACTATGTTCTTAAGTGCTGCCATACTTGATTATTTACTTACTTGTGCCCTTTATCACATCAACAAATTAAGGAAGTTGAACGTCCTGTGTAGGTCCTGAACAGTTTAAGCACTACCTATATGGTATTATATACCATAGTACCACAGTTTACCATTACAGTAGAGCAGTGACTGCAAACATGGGCCTTTTCCAGTGAAACATTGATTTTAAAATAGCTTTTATAATATCTGTAATATTCTATCAATCGAATATTGTTTTTTAAAGAAATGTTTTAATTCATTGTATTAATTAAATAATAATTAACAAAACAAATTATGTTTTATGAATATATGTTGGCCTAAAATATCATTATAATTAAAATTTTAATATTCATAGTTATGTTGTACATTAATATCTGCATATTTGGTATTGCAGCAATGTGAAGCAAGTTAGCTCAAAAATCCTAATGAAAAAGTAATAATAAGAATAAATATCAAATAAAGAGCTACCTTAGTTTTTAAAAAAAAAATAGAAATATCTGAAGAACCTAGCATTTTTGCTATGCTAATGTTTTGGTGTGGCAGATTGTAGTTTTGAGATTTGAGATTTTGGACATCAACCCATTTGGAAAACCGTGTGGATGTTTTCTGAGGTAAACAAGTCTGTGTGTACTTGTGGATATAATAAATGACGTCTCCACAAAGGCTTCCCTGTGTTTGTTATGATTTTCCAATGAGAGGCCTCGTGTCTCATGTTTCAGCAATTGTTTATCCCATATGCATATGCTTGCAGCTTGTGATTTACCATATACAATAATCAGTTTTTTTTTTTCTTTGTTACAGAAACCCACTTGACTTCCGCACAGGCTGGCCAACCCATGGGTATCCCACAGTCAGGCAGTCGCAGGGCTGGGATGCATTCCCCACCCCCCAGACGGGCATTAGTCAGGGAGTTTAGTGGGACTTACGAGAGTCTGCCAGCAAGATCAATACAGGTGGGAGGCACATTTGTAGATTTCTAGAACATCCTGATACAAAGATCATGTTACACATTGTGATTAATTATGGGGAAATAAATCCAGAGGTCTGGTTTTAATTTCAGGAGTTCGTTTTTGTTGCCCAGTAATGTTTATTGTGAGCAGAATCGGTTGCCATGAGCTGTTGTGCATATTTTGTTTTTGGCACAAAAGACCTGCAAATAAATGTTGGAGTTCAATTAAATTTAAGTATCCTTCAGCATTTAAAGTCAACCAAAATCAAAACTAAAAGCGACTATATTTATTTATTACCTGTTTTTGGCCATCATTCATCTGTAAAATATATATATATATAAAAAAAGAATTTCATTATTAGGGATAAGGTCAATTAATTTTTCTTTGAATTCTTGTTTAAAATTAAAAATACAGAAACAGGGTGTGGAATCATTAAAAATCTAATGATTCAAGTCTTTCTTTTGATTCCTCAGTTCAATTGCGGTTACTTAATGGTCCCATTAATGGCTCTTTTAGTTTTTTATGGACAAAGCATTTTGGAAAAAAGAAATGCAAGTCCACTGCCACGTGATATAAAAAAATGATTATTTTTTATTTCTTAAAATGATAAGTACATTTAAATCAGGTGTTGCAAAATATTTTTTTAACTCGTATTAAACTACACATTATCAAATGGACAGTATTGTTAACTAAAACTTTTATGAATAATTTGTATTATTTAAAGTGACATTAAAGCTGAAATTAAATCATTAAAAAGTCATAAAAATTTTAATGTTATAGGAAATTTTTAAACAAAAAAAACAGAATGATTACAATGTAAACAGAAATTAAAATGAAAAACAAATGCTGATTCAAAACATTAATAAATTCTTTTGTAGTAGATAAATCCAGCAGTGTACAGGCAGTAAGATTTATGCTTCATTTACTAAAAATAACTGATAATGATAATAAACGACCAACTAATTGACAAGAGTCTTGTTCAGAAGTCAAGGCTACAATGATTGTTTTGTATGTTGGTTCAGTAATATCACACTGTAGGATCAGTACTATCACAATTATGTATTTTTTAACACACAGTGATATCACACCCTCTTGTTTTTCTGTTTTAGGTATCAGAGTCTAGAGTGCTTGAGTGCCCAAGCATCCAGATCACCACTATCTCCCCTGAAGATGACTCAGGTCCAGCAGGGGGAAGTTGCTGGGACGGGAGTGGTGGCTGGGACAGGGAGCGTCTATACCTGCCCCTGCTGGACTCTTACCGTGACGTCATGACAGGGGCAGGTTCCCTCAGTCCCAGCCCCAGCCCTGCTTCCAGTTCCTCATCTCGCGGGTGGCTAAGTCCAGCTTCCAGCTGTGATTCACTCCTGGTGGAGGAGGACGAGCTCAACGAAGCTGCTGCCCACTTCTGCCTATCGCCCTCCTCACGCCCCACGTCTCCTGGGGGCAAAAAGCGCAGGAATTCCCCACTGGCCTCCCCCAGCACCTCCCGCAGAAGCAGCTACTCCGAGGATATCTCTTCCCTCCCGGACACGGGAGAAACCTCGGCTCAGTCTCAGGCTCCAGCGAGCTGTGAGCTCAACATCCCACAGAAGACCAGGAAGACCTCTCTGGAACAGGTGATCCTTTTGAAATATGGCTGTTCAACTTACTGATAGATTATTCTTGGTAATTGAATGAAGAGATCGCTCATATTAAGTCATATGATAATGTTGGTGTGTTTATGGGTTTGGATAATCCAGATGTCATCAAGAGACATCGAACCAGAGCTGACCCCCATTCAGACCTCTCCCTGCCCCCACCCAGAGATTGCTCAGATGAGAAGGGAGCCCCCCACGATAGGGATGGACTACCTGTCTGTGCCTCCTGCACTGGGCTGGGGCAGAACCAGGGCCAGTGCTCACAGTCCTCTCTTTAGGTTTGCACACGACTTCTTACTCCATAATGTGAATTATGCACTGAATACTGGCTAACAATTAAAATTGCATGTAAATAGAATGTGCAAAAGAAGGCAAAAATTTCAAGAGCAATATGACACATTGACCTGATCATGTTATCACTACATTTTTAATTCATTAAATTAAGTTGTATTAATGTATTAATGTAAACAAAATATATGTACACTTTAAATCTATTATGTGTGTGTTTGTGTATATTATATATGAAGAGTCAATTAGCAAAACCAGATAACTTTTACATAACAATTTTCAATAATCATGTCGTTCATTGTACAAGAAAACAGTCTAATGTGTAGTTCACATTTGAGGCATACATTTTATAGTTTTAGCTTGTTTATTTTCATCTAAAAATATGGCACATGGTTGCTAGATATACATTATTCAATGTAAATTGTGATAATTGTAATTAATAATCGCAATTACAGTTTCAATGGAATAATCAACAATGATTTCTCTTATAATCATGCAGCCCTATTAATTAGGATAAAAAAAACAAAACAAATACAGCTAACACAATAAACACTATAGAAACATGATAACATACATTTTGGGGAAAAAAAGAGTTATCTGTTTTTACAAAAAAGTATATATACTGATTATTTATTTGATAAGACTTTCGAAAGTTATGAGTTTTATTTCCAAGTTGATATTTTCTAAATTAAACATGCAGTATTCTGTGGTCATTCGATAAAAATATCGGTATGAAACACTAATCATGGAATGAAGCATTCTGTTTAGCTCGCTAAACTGTTTTAGTTTTATTTTCTGATTTAAATCAGAACGATGCTGATCTTTGACTTCTAACCTCGCGTTGTCTCTGCTTCCTTAATCCTGCTCCAGATCTAATGCACTGCCGCCACTTGACTGGCCGCTGCCTTCACAGTTTGACCAGTACGAACTGCGCATTGAAGTACAACCCAGACCGCACCATCGCGCGCATTATGAAACTGAAGGAAGTCGAGGAGCTGTAAAGGCATCACCTGGAGGCCATCCAGTAGTGAAGGTGAAGGTCATAAGCTATAATGTACAGTCCTGTGCAGTAGGTGCTGTTACTTCATAATTGACCCTTCCAAAGAGCCGCCCCTTTAGTTACTGTTGTTGTGTCCGCCAAGCCATCTCAAGACAGAGCAGGTTACTTTTGCTATGAAAAAAGCCTCTGCTTTAAGATTTTGTCATTTTATAAGAAATTCTAACAATAAATGAAGTCATGCAGTCAATGAGTTATGACAGATCGCTGTAGAGATTCAAGAGGCATGTGAATCAATCATTTCTTCTTCTTTACTAGTTATAGCACAAAATAAACATGAATGAACATAAGGCATTTTATTTCAAGCGACGTCTACCGATGTTAATCTCTACGGTCTGATTTGTTTTTTGGAAATATGTCAGATTGCCTGTCAAACTCCCTGGGTAGGAACTATATTGTGACTTGATGTATTATTTACTCGTATTACTAAATTTTAATTTTACATTGTTTATTGGTCTGTAGTACAATAAACTGTAAATGAAAAAATATGCCAATAAATACAGCAATAGAAAAGGTATGATCTCTGTGGACTTTCACATATTTGGAAACATTTACATTTAGTCATTTAGCAGATGCTTTTATCTAAAGCGACTTATAAATGAGGACTATTCAAAAAAAAACTTAGGAAAGATAGTGTTAATGGGTTTTTAAGAAAACAAGCCGTAAATGAATAGAGTGGAAGTATAAAAGGGACAAGTTTTTTATGAATAGAATTGGAATAGAGAGTGCTAGAATTAGAGGGTCAAATAAAGATGGAAGAAATCTGTTTTTAACCAATTCTTGACTCAGATGCTCGGATTGAGTTGGGCAGGTAATCTGAAAACTCAGCCACTGTTTCCAAAGAGAAGAGAGAAAACACTGAAATGACTTAAAGTAAAATCATTTCTTTAACTAATTGAATCGATTATTGCTCTTTTCTCTCTGTCGTCCAGCTGGTGGGTTACACTGAAAGGCAGCCGCTCTCCTTACAGGTGTTTGTAGGAACTGCCGACGACAGATCGATACGTCCTCATCCTTTTTATCAAATACACAGGTAAAAGCCTTGACATTTCAAGATATTAAACAAAATATTTTTGGTATATCCGTGGCTTCGCATGAGAAATACTTCTCTCCACACAGAGTAACAGGGAAGATGGTAGGCACGGCTAGCCAGGAGAGCATCCAGGCTGGCACCAAACTCCTGGACATCCCCCTCAACCCAGAGAACAGCATGACTGCCCTGTAAGACTCCTGAGCCCTGCTTGTACGCCGTAAACACCTCAGTAAGTGATCGTACATGAATCCCTGTGTTTCCTTCTCAGCATTGACTGTGCAGGTATTCTTAAGCTGAGGAACTCGGACATTGAACTCCGGAAAGGAGAGACAGACGTAGGGAGAAAGAACACACGAGTGCGCCTGGTGTTCCGCACACACCTTCCTCTGTCTCCACCCATCGTCCCTCCAGGACGAGTCTTAGCCCTGCAGGTGGCCTCTTTACCCATTGAATGCTGTAAGTGTTGCCTCTTCACGATTATGCTTGTTTAACTGCAGCTCCTATGTATAATCGGTCTCTTTTTGATCTAAATTTCTGCCTGCAGCACAGCGCTCTGCACAGGAGCTTCCCGTAGTGGAGTCTATCAGTCTTACTTCCTGTTCAACAGAAGGAGGCGAGGAACTACTTCTAGGTGGGACCAACTTTCTACCCACCTCCAGAGTTTTCTTCATGGAGAGAGGATCAGGTATTGTAGTCTGCCTAGATTCGTGCACAATACCAGAAAAGCTGTTCTCTTCTATTCTTCAAGGAGTCTGGTGGCTTTATCATCCAATAAAATTATGATTTTAATATAATTTAATGATTTTAATCTTTGTTAATGTTAGTAAATAAAAATACAGTCTGTTTATTGTTTGTTCATGTTAGTTCATAGTGCATTAACTAATGTTAAAAAACTTTTTAAATATAAATTTGATATATATTAATATGATTTTGCTGAAATTAACATTAACTAAGACTAATAAATGTGGTAAAATTACTGTTCATTAGTAGTTCGTGTTAACCAGTGTAGTTAAGTAATGTTAACTAATGAAACTTATTGTAAAGGTTTACCATATTACAAAATGTTTCTTGAGTATCAAATCAGTATATTAGAATAATATCTGAAGGATCATGTGACACTGAAGTATAAAATAAATTCAGCATTTTTTTAAACAAAAATTAAATGCTTCTTTTGAAAAAACATTACTTACTAAATTAAATAAAAATTCTCTGACCCCAAACGTGCAAAAGAGGGAACTGACATTATATCACAGAATCAGTGTAATATGTTGTATTTATAACTTTTTTATTACTACTTTTCAAGATGGCAAAGTCCAGTGGGAGGAGGAGGCACATGTGGACAGGGACAAAAGCAATGAGGTAAATTACCAAAAACCTATTAAGACATTCACTGTTTTCATTTAGACTGTGTGTAAATTGAAAATAAATGAACCAATTATGTCTGTATTTTCCTATGGTGCAGAATTTGCTGTGTGTTCGAGTACCAGCCTATAACGATCTTTCGCTGAACCACCCAGTGTCTGTCTGTCTGTATGTGTCCAATGGCAAGAGGAAGAGGAGCAGCACACACTGCTTTAAATATCTGCCCAGTAAGTGTTCCACAGACAATCATTAGCTATATTTTATGTGGGAGATTTTCTCTGCACATGGTATTTATCTGTGCTGTTGACAAGAAATGCAAAATATATCTTTTGCATGTTGCATGTAATAAAGAACAGATTCTCTTTCATAAACTAAAGGTACGTTCAGCCCAAGCATCATATGCTGCTTTGATCTCCAATAAAATGTTTCAGTTAGCTTCACAGAACAGCAGTTTTACCATTTTGTTCTTTTATGTCTTTTAATAAACTATTTCTATTTTTTAAGGATGTATTAAATTGATCAAAAGTGAAAGTAAAGATTATTATATTATATTATATTGCACAAGATTTCATATTTAAATAAATGCTGTTCTTTTAAAGATTTTATTCATCAAAGAATCCAGAAAAAAATGCATCTATTTCTACAAAAATATTAAACAGCACAACTGTTTTCAATGCTTATAATAATTAGAAATATTTCTTGAGCATAAAAGAAGCATAATTAAAAAATTCTGAAGGGTCGCACTGAAGAGGTTAATAAAATGTCTATTAAAATAAACAGTTATTTTAAATTGTAAAAATATTTTACAATATTATATTAGGTTTAACTATATTTCTTTTAATGAATTAAATGCAGCCCTGATAAGATATATTAAACATTCTTACAGATCCCAGTCTTTTGAATGGTAGTACAATAATTATAAACAATTATTAAATATTACATTTAAGTAAATATACAACAATTAAAATAATTAGATATTTTTTCATTTATAATTGGATATATCTTGTAACATTTAATGTATGTAATGTATTTAGTGTATACAATATGATTATTATGTCACGGTACATCTGTAAAGTCATGCATCTTATGTTTTCTAGTCATGTTTAAAGAAGAAGATCCGCTGCTGTCCCGTCCCTCCATCTTGCCCCTGGAAGGGGTGACACTTTGCCCCATGGGAAGCGGCAGCACTGTTGACATGAGGTCAGACCTATCCGCAGATGACAGAAGCTTGTCTTTCCACCTGCCTCCATATCCCAACGAGTACTCTTACTCCTCGCATGGCTACCAGGAGGACTACTGCCGCAAACCGGAGGTCGCTGAGGACGGTGGAGGTCGAGGTGCCCTGACTGAAAGGCATCCCAGCTTTGAGAGCCTGGAGCTGGGCTTCACAGAGCTTCTTCCTCCCATGTACCCAAGAGCCTCACAGCCTCTTTCTCCTTCCCCATCTCCTTCTCCGTGGCTCGACTCTCCTTATCTGTCCTCTTCACCTTCTCCCTCACACTCTTGCTCTCTGAGCCCATTCCCTGCAAGTAGTCCAATCTCTACCTCGCCCCTTCCTCCGCTCTCTCACTCCCCGTATCCACACTGTCCTTGCCCCCAAGAGATGTGCTCCTCGCCTCCGTCAAACACTAGCCACTATCACGACCTGTGCCCACCTCCATATGGCCAGTATGAGAGCTGGGAGCACCAGATGCGTCCCTCTGAAAGAGACACAGGCCCTGGTCTGAAGCTGGAGGGACCACCAGATTTCTCGGGCCCAACACCTATGCAGCATATTACACTAGAGGAAGGTGGGTATGATTGTACCATCATTAAAATTCAGAATGATGAGGCAATAATTATTTTTATATTATTTATATAATTATTTTTATATTATTAATATAATTATTTTCATATTATCTAATAAATTGCTCATATTAAAGTCCGGCACTACTTTGTCTAAATATAAATAAATAAATAAATAAATCACTAAAAACTAAAATCTGTTTTACATTTTTTTAAAGATGTTAGTTTTATTTATAATTGTTATGTTTGTTATTATAATTTTTATATGTATATATTTATGTTTTATATATATATATATATATATATATATATATATATATATATATATATATATATATATATATATATATATATATATACATTTATACATATACATATATATGTATAAATATATTTGTAAATTCTTTTTCAAATCTATTTATCAGAGAAAAAGGGTGTAAACTATTGTAAATCCAAAACTTTTAAATGGTGGTAAAATTACATTGAATAATTATTTAATATATCTAATTCTTTTCTCAAAAAATACAAATTAATAATTTTAAATGTTACAAGTGAATTTAGGCATCTTAACATTACAGTGTGTGGATTTTTATTGTAAGATTTCTTTTGTGTGAACTTACTGATCTGTATCCATCAATTAAATTATTTCTACCACAATTTCTCATCCCCACAGTGACTGAATTCATTGGAGAGGATATAAGATCCTTTCAGATGGGGTCACACATGGATAGTCGACCTGGATGACAACATTCTCTCAGTAATAGTCCAGTGATAATCTGTGTATAGTTACTATCATATCAACATTTTATGTATAATTTTTATTTGAATTATGGTATATTGCTAAAATGTGGCAATAATAATAAATACTGTGCTACTTAAGTGGTGAATCTGTGGTAAAAAATAAATAAATAAATAAAAAAAAAAGAAGGCAGGTATACAGTTGTAAGTATGTAACTGTAACTGCTTCCTGGCTGCATATTTGAATGGAACTAATGTTTTTAATCTGTATGCAAAATAAATTATCATTATATTGAATTTGTATGTTTTGATCCACTAATATGTATAACTGGTCATTTAATGAACATGTAATGTAATCTAACAACATGCTTATCTATTCCCTCTTTTATCTGAGAAACTGATTGCATTTTTGACTTGATATCTGTGGGATCACTCAGCATGTCCTTTGTACACAGTGTCTTAGTAGCTTAAAAGTGACTTCACCCCTGCTCCCACGCAGGAAATATTACAACTCTTTCAGAGATGTAAACAAGTGTAACGGCAGAACATCAGAACGTTTATAATAATTAGGCTAAAAGCAGGTTATTTTCACAGTGAACTGTCAGAAAGCAATGTGGACGTATTGTGACTGGTTTAGCTAGGCGGTTGGTTGACTAGCGTTTATGAAGTGGCATTGCTTGGACGACAGGAGGATCTCTGCCCCCTACTGGAAATGTGTTTTCACTTATCGTTTTTATTAAATTCGTGCTTTTAACACACAAAGGACCAACAACAATGCTTGTTGCTTATTCCATTTCAACTAAAAAAGCCCGCTATGGTCGCGGCACCTCGATGAAGTGACTGAATTAAGGTAAGTACGAGATACTCGATTAGCTTACTCATGAAATCTAATTTACAAGGTAGTTTAAACATTTTAAAAGCTATAATGGTATTTTTGTGTGTACGAACACAAGAACTGTTCACAACCTTCCCATAAAGTCTTGTAAAATACATTTAGTCCCATGACATCTTATTACGCCATGCTTAACAGCGGCCAAGTCTACTTTGAATGTTTCAGTAAGAGAGGGCAATGGGTGAGAGGCTAAGTCAGGAACATTTCATTATAGCCGTGAAGCGATGAACGTGAAACGGTTCAAAACATAGCTGGACTAAAATGAGCTTGGTTTAGATGAAAGGTTTAGCAAAAAAATATATAAAGCGACATTCAATGAAAGCTGACCTTTAAAAAATCTGGATTTAATAACCCCGAGTTGCAGCTGACAAGCAAATAGTTTCATCCTCGTTGTAAATCAGTGTAATTAATCTGAATCACCTCAGTAACTATGCGAAAATATGTCTTGTGGGAATGTTGTGTTGTTTCCAAAATAAGCAGGACTGCATCTTGGTGCACTGCCAAATAGCAGCATATTTTAAGCCTGAAACTGGTGCTGGTAGTTTAACATGGTGAAACCACACTGGTGAGGTTATAAACTATGTTTAGACCCGGATGTGATTCAAAGTTAGTTTCTTACGGCTGTCCTAGACATAATCGATTCAGTTTATCGGTGCCCTCTCCTAAGAACTTGGAAAAACTGCATTCACAAAGTCCTTCATCCAGAACAGTGCCTTTTTCTGTATTCCACTTATTTTGGCACTCTTAACACACACAAAAAAAAAAAAAAAAATTAGTTAATGTATTACAGTCATTTTTAAACAGTGATCATATGATACTGCACTGCAGATTCAGAGGAAAAGCAACAACAAAACTTCAGAGAAATACTGCTAGAGTTCTGACGTTACGTTTAGTAGTAGTTTTATCGTTGCTTTCCACTCAAGGCCTGCTTTTAACACTTTTAGCCACCAGAGGTCGCTCTTTCTTTAATTTTGCTGTCAAAGTTATTTATTTGCGTACGTGTACTGTTACAAACTAGATGTCATCAAATACCAAAGGATAGACTCTAGGGCGTGAAGAACGAGGTTGTCTCAGGCAAATATAATGGTAAAAATGTATTTTATTTGGATTGTTACAGCGTTTTTGTTTTGTTTTGGTAGTTTTTTTTTTTTTTTTTTTTTTTTTTTTAGAGCTCACAGAGAATGAAAGCGTAAAAGGCATTCACACAATATTATCCTCAAGGGACATTCCACAGACAGAAATAACAGCAATTTACTGTGTCAAATTATCAGAGATAGAAGTACAATATATTATTAGAGGTTTTCAATGTAACTGTGGCTTTGCATATTTATAAACATAAACTGATATAAAAATGTTGATATAGGCCTATGCACATACAACACACATTTCTTATTTTAAATTACTTTAACTTGATGTACTTAAACTGAAACAATGTTTATTTGAATAGAAAAAACAACAAAAATGATAAAAACACACAACAAAGTTATTAAAACATAAATATAACTAAAGTTATGAAGCAGATACAATGAAATAAAATCTAATTCAAAATATTAACAAAAAACGCTATTTCAGTGATACTAGAATAACAACGGAAGCAAAGCCACTATAATTATACAAATATTACTGTATTTTTTATTTCTATATTTTATATTTGATATCTTCAGTCTTTCCTAATAAGCAATGCCAAATGGGCCTAGCCCTACTCCAACTGACACAGCTTGACTGAGGCGTCATAGCATGAAAACTCGAAGCCAGGGTAGAGCGGCTGTGTGAATGTGGTGTGAACTCTGTGCAGGAGGGTCATTGAGCCATCAATGCTGTAAAACGCCAGTGTCCCGGCCCTGTGATCCAGATATATGCCTATCTTTGACGAGCCAGGCTCTGAGATCTTACTGACAATCCCGTTGTGCCAGAAAGCGTAACCTTTCCTGCAGCAGAACAAACTCCAGGATTTGTCATTGTGACCGAAGTGAGCTTCGCTGCTTTCCCCTTTCCTGGCAATGTTTTTGTATGCGACTGCAATGTTTACACCCATCCCACTCCATTCCACCTCCCAGTAGCTGCAGCCTGTCAGGCCCTCCGTACCCAGCACCTGGCACCAGTAATCAAAGCGCTCCGGGTGGTCGGGACAGGACTGCACTCGGCTCCGAACGGCCACTTCTTTGTTCCCCTTGGACAAACTAAGATCCTTGTGGGCTGTTAAAGGATTTAGTTGCAGGGGGCAGGAATCTGAGTAATGGAAGGAGGATAAGAGATCAAGGGTGTTTATTCATGGTGTATCATGTTCATATCATTTTCATCTTGAGCCATGATTAAATAAATACATATCAGCTGAGAACACTAACATCTACACTAACATCTACAGTAACATTCAAAACTCTGGGCTTTGTAAAATTGAATTTAGCATAGAAGTATATACTGTTATTCAGCAGGAATGCACTTGTGATTAAAATTGACTGTAAGGACTGTCTACATTGTTACATTAAAAATGAATAATAATAAAAAAAAAGAAACGTAACTGTTCTCATCACTGATAATAAACAAAAATGTTTCTTGAGCATCAAATCAAAATATTAGAATAATTCCTGAAGGATCATGTGACACCGAAGACTCAAATAATGGCTAATGAAAATTTAGTTTTGTCATCCCTTTTACAATATTTCACAATATTTCCATTTTACTGTACTTGCAGCCCTGCATGATGAGTATAAGAGAGTCCTTTTAAAAACTTTTGAACGGTAATATTATTTAACAGTGAGTGACCATCTTTATTGATTTGTTCAAAACATTCATTTAGAAATAAAACAAGCGACTCTCATCATGAGTGAGTCATTTATTCTTTCACTCAATGATTCATTCAAAACGTTATTGTCATCATGAGTGAGTCATTTAATCTGAATAATTTAATCGCTCACTCAGCTGATTCATTTAAAACAAAGGATCATTCAAGGAAAAAAACATTACTTTTGTTAAGTAAGTCATTTAATTATTCGCTCAACTAAATCATTCAAAAAAGTTTCATTTGGAACACGGAAGTAACTAGGCCTAAAATAAATACTCATTTCCTATACTGTGAAACTTTTACAGATTTGAATATCAATATGGGTGTGATCGCTTCTTTTCAGAAATTGGAAAAACATAGTTTGTGTTGCTTAATAAGAAATCCATGTTTAAATAGAATCACACATTGTAAGATCAATGCGCACTCTGCATTAGTGCAGTAAACTGACTTACGGTGCAGGAACTCTGGTCTAATTTTGGGCACTGTGCAATGAAGGATCTTCATTGATCTCGCTGGAAAGAAAATAAAAAGCATCTGTACATCACAAGGAAGCGATTTAACAACAAGACAGAAAAAAACAATGAGTAAATCACCTAAAAACTGCTTAGGCAGAAAGATCAGTTTAGGGAGTTTCCCCTCACCTGCTTGATAGATCCTGAGCCATTCCCCTTTAAAGACATCTTCTACCTTCTTCTTTAGAGCAGACACTGCATCGTTCACCTTGCCAAAATCTGAGAGCGTAGCTATTGTGAAGGCTGGGTCAGGAAGGCCAGAAGAGAAGGAATGACAGTTCTGTAAAGAAAGAGATACACACAAATTTGTCAAACGTCTCATTCTGAGCATTTTTTGGGTTATATTTTTCACAGTGAGCACTGCGATCAGGCTTACCTGAAGAACATGAACATGATCTTCAGACTTCAGAAGCATCTCAAGCTCATGATCTCTTTGTTTGAGCTCTGTGATTTCTTGCTCCAGTGTCTGCAACATGCTATCCGCAGCTTTCTCTTGATCTCTGATCAGATCTCTGAATTTACACCTCCTCCTTTCAATAGACTCAATCAACTCAGTAAAGATCTGTTCACCATTTTCCGTAGCAGTCTGTGCAGAGCTCTTTTAGGGCAAACAATTTAAATGAAATTTAATTGAAAATCTGGTATTTTAAAATATTGTATTTGATATTTGTAAATTGCACAGTAAGAAGAAGAGTTGATTGGTTATTAATTTTCAGGTAAAAATTTTTTGGTTAAATAATTAAGGAAATGTCTTACTTTCAGGGCTTCTACAGCCTGTCTGAGCTCCAGTAGGTCCTTCTCTTTAGCATGAATTTTTAGCTTGTATTTCTGTCGAGTCATGCCTAGTTCTTTCTGTGGAGAAACGGAAAGAAAGTATGTTCATAGTAAAAACTGAAATGCTTTAACTGTGTAGAATTAATGTAATGTGATTAATTGGTAACAAAATTATAGTTGCTCAGGATAGTCCTATATTCTACTCCACTGTTTATTTTTATGTGTTACATGAGAATAAACTTTGTCCCTAAGAAATGAGTTCATATTATGAGGATATCTACCAAACTATTCAAAGTAGTTGATCACACAGTCAAAGCGAACAGACCAAGCCTCTCTCCGATTGGTTTATGGTGCAAGATTTTTATCTCTTTCTTCAGATAAAGGGCGCTCTCCTGAACATCTTTTGTGTACACAGGTTGAAATTTGAATGTGAAGCAGGAAACTGTTTTTGTAATATTATTTTAACGTTATAATGTTACACTTATTTACAGGTACTTTTTTGTTCTTGGTTGGAAACTCAAGCGTCATCCTCATCACATCAATTCAATGCCTCTATTCGCTCACATTTTTTCCCAATTACTCTGAACTTTTCTGTACAATGAAAGCTGTTCATATTGAGGTGGAGTGCACTTTGGAAAATGTGCTTTGCCTCAGTGGAAAATGACTTCGGCTACTGAAGGATTCTGAGAATGCTGTAATTTACTACATTTTCCGTCAAAGTTAAGATCCATGACAAAGTTCTTATTAAATGAAAACCATTTAAAGAAAAACAAGGAAATATGATTGTATTTATTTTCTTTACCTGTTTCTTTGTACTTTCCACAGGTGCTGGTACTGTGTCGTGACCTTTATGGTCATCCATCACACACAAAAGACATATGCATTGTTGATCAGTTCGACAATACATCTCCAAATATTTGTCGTGATGAGGACAGATCTTCTCCTGCAGGTTCACGGAGGCTTCAATCAGCTTGTGTTTCTTCAAGGCAGGAGACTTGTAGTGTGCTTGCAGGTGGTTTTGACAGTAAGACGCCAAACAAACCAAACAACTCTTCACAGCTTTTTGTTTGATACTTGTGCAGAAATCACAGGTCATTTCACCTGGCATGCAGTTGTCGTAAATTTGAGAGTTGCCCAGAAGTTCCAGTTTCTTCAGCTTGTCCACCATATCTACCAGTATGGTATTTCTGTTCAAAACAGGCCTAGGGCTAAATGTCTGTCCGCACTGAGGACAGCTGAAAACCCCCAAATGATCATTTTTCTTCCAGTAATCATTAATGCATTCCATGCAGTAGCTGTGCCCACATGGAATGGCCACTGGATCTTTCAGCAAATCCAGGCAAATCGAACAGCAAAACTCTTCTGAATCCAGGAGCCATTCCATTTTGTTCTCTGTTGTAGCAAAACTTGTTAAATGATAATGAAAAGTGGGACCTAGTTTTACACGGATGTTTCTGAGCCACACCCTTCACTTCTTCGTATTTAGATGACAGATAGGTAAATGAGCCTATCTGTTTCACTGATTAAAAATACTGCAGTTTAAGATAAACCATATAGTATATATATACTCTACCCAGCGATTTGACTTTCTGTCACAAAAATTGTGTATAAAGCATAGTTAAAGGATTTAATAATGGATTTGTAACAATGTTGTATCATGTTATGGATGACTACATTGTAAAACATTGCAAGAATTAGAATGGATGGAGGATTCACTGCCTGATCACCTGCTCTAGATGTTTTTCTCAGTAGGTGGTGCCAAGTCATTGACTTTTATTTATTGAAGTGATTTGTTCAAAATGCAACACTCACTATTTTGCTGCATTTTCTAGCCTTTAAATGTATATCAGGTGTACAATCTTTTTTTGTGGTGCATTGTGGGATTGAATGAGTGCACTCGAGAATGTCCACTGTGGTTGGGTCATCACTTAAATGGCTGTCCCCTCTAATGGTGCCCTATTAGAGGCTATAGGGGTGATTTCAGATTCAGCCACTGAGTGCATCCGGAAAACGGAGGCATGTCTAAATCCAGTGTTAGCTTCCCTTCCCATCTGGCCGTACTGCATTCACCATGTTGTTATTGTCACCTGACCTTCCAGCGTCAGATGCATCAAGCCACTGCCATTCATAAATATTGAAGAGGAAGTAGGTCATCCGAAAACGGACTTGTTGTGTTAGCTTCTCATTTCACCATGTTGTTAGTACTGTAAATTCAGGCATATTCATCTTTGAAGAGGAAGTAGGTCATCCGAATACTTTTTTTGCCACATGCTGTTTTGGCAGTCTTTATGACTGGGACTTTCATTCATTGAATTATTCAAAATAGCTGCTTTATTCACAAAGAAAATAAGTAACTGATTTCATGTGAGTCATTGAATGATTCAGTTAAATGATTTACAATACCCAGATTCATTCAAGAATCTGAAACATCCTTGCAACAGAATCCCAGATGAGTACCTGCAGGGATTTCATATTTTAAAATTATTCCATATGAACGACGCCAGTCCTTCAGATTTTCTAACTCTTGCGTGATTATTGTCTATTTAGCAGTTGTTTGGCCATCCCTCAAGCCGAGTGCTTCACACAGGCAATATGCACCAACACACTCATGTACGAAGCCCGACACACACAAACACACACACCCAAACATAGTCACCCCATTGGAAGACTATTTAGTTCATTTTTTTAGCTTTGGGACTGTAATATATATATATATATATATATATATATATATATATATATATATATATATATATATATATATATCCTATTATTTATTTTTTTACCTCTTGAACTGAAACTGGACTTTGAGTCTCAAAGTATTATTTTTCCTTTGACTAAAAAATTGTACTAAAAACTAAAAAAAGAGTAATACTGAAACTAGTTGGTTATGTGTATATGGTTATATGCTGGAAACTTTATCATTGTAATTTTGGTTGTGTGTTCCCAATTTTTTTTCTTGAATTCTATAAAAATCTTTAAGTTTTTCAGATCTCAGTGAATTAATTTAATCTTGATTCTTTTCTTCTTTTCCCTTTTATACATTATGCCTTAGTTATTGTGTGGTTGGCATCTTTGTGTATCGGTGGCTTTAACTGGCTGAGTTTTTCTGGGAGATTTAATAATACTATTACTGTATGTAAATTTATATGACTTGACATATTTATGGTCTTGTTTGGCGCCCGAACAAAATATTTTCTCAACTTAACTGAAACTGTTATTTCAAGTTTTTGTTTTTTTTACAGTGTTAGGGCATGTACTGTATGTGAATGTTCCAGAATGTGATTCATTAGTTTAGGGACAGAGAGTCAACAGATGTTCTGTATCTTTTCACACATAACGTAACTTTAAACAAAGAATGAGTAAATGGTAGGTAAGTCTGAATCACAACATACAATAGTAAATGAGGCAAGAGTGCAGATGCGCAGAAATCACGCTTCTTTCTTTTTCATGGCTTTATTCAGAGCTAGATTACACATTCACACAACGCTGCGGTGTGTGCTGTTCTCCTTTTAGCACAGAGGGACTTACAGAGAGAAACACAGTGCCACAAATGCCCTCTCGCTCTTTGATAACACAATGAAAACATTCTCACTTGAGCATCGAGGATTGCGTGACAGTCTGTGACAGGCACATGCAGATCCCAGAGACTTACAGCACAGCAAACAACATTTCGTTTTCTTTCGTATCGTGAGGTGTTTGTGTAACTGATACTGCTGGTGTAGAAGAGAACAGCAACGTTTTTTATAGAAATTTGACAAGAAAAACATCTATAGCATTTGCATATACTTGGCAAATCCACGTGTACACATACAGCAATTATATCCTGTAAATATAAATCCAGTACAATGTGTATATAAGAATAACAATATATTCAATGTCTTCAATGCTTCATGATATGTCCAAATATACATTTATCATCCCTTCATCGCCAATGTGTCTTATGTGACAGACATTATCTTTTAAGATTTAATTTTGTACTTTTCAGCCCACCATATAAATGGTTTGACCTATATGCACCAAACAGCAGTGTTATGTATCAAGTATTACATCACACATATTAAGTGCAACAGTTTATACAATGCTGACTTCCTGAATGAACCGAAGGGTGTTACTGTGTTGATTGAAAGTTTGGCATTCACCCATACTTACTCACAAATATATAGTAGCTATTACAAGAATCCTTCATGCAAAGCAGCACAACGCACAATGAGCAAAAACAATACAAAGTAATATGCATATAACAACAACAGAAAAAGAAAACATTTTTGTCAAGCAAATTAAAGCAATTATATACTTCTATATACTACTGTTTAAAAGTTTGGGGTCAGCTTCATAGTTAATAATAATAGTTAATAATTTTATTACTCAAAGATGAATTACGGTGATAAAAAGTGACAGTAAATATGAATAAATTCTGAAAATGTATAGTTTACACAAAAATATTAGGCAACTTGAATATAGATTAATGTTTCTTGACCATCAAATTGCTATATGGTTTCTGAAGGAGTAGGCCCAATAGAAGCTGAAAAATCACCATGGAAAAATAAAAATATATTAAAATAGCAATAGCTATGTAACATTTTAATGATATTTCACAATATTACTGTTTTCACCCTACTACTTTCAAAAACCTAAAAAAATCTTACCGACCCAAAACATTTGAACAGTAGTGTATGTATAAATATTATTGTTTACTGGTTTATTTTTTTTTACACAGTTAATTTGTCCGTTTGTTACATTTTAAATTTTTGCGTAAACTTTTCAAAGTCTAACTTTTTGTACGCATGATTGCTAAACAAGCATGACAAAAATATAGCTAACAGTCAATATAGTTCATGACCTACCATTTCAACATCGCTACCCCCCGACCCACTTCCCTCTTTCTGCCTTCTATTGTTTTGCCTTCCTCTTGCACTATTCTGTCTTTTCAGTTCCCACTAAAGCCCTTAAACATTAACAAACACTAGCCTGGCTGAGTAAATGAGATCAGCCAGATAAAGAATGAAGTTGAGAGCGCTGAGGACTGAGATGGCCAGCAGCTTGTCCCACGGACACAGGCCGATGCTGGAGCCGCAGATGTTGGGTCTGCGGCTCTGGCCTCCGTGCTTATTGTCGAACTTATAAATGGGCCAGATGATGGTGGCAGACAAATACAAGCCCACAGCCAGGAGGGCGTAACTGGACAGGAAGCGAGCGAAGGAGAAGGGCAGGCAACCTGTGCACTCTCCTACACACATCACAATAACGCCTGCCGACAAGATGAAGCAGATGCAGTACACGGCCAGGCACCAATTGGTCGCTACATTCTGGTTATACGATACGGGCTCACTGATGAAGACGAATATGATGCAGGCGACGAAGGTCTCACACACCTTTAGCAGCCCTGGTGCTGTGGCCATGTAGCCCGCTACTTCTCCTGGACGAGCCTTGCTCAGACTCACCTCGCTTAAGTAGGCGATGGTGGCGAGGCAAGAAAATACGGTAGAAACGATGCGGCAATTTATCATCTCGCTGCGGCCAGCGTAGCCCTTCAGGAAGTACAGGGGGAATATGATCGAGGCGGAGAGGCAGAGGAGGGAGGCGTAGCAGGCGAACGTGATCGGAAAGTTCTTCCATGAGATGGGGGCGCGAGTCTGCAGGCCAAACATTTCCACTAGGATTATCAGAAGAGTTCCAACAAAACTAAAACTCCAGCAGAACACGCACCAGTCACCCGTGCCGTGGGTTAGATTCGCTCCATAAAGAGCCACGCTGAACGCTACGCAGGCGAAAACCATGGCAGCCACACGGGCCCACAGGAGAGGCGAGGAACGCAACACCACCGGCATGATGGGCTCACTAAAGAAGATTTACAGAACAGTTAATGTCAGCTGTGAGTAATGGGTATAGATGTCTGCTTCTGTTAGGGGGCTTCTTGGTTGTCTAGGAGTAAATGAAGAAAGGTAAACAGTCAGTGGTAAGAAAGAATTGTTTACACTTACATAATATTAATAAAACGTCTCAGAACTTTTTCACAGATTCAAAGAATTGTTGACCCAACAACTCTGTCAGTACTTTTTCAGTTTGAGTTACTTTCTTCTTTGGAACGTAATGTGTGTGTTTTCCATGCAATTATGTTTTGGACCATATTTACTTCCATTGTTTGGACAACAAAACAAAATGGAGAGAAAAAAAAAACCTGGAATAGACTACTTAACATTTGCCCAGATTATTGCCTTGATTTGCAGACAAAGTTGTTAGGTTTATATAGTATATGAAGGGCACTATATGTGACCCTGGAACACAAAACCAATCTATATACTAATATATATATATATATATATATATATATATATATATATATATATATATATATATATATATATATATATATATATATATATATTTTATTTTTTTTTATCTTTTTGCATAGATTTCAGTGCCGTTGGTGAACACCAAAACATGTTTCATATTTTGAGCCTATTTTAGAACACATTGTTTTCATTTTGTTGTGCATCTCCTAGCAACCTGGCACATGATTCTATGTGAGTTTGTTGTTCTCAGAACAAACAGAATGTCTGGTGTACGATCCTCGATTGTTTATGTCCATATTTTCATGTAACATCTAGTGTTTTAAAATTTCTTCAGATTATAAATGTCATGTGACTAAATGAGTTGACAGATGATGACCAAATTATGACAGATATGTCATTTTTGGGGAAACTGTCACTATAATATCAAGGCAGAATTTTATTTACTGAGTAATAATACATGCAGAAGTTAGTCTGTGACTACAATAATTTCACTTTGGTCACATGGGTAGTTAAAATTACTCTACAATGTCCAACTGAAACTTGTTGCATAATAAGCCATCATGCAAATCAAAATGGTCACATACTGAATAAATTAGTACTCTACAACAAAATGTCTCTGAGTGTCTTTCAGGATTCCAGACTGGGAGTCAGTGAAATTATCTCCGTAATGTATTCAAGCTATTTAGACAAATGCGGCACAAGCGAGACCTTTACTCAACCCTACAGTCCATCTGTCATCGACCTCTGTAGGAGGAGTCAGATAGGCTAACAATTGGAGCATTGAGACCCTCTCCAGGCCCTCCTACACTGTTCTGTAACAGCCAGGAATACCTCCTTCATCTTGTCGGAGAGGTTCAAGTAAACAATGGAGGCATGCGTGTTTACATTTTCAGGTTAAGTAGATGGAAAAGAACATGGTTGTGAAATAGGGACAAAAAGCATTAAATAAATGGCAAAAAAGAAAGACGCCAGGCAGATGAATTCAAAGCCACATATGGACAGACAGCCAAGGGGTTTGAAAAAGTGTGTCATTTCACCTAACAACGAGCCATATTTTAAACACAGGCGGGAATAGTATAGCTGTGAGTCATTTATCCCTCACTCCCCCCTTTTTTTTCCCGCTCTGCCTCTCTTACACACTTTCTCTGCCTAGTGTCAGATTTTCCAACTTCTGACCTATTCCAGATGTGCTGCGTCCCATCAAACTGCTAAAAGAGAGGGATGTGCCTGGTGTTTTCCACACTGAATTCCCCCAAGCTCTCTTTCCTCACTTACTGTTCTACCCCACGCCCACCTTTCAAAGATTTTCTCTTTTCGTCCTTCTTTAATTCCCATTCAAAATTGGGTAGGCTACTATAGAAACAGTGGAAGGAAACTCCTTGCGTACTCCTTGTCATCCACTCACAGCTATTTAACATGAGATGAAATATTGCTGAACTCAGTGCTATATATGATTACTAATCTTCTGCAACAGAAGTAGCCCATGTGAAGGAAAAAATATATAAAAATAGACCCAAGTAAACACACGCATGTATGTGAAAACAGGACATGGCATGAGGTTGGAAAGCTGGAGACAGAGTAATAGAGAAGGTCACAAGGATGTCTGAGACATGAGGCATAACTCGATTTTCTCCCTTAATATGGTTAATGCAGTTACTTTTCTGTGCAGAAAAAAACTACCTCTGTTAAGACGTTTTACTTGGACAAATAAAGAAAAATATCCTTTATTGACTTCCAATACATTTTAAAGGTTTGCTCTTATGTAACAGACAAGAGTGGAAAACACTAACCTAAACTTAAATGAAAAACATAAAATACCATTTGCTTAATATATGACGGAAGCAAGACATGTAGGGAAAAAATGTATTAAATGAACTGATCGACTAAGTGAAACAGCTAAAACGACAGAACGTCAAAATCCCATTTAGCTCGACATGAGCTCATCATTCAGGCTGCTGTAGTGGGTGTGCCCCTCCACGTGCCGCACCCATAATACAATACAACGATTACTTTAAAATAATAACAATAATAATAAAAATCGCATATTGAAATAAAACGTTCCAAATGTAAATTCTTAGATTTCTGTCTCCGTCACTAGGCTATTTCTATATGTTTAACACGAGCGCAACACGTGAGGGGTGCAAACAGCCTAAAATACAAAAATGTTACATTTTATTTCATTTTAAATGTCACGTTGATCGCTACGGATACACACTATGTGCCAAACTTTAAAGGTTTAAACTAATCACATCAAAGAATTTTATCGCTCTCGGAATTCAGAAATCAATTGAAACTATCTGTAGTTATATAAAGACGTGCGTCGGTATTCAAAGGTAAATATAAAGGTTCCGGATGCTAAAAGAGTCTACTTTCAAAAAGATGAAAACATCCTCTGGCTGTTTCTTACCGGCTAGTCCCGTTATCTTTCTCTCGACGTGCTCAGTCTGAAACAAGTAGGCGCGGTCTTGGATCTGACTTTTCAATCAGTCAGGAGGACACTGTAACCCAGGTTTATGAGGGATACCCTCCACCCTCCCCCCAATCCGCCCATTACATGCCAAATTAGGTAATATCTTCTCTCTCACACTCTCTTCTGCTGTTTCTTCAGCCCTCAAATGTTCTTCACCAGAATTTCTGAGCATTTGAGCATCAGAATTCACCTTCTCATTCATAGTTACTGGATTCAGTCACCCCCAAGAAAAAATACCCAGAGAGTGTATTCACTGTTTGCAGTGTCTTTTACTGTTTAATTTAACCAAATAAATTAAAATTCACCACTGCCTTTCACATTCCATCCCAGACTACAGAAAAAAAAGTTATTAAACAGTCATTTTTGATATTATTGCACATCTTCTTAGGCATGAAAGTGTGTGGATTTATTGCTGCTGTATGCTGAAAATGAATGTCATGCAGGAAATATCAGTATGCGCTGCTACTATGAATAGCTTGTGACAGGAAAGAGTAACTCACAAACAAAACAGATTAAACATAAAAAGTTATAGTGACGGTTCGTAAACCTGCAAGGTCAACATAAAGATCAAACTATATTTTACCTATAAAATAAAATTTATAACCTGGTAAAAAGCCAGCTAAGTAACTATAATTGGTCCGACCACTTGGTTGTGTTACTATTTTACATCATCAAGCACTACAACTATCTCAAGTGATGCTGGTCAGAAGGGGAAACAAACTTGGTCATACTTTATATTAAATGGCCTTAACTACTATATACTTATATTAAAATAATAAGTACAATGTACTTACTGTGTTAATGCGATATTGCAATACAATTTTGATGCTACTGAGGTGGGACTCACTAAGGTTAGTGTATGGTAGTGTATTTATGGATGTAATTATAGCAATAGGTATTTTTTAGAAACATAAGTACAATGTAAAAACATGTATGAACACAATAAGTGCATTGTACTAAATGATTAATAATATAAAGTGGGACCGAATTTTTTCAGAGAGATGATGGCGTATTATTAATACGGTAGTGAGACGTGCAATACAATATATGTACCTCTTGGTATTTATTTCTGTTTCTAGGGTGCAAGAGCACGTTACTATGGAAATGAACTGTTTGTTTGTGGTTAGAGTGATGTATGATTCGGAGCACATGTCTGCTCACTGAGAGAACTGCTGCAAAAAACGGAAACAGTGATTCCCCTCTTCAGATCACTCCCTTCCTCAGAAGCTGTTACCAAAATGAGAGAGAGAGAAAATATACTGAGAGGAAGGAAGAGCATAGCTGAGCAAGGTGAAAATAAATTTGCCCATTTGCACATGACTTTCGATTTGATAATCTTGTTTTCTGTGATGCTGTAAGCAGTGGTGAGCTGATAACAGCTATTTAGGCCTCATGACAACTAATAATGCAAACAACCCTGTCTACATCATATTTATAAGTAATCATATCTAATAAAATCAATATAAAATAAAGTAAAAAATTTAATCAAAATGTATTTCTAAATGTGGTACATTAATAATTTTAACATGAACCCTTTTGACACCATTCATGTTTGGGATCTCCCCAGAGCTTAGATAATCTTGTTCTTCCTAGCATTTGTCCAGGGTCAATGGCAGGGTCTGCTTGTCGGCATCTGGCTCAATCCAAGGCATCTTCTGGGTGACCTTCATGTGTTGCATGTCTTCAACAAACCTGTCCATCCATCATTCTCCAGAAGCAAGGCAGTCTGATCTACCAAATTTTCAATGCTGCACATGAAGTGGCTGTACCATTGGAGCTTAGCCTCTATCATCTCTAGGTTGCACTTTACTCAGGTCCACTTCACCGATGTGGATGGTTCCATCGGTTTAAGGCCTGCATTTCTTGCACTCTGTCTTCTCAGTACTTAAGCGCAAGCCATACTTGCAGAGCTGATCATTCCACTGATGGGCTTCTTCTTCAAGTTTCTTGTGTAGTTCACTGGCCCATCATTAGTGAACAAGAGCAACCAGGGGTGGGATGACTGAAGGTCGGAAGTGATGAAGTCCATGCAGAGGATGAACAGAGGTGATCCTTGGTGCACACTGACATTGATGGCAAATAACAGCGACATGGACCACACTGGTGACTCCCTGATAAAGGAGTTGGATCCATTGGTCGTAGGCCTTGGAGATGCTGTGCAATTATAGAGTGTGCCGTATGAGCTTGTGTGGGACGCGGTCAGAAGCCTTCTCCATGTCAAGGAACGCCAGAACGGCGTCTAGCATCACAATTCATATTTGGACTCGCTTCTTTAGACCAGTTCGTCCACCTGCGAGCCCTGGAATATTTCTCAAGTCATTTGGGGGAGGATGTTTGAGTCTCCTATGGTGAACGCCTTAGCATTCAGATCCAAGTTTGACTAGACATGGCCATTTGATATAACTGAGAAATACTCCAACTGATGTTTCATTCCAACTGTCGTTGGAGACCATGACTGTTCATCGACGTTCCTTTCAGGTTGTCGTCCAGCAGGCACCACGTGGAGGTGGTGATTGGCTTTTGGGCACTCGCTCAGACACTAAAATGTGAATTTTTCAAAAACAAATGTAATATTACTTTATTAATGATTTGTCAATGTGTTATGTAAGTTAATTAACAACTTTTATGTAAAATTAACTTTTAAGATTCCCAGTAACTTTTATTCTTGAAGAAACATGGCCAATGTTCAATGGTTTAATGGAAAATTGCTGCCATCTACAGGAAAACATATTATTTAACAATATAACAATATTTTGTACATAAAAATAATAAATTGATTCAATAGGATGATATACAATGTACTATATTAAAATAAAGGAATTTTCTTTCTTTTACAGGTGTTTTACTTGTATTTTGAATTTGAAATTGTGTTGTAACAAGGTTAATGAAAACTTTTTTTAGTACTGAAACCTTTTTTCCATGTGACACACATTATTGCAGTCAAACCAGAGCATAGGTTGTGTGTATGTGTGTGTGTGTATGTGTGTGTGTGTGTGTGTGTGTGTGTGTGTGTGTGTGTGTGTATGCAAACACCATCAAAGTGTAAACGTTTTGCCACTTAATGATTTTATCTGACATTTGAAACCCAGAACCTGAACATCCAGATTCTGACTTTTTGTCACATTAACATACAAACAGATTCTTTTGTTGCTATTGTTGTTGTAGAACTAGCACATTTAGTGATGCAATTTAGATGAGGTTAATATATATATATATATATATATATATATATATATATATATATATATATATATATATATATATATATATATATATATATATATATATATATATATATATATATATATATCTGCCAATTTGGTGTTATATTCTGCCACCTGCTGGTGAAAACCAAACATGCATTGTGGAGTTAGACTATATTGCCATTTATGTTTACTTTTCCTGTTTAAAACTCTATTTAGAATTTAACTTAATTTCTGAGAGGGGTACTGGATCTGTGCTCGAGTATGAAACGTGCAGGTGAGCGCGTGGCAGCTGCAGTGACAGAGTGAATGCAGGCGAGGGCGGCGTGTCATCACACATTTCAACGGCAATTAAAACACGCTGCGATGTCAGGAAGTAACAACCCGCCAACGTCGTCAACATTCTGGAGGCGAGTTAGTATTCTTCCTTATTTCTCGTTGAACATTTCTCGGAGTTAGTCATTTATGCTGTTTACTGAGTCGTGACTGTTTCACCTGTGAAGTGAACGTCGGTTTATCGTGTCCGGTTTGGCTGTAATGCAGGTGTGTTTTTTTTAATAGTAATTGAAGCACTGGAAGTTTTATCTGGAAAGCACGGCATGATTTTTTCCATGTTGGAAATGACTTCGTTCTGGAACACAACGAGTGCGTTTTGAAACAGGTACGTTTATTGGTATTAGTGTTTAATGTACTTTATTTTTTATCCTCAGTCATGATAACTAATAGTTATAGTGATATTTTCTCAACTCTAAACAGACAGTTTGTCACGATTGTTAAAACGTATTTTATTACACTGTTCATAACATTAAATACTTATTATGCTAAGTTAGGATGAAATGGGTGTATTTATGTTTTTCTCTCAATTTAAAAATATAATGTGTGTGTATGTTTACGTTCTTGACCATGTTATGAACATTAAGGACAATACTATTTTTCACATTATATTTTAACATGGTTTACATGCTATAACTCAGAAAGAAAAGTCAACCTAACCAGCAGAAAAAAAAGTAAAGAATAAATGAATAAACTTATGTGAACAGTCAAATCCCCTTTATTGATATAGTGCTTATCAAAGCACTTAACAGTATCACATTGGAGAATAGAGTGTGAGTAATCTACAAGTTTCAGTTAAAGGCATTTTATTATTGAATTCAGCAACGTCATTGTCTAGCTCAGTTTAGTTGAAATAGTATCTGTGCATCAGCAGCACTTCAAGTCAAATGACTTTTATTCAGATTTGTACTCTTTTATTATTAATGTTTTAAATAAAATAATAGTTTGTGGCACACAGTTTACACTGATTTATAAACTGTTGCAGTTCCTACATTAGACAAGTATGTACATGCATACACTGGTGGTCTGGCTGCTGTTTCCCAGTGGAGCTCACATTCTTTCTTCTCTTTTGTTTCCAGATCCTTAACATGCTGTGCTGTGCAGTGTGGTATGCTGATGCATGTCTGTGTGTTTAAAGAATGAATGACACAAACGGCAAGACGACAAGCTGCCAGGATGAATCAGTTTGCACTTTGCAAATTTACCCCAGGTTGTCCGTCAAACCTGGCCAAAGCTGCAACCTTAGCGTCCCAAAAGCGGCAACGGCAGCCACTGTCATCAAGACTGCTCTTTCCACACTTGGCTTAGACGCATCCAAGACTTACGTGCTCGTGGAGGTTCAGGAGTATGGTGGAGAGGAGTGGGTCCTTCAAGCCAACGATCAGCCTGTTCAAAGAGTCCTTCTCTGGCCTAGAAAGGCCCAGGACAAGCACCCTCAAAGTGACGGATACTTTTTCGCCCTTCAAGAGGGAAGCTACGATGGATCCATCCAGTATGATGTTATGACATCTGTCCGGCAAGAGAAAGTAGTTCAGGGACTTGTGAATCGGGGTTTTGTCCCACAGCGGCCTCAGGAATACAACGATTTATGTAACCTCCCCGAGCTGACGGAGGAAAGCATCTTGGGAACCCTGCGGCATCGCTTCCACAAGCAGAAGATCTACACGTTTGCGAGCAACATTCTTATTGCAGTCAATCCCTTCAAGTTTCTACCCATCTACAATCCCAGATATGTCAAGATGTATGAGAACCACACGCTGGGCAAGCTAGAACCTCACGTCTTTGCCATTGCGGATGCTGCCTTCCACACAATGCTGAACAAACGGGTCGACCAGTGCATTGTCATCTCCGGTGAGAGTGGTTCTGGTAAAACGCAAAGCACCAACTTTCTAATCCACTGCCTGACTGCCCTCAGCCAGAAGGGCTATACTAGTGGAGTGGAGCGAACCATTCTGGGGGCAGGTCCTGTGCTTGAGGTAAGTTCTGCTGTGGGTTTGAGGTTTATCACATTTCATGTTCTACTTTGAAGTCTGATAGTGCTTTAGTTATAATAGGAAACCAAGAAAGGATGCAAAACAGCAAGTTATGCTGAGACCCTGATGTTTTACAGTGATATTGTCTGTTAGATTTATAGAATCTGTAGCTGCGTTTCCACCACATGATGCATTGGTTGCACTATGGCAGCATTTCTGTAGTGGAAATGATGATGGTTTTAATGTTGTTGGTATGAAAAGCTCTTATGACTTGCGTTCAGGCTAAGACCTGAGTGGGTCAAACACCAACACCAGCACAAGCTCAACTCTCGAGTTTTAGTCCCAATAGTCCAGTGTCCATGACAAGAGCAAGACCAAGATCATATTTTTTTTCAGCATTAGTTTTAAGTAATTGTGTCATGTCAGCTTTCTTTTACTAATTTTTTCTGTCTAATTAGTTTTTATCTTTTTGCCATGTAATATTTATATTTGATTAAAATTTTCATTTGCGTTTTAGATTTATCACATCTAGATTTATTTTAAGTTACACACTATCTTGTCTGTAACTGTAGTTTCATTTATTTATTGACTCATCTGTCTTGATGTGCTGATAAAGAGTCCCTTTTGTTACGGAAATGATCATCTTAGGAGGAAGTGGCTTGCCCCATCATACTATTTAACACACTTTGAGCTCTTCATATTAAGGACCAACAGTGCAAGATAACTATGAAAAATGTGACACTGTCCTCAAATAGTGCAACCGATTGTGTGAGAATGGTTTCCCCTTTTCTCCATTCAGCAGAGCCAAACTAGGATCTAGAAACCATTCTGGCTCGTCATAAGGCCAGGGCACTTTCATACAACTTCCTTCTCCCAGGGAAAAGGGGAGACCTCTGACTCCTTGTACTCTATAAATAGACTCTATAGATCATAAACTCTCAGTCATAGTTTAAGGCTTTCAACACATTTGGATATTTATAGGTGCTGCCATTGTTAATACTCAAAACAATGAGATGAATGACTAGTTCACAACACTCTTAGGAGTTTTTCCATTGTTTATACAACATATTCAATACAAGTATGGTATATCTCTGAACAGACTTCTTCCTAAATTTCCTCTTCAGTATTTAGTATGAAGTCCTGCTGAAGTGCCAGTGAAGTTCCCTTGAGGAAATATCCCCCTAATTCGAAGGGTTTCCTTACTTTGAAGTCCCGCCCTCTTAAACATAGCTGTCAGTCATGCACTTACCTACTGGGATTCTCAATCTGATCCTGAACAGGTTGAGCAAGTTTTTCTGTTTTTCGTAAAAGCTTTCTTTTATGAACTCGTCCCAGCCCCTCTCAGTTCTGCAGTATTGCTTACAAAGAAAGTAAATGGAAAAGAGGAACAAGCAGCTTGCATTATGCCTTGCTGGTTTAAAATAGGCTGTATTTCTTATAAAGAGGGATGGTAAAAGAAAAAGATGATTTGAGTAATTGTGTGGAATTGGCAGATGAAGCAGAACAAGAGTGGGGACTGGAGAAGCTTTATCATACACCTGAGGTTGTGTGTGTGACCATTAATATTTGATGTGCATTTAAATGAATAGATTATTGGATCTCATGTGCCTTAGTATATGATAAATAAAACATGATCCTGAAATGAATCATTGAAGTCTTCTTGTTCCCAGATTAATTACTTGGTAACACTTTACAATAAGGTTCCATTTGTTAACATTAATTAACTTGGGACATTAATTTGGGAACAAGGCGGCACTTCTGACACTGGCTAGTAGGATTTCCTTTAAAGAAATGAATACCTTTGTTCAGCAAGGGGCATAAAATATTTTTTTGACAATAATATGAAAAAAGTGCTGTTCTTTTGAACTTCGTGTTCATCCTAGAATCCTGAAAAATAAATACAAAAATATAAGCAAACATAAAAATACACAAACTTGCTAATGCTTATAAAATACACAAACTTGCTAATAAGAGACTTTTTGTTACAAATAAGTATTGCTTCATATTACTGAGTTTTGTTATCCTCCTTTGGTTTTGCTGAATTAAAAACACCTGTCCCTGTCTCCCACTTCACTCTTTCCTAGAGACCTTTTTGTATTGCGTTCACATGGACCCCTCACAACAATATGCACATTGTTTGTTTGGTAGTGTTATTTAAACATGGTGCTGATCATCTATAATGCATCAGCTCTAGAGACTCCACCTCAGCAGTAATTGTGTTTTTATGTTTTCGTTCATATAGCTTAGCCCTTGAGCAGATAATTTTACAGCTTCCTCACGTAAAAAAGTTCTTTATATCTAATAGCATCGGTTCAAGTTTAGATATTCAATAGATGTTTTTGAGAAATTTAAATGGGTCACAAACATCTGGTTCATAGCATGTTTTGAGAATACATTTTTACTCTCATTTTTGCTGAACTTTGTTTTTAAGAATTTCTGCAATTCTGTTTCGTTTTTACTTAGTCGTGACTTGTGAGAGATGCCATTGCTTTGTTATGGCATCTGAGGAGTGCGCTTGTGACTTTTGTCCTTTTACATCAGTGAAAAAGCTCTGTGGGAAAGCACACCTAGCAGCTGGTTAAATGTACAATAGTGTTAGGCCTGAACTCAGCCTCACTGTTGAGCTTTTAACTGTGAATTTTGTCTTGTGTCATATGTGGAAGCCCTGGGCGTTGGCTTCATCAGAATACCAGAACGAGTCGACATATGCCAACATGTCATGACAGGCTCTGTCAGTCCAGCTGATAAAAACTTATCAACTGACAGATGAAACCTCTCGTTCAGTCTTCTTTCTAATCATGTGTGTCCTCAGTATTTATTTTCCTGTTGACATGAAAGCCGCACAGAAAAACTGTTTAAAAACAAGTTTACAACAGGAAAAAGTCCTCAATAACGATAATGGTAGAGATAGTCTTAAAAGTATGCATATATTGAGAATCAATAGGGAGCTGTGAACAAGCTTGTCATTACGTTACACCTGCCAAAGTCCATCTATAGAAAATTTACTGGAAATACTGAAGATTTTAATTTTGTAACTTTTTGTGGCACAAAACAAAATATCAGATATAATTTCTCAAAAACTTCACTTTATCTGTCTTTGTTCTGGCAAAAAAGAAAGCTACATGTTCACTAATTTAAGACTCTATTATAAGCTATTATAAGACATAAATGTAGCAAATAAGAGTTGAGTACTGTTGAGTTTTTGTGCACTTTAGAACTAGTGTCCTATTAGTTTTAAATGACATGGCTGAATATGACACACATGATAATGACACATTTAATTTTTGGGGGGTAATCTAGTGTTTTTAACTGGAATAGGACGAAAATGACACATATTAACATTAACTACAACAAGCAAGTCAAACCGGGTAACAGATCCATTTAAGATAGATGTGTTTTTCATTTATTGTGATGCCTGTGGTTGATAAGAAATTAGCTCTGTGCAGCCCATTAAATGTTTTTCCTTTTTGTAATCTACAAGAAGCTACATGCTACAACTAATACTAATAATAACAGTATTTTTTTAATGTCAGGCTGTGGTTTCAGATCCAGGTTTTCTGTTCAACAGGTTTGAAAGGCTAGTTGAACTGATTAAGTTAGGTCACTGTCTGTCGCAATACAACAGTTGTCTGTCAACATTCATGAAAATCATATCGTTTTTTTTTTAGTCTGAAATATTTTTTTGTGAGATTAAAACAATCTGATGCATTCCTTTCTGGCTTCCTCAGGCCTTTGGAAATGCTAAAACAGCATACAACAACAACTCAAGTCGCTTTGGAAAGTTCATACAAGTGAATTATCTGGAGAGCGGTGTTGTGAGAGGGTGAGTCTTCTGCCCATTCTACATCACACAGCTTCTCTTCAGTCACAGCGATTTTCTGAGCTTAATGCTAATGTTTTATGTTTTATGAGGATAATGGTAATTTATAAATATTATGTAATGCTGCTAATTCATGTTCATAACCCCCCATGCAACATTTGTTGATCTCATTCCACTTCCTCTTCAGAAAATTGACAGAAAATAAAGAAAATTACATGACATTGATCTGAATTGATCTAAAATTCCTCATATTGTTTGCTCTATGTTTTAGGGCTGTTGTTGAGAAATACTTACTGGAGAAATGCCGCCTAGTGTCCAGAGGAAAAACTGAAAGGTAAAAAAAGAAAATTATTTTCATTTAAATTTAAAATGTGAAAGATGTATCACAGCATCATATATTCTATGTCTGTTTGTTATCTGACCTTCAGGAATTACCATGTTTTTTACTACCTTTTGATTGGAGCCTCAGACGAGGAGAAAGATGAGTTCAAGCTCCTGTATCCTGATCAGTACCACTACCTCAAAGAAGTAATTCTCAGAGAATCTAATTAATGTTCCCTAACAGCCGGTTTCAATTAGTGTCTTATGATGCTCTTCATTGTCTTTTGTGCGAAAGTGACACAGAGAGCAAATGGAGACTTCTGCTCCTTCTCTTTTTTTTATCCTGATAAAACACTGCAATAGTCTATTCTATTTATATAGCTATTTATTAATACTACCAAAACATTCATTCTTCACCTTTCTGCCCTTCAAAGGAAACCCCAATTTTGGAGGATCAAGCAGAAATGAAACATGAATTCAGGAGACTTCATCAGGCCATGGAGATGGTTGGTTTTCTGTCATCAACCAAAAAGCAGTAAGTGAGAAGTAATTTCAAGTAAAACAAATATGATGGTGTTACGAGATTCGGTCTGAAATTAAGACTAATTAAATTATTTTAGTACAGTTGTCTCAGAGGTTAAATTATAATATTTGTAATGAGCTCAAACCTAGTTTTTGCATTATGCTAAATCTAAAATATTTATTTAGCTCTGGTTACCAAGGAATAGTACAATAGCATTACCCATAAAGGGTATATATATATGTTCCTAATTTAGTATAAATAAGATTTATGATGTTTCATTAGGTTTGTCCTAGACGGATACAGTCACGCTGCAGAAAATTTACTAGCTGCTTACATGACTAACAAATGAAGAATTCCACTCTGGTACAAGTCTGTGCTAGTCACAGAGGGAAAAAAAACCAAGCCCGTCAATATGCACTCTGCTCTTTTTGCAAGAATGCAATACTGCAGCGTCACACATGACATATTTAGATCATTATGAGCTGTCTTCCAATGAACAGAAATCAGTTTTTTTTGTAAATATGATTATATAAATCTTTTAACTAATAATTACTTATACACCATTTGAAACACAATTACTCAGACAAAATAGCAACTTTATTAAATTATTCCAAAAATCTTTTCCCACGTGTCATTCGATTTACCTAAAGAAACACAAAACATTTCACTGCATTATGTTTTTTGGACATGCAATTTCTTTAGCTACTTTGCAAAGAAAGTAAATCTATTATGAAAAATATACTTCATACTGTATTGTAGTTCAATGGTTGATTTTGTTTTTTGTTTTTTTGTTTTTTTTTTTAGGATATTCTCTGTACTCTCTGCCATTCTGTATCTGGGAAATGTGACGTATGAACCAAAGGATGTTGGCGAGGGGCTTAAAGTTGGGCCTGATCATGTCCTTTCTGCTATCTCTGACCTGCTCAAGGTATTACTGGCAATTTCAGTGTTCAAGATAAATTCACCACAGGAGGCTGAACTTCTTTTTCTGCTACTGGTTCAAATATATTTAACTGTGGTGAACCACACATAAACAGAAATACTATGCGGCAGCATTTATTGGGTCATTAATACCAATAAATGCTTGGGTCAACTACATGGCAAAAACTACATGGCAAAAAAATAACATTACCATTATTAATGACCCAATTATTAATTATTAACCCAAATAGGCATGGACGTATCACATATTATTGCATATTGTAGAATCAAAAACCCTGTACCATGATTCTTAGAGGGCTCTCTTTTTTCTTTTAGATTCTTTATGGCATTAAGATTTTCCAGAATCCTTTACCCGTTTCACATAAATCTATGAAAGTGTTTTAGATAAGGTGACAGATTCCTGTCATTCTCTGTTTGAATGCTTTGTTTTATATAATGCCTTTTCAATTACAGGTTAAAGTGGAGCTGCTTGTGGAAGCACTGACTACAAGGAAAGCAATGACTGCTAATGACACGCTGATCCTGCCTTATAGCCTCAGTGAGGTAAATATGTTATGTGTATATTGGCATTTGTCAACTTTGCACCATCCATTCTTTGACTGTGTGAACATTATGCATGAAGTTGGCTGCTTGAAGAGGTGGCTTTTTGCTCTCCATTTGTCTTTCTTAATTTCTGTACTGTAAAAATCTGATGACCTCATAATGAAACTCTTGTCCTCAGGCCATCACTGCCAGAGACTCTATGGCCAAGTCTCTGTACAGTGCCCTGTTTGACTGGATTGTCCTGCGAATCAACCATGCTCTACTCAACAAGAGAGATTTGGAGGAGTCTGTTCCAGTATGAATCCTTAATTTGTACTTTTAATATATTTCTTTGTATCTTCTTATATTTACGTATGCAATTCATATAGAAGGGCTTGACTTCATTGAAGCAAAGGGCAAACCAATAGCATCTGCTTTGACATTTTACTTTATAAAATAATCTCTTTTTAACAGTGCTTATCCATTGGTGTTCTGGACATTTTTGGATTTGAAGATTTCAAGACAAACAGCTTTGAACAATTCTGCATTAATTATGCCAATGAACAACTACAGTATTATTGCAATCAGCACATATTTACGCTTGAACAAGTGAGTTGAGTTGTACTTTGATTTCTCCACTTATTGTGATGAATAGGAATGTCAGGCAGACACCTCATGCTTGCATTGTTTTAGGAGGAGTACGGGGCAGAAGGAATTACATGGCACAATATTGACTATCCTGACAACATTGGCTGCATCAGTCTTTTCAGCAAGAAACCCACCGGGCTGTTTTACCTGCTGGATGAGGAGAGCAAGTCAGTTCAATCACTCATTCCTATTATATGTATAGTAATAAATGACCTCTGTACAAACAAAGCCGGTCACAAGTAGCACAAGCATATTTGTAGCAATGGCCAGAAATACATCATATGGGTCAAAATGATTTTTCTCTTATGCCAAAAATCATTAGGATATTAAGTACATTCCATAATGGTATTTTGCAAATTTCAAATGTATCCTAAGATCGCATCCCAGGTTTTCAAAAAAAAAGTGCATTCGCCAAATATTGTCTAAATTCTAACAAACCATATGTCAGTGGAAAGCTTTTTATTCAGGTTTCAAATTATACATGTCATTATACATCCCTATCATTGTATTCTTCTATTTTATACTGTTCAGTGCTTTGATACAATCTCTGTTGTTAAAAGCGCTATATAAATAAAAATGATTGATTGAATAGATTTAGAAAATTAGCTTCTTGTAATGGAAACATCTTTTTGGGATTTTTGGGATTATCTATTTGGGATAGATAATTCATATTCTGTACTATGTAGCCAATTACATGGTTTCTAGTAATTCAATAATTAATATTGTCTTATTCCCTCCCTAGTTTTCCTCGAGCCACAGATATCACTCTATTAGAGAAGTTTAAGCAGCAGCACCAGGATAGTCCCTTCTTTGTGCAAACCCCAGTGCGGGAACCAGCTTTTGTTATCCAGCATTTTGCTGGCAAGGTCAAATACCAGATAAAGGTAAAGTAACAGACCCTGAAACTGTTTTTTTTCCCTTTGCACAAGAGTGTAGTTGTGAAACGAATGATGTGTCTATGGTGGGAAAACAATACTGAACAGCGTTTGTGTTGTTCCTGGCCTATAGGACTTCAGAGAGAAGAACACGGATCACATGAGGCCCGATATTATTGCGTTGCTTCGTAGTAGTGAGTGCAGTTACCTGCGGCAGTTGATTGGGGCTAATCCGGTGGCTGTGTTCAGGTGGGGCATCCTTAGGGCCACTATACGTACACTGGCTGTGTTTAATGAGGCTGGGCGAAACTGGGCGATAAAGCATCCAGGTAATATCTATGCGATCTACTAAAACCTTTTTACTTACAGCTTGCAGAAGTGGATTAGCATTGATTTTAACATGTTTGTTTCCATATCAGATCAGGTCAGGCGCTACTCCAGACTCTCTCTTGGGGAAATGAGGAGACCCAGCACTATTGTAGAAAGTCTAAAGAGGTAAATGGGCTGGAATAGTTCCTGTAGATGTGTGGCTTCTTGATGGAGCAGTGGATTTATGTCAAATGTTTGATCTATACAAATGGCTATAACTGCTTTTAAATGCATTTCGATTTCTACAGCCAGGGGTCTTTGATTGACTTTTCTTTTGATCGGTCTGAAGAGGGACCACTCGAAGCATTTGAGGACATTTTTGCATCATTTGAAAATAAGAAGTAAGTTCACCATTACTTAAGGATGTTAATACCAGGCTTGGGTTCTTCTACCTCTAATGATGATTTCTTTGTGTGAATTAACAATCTGAGTTCATTTTTTATTGGATTAATTTCTGGTGATTGGACTGACTAATTTGAGCTGTTTATTATTTGTGTTTGTAGTATTTATATCTTTTCTAACCTTTACTGATTTGGGGTTGAGGTCAATCAGGGAATTGCATGCCAAAGTCCTTCAATCCCTTAAGCAGTTTGGTGGTGAAGTTCCTCAAAAGTTGCGTCTTTCCACAATTTCTGTGAGGAAATCTCGTCTCTTCTCTCAGTGAGTGGGCCACATGTTCTGTGACCATCTGTTTGTGGCGGCTCCACTGCTCTGTTTCAGCTTGTGCTTGTGTGTAATTTCAAAATCAAAATGAATGTTATGTCCCTTTTTAGTTTTTCTTCAAAATCTTAATATTTTCAATCAACATCCTAATTGTATCTTACTACTCTCTAGGAAGAACAGGCCAAACAGACACAAGCAGCTAATTCCTAAGGTTAGTTCATTAACCAAAACTTGTTGCTGTGGTTTTTGCTAAGGCAGCTTTATGATGTACCATCTAGGATGCTATTTTTAACCACATTGAAGGACTTTCCATATACGTATGATACGTGTTAGCTGTTTAGATCATTGAATGACAAAAAATTTGTATTTGTCTCCAAAGCTAGCTAATGTCAGGTATTTCATAAGAATGTTTTAAAAATTAATTAAAAATTAAAAATTCTGCTTTACCATCACAGAACAAAACAAATATATTAAAACGGTACCAAATCAGTTTTTTATATAACATATATTTGTATTATCTAAAATGGTAAATATTTTAAAATGTTTTAGCCTTATGTGAATTATTGCAGAATTATGAGAAATGAATTAATTTTGGGTATATCTGCACACATAACACACATCTGCAGAATATGCTTGTTATTATTTTCTTGGTTATAATACGAGAGATATTACTAATATGTTATTGTGTTGTTTTATGTGTAGAATCTCCTAGATTCACAGTCTCTGAAGTTCATTATGGGCCTGACGCAGCACAACCGGGCAGCCAGGTCCCTGCTGCATTTGCACACCAAGAAGAAACCTCCAAGCATCAGCGCTCAGTTCCAGGTTCAATATTATTATGATTATTATTATCTCAGTGTGTAAAGCATAAGCTGCTTTATCAGAAGGCTCATAGATCGGTTTGTTCCATCTCTGTGTGAAAGCCTCTTTTGTGGTAGTTGTAAATGAGATAAAAGGTTCAGACCCCCAAAGCTGTGGGGAGGTTTTGATATGATTTGTAAGGGTTTAATGGATGCTGATGGACAAATCAATGAGTCACATGCTTTCATGTCTTTAAATGTCCAGGCATCTCTAAGCAAGCTGTTGGAGACCCTGAGGAAAGCAGAACCGTTCTTTGTTCGCTGTATCAGATCAAATGGTGGAAAGGTATGGTGAAGAGCTATTGCAAGATTTGTGATTCATTCATTTTGTGTATTGGGTCAAGGATCATTGTTTTTTTTGTATGTGTTGGTAAATGTGTTTACAGAAGGAAATGCACTTTGATGATGCTCTAGTCCTTCAGCAGCTGAGATACACAGGCATGCTACAAACGGTTCGGATAAGGAGGTCTGGGTATGGAGCCAAATTCACCTTCAAGGTAATATCTATAATTAAGAGTTATTAATTATGGCTCTGAATTTAATACAGTTTTAAAGTAATTTTTAAGTAACTGTTTAAATAACCAATTTATATATGCCCCTTAATCATTATATAAATGTGCTGTCATTTAATTAAAAAAACATTGAGAGGTTTAAAAACATTAAATAGGGACAAATTAACAAATTGACAAATTGCGGTGGACTGTATGCCAGTAAAAGGCGTATATAGATTTTTTTTTTTTTTTTTTTTTTTTTTTTTTTTATCAATGTCTATTAAATGCTTTAGTGATCTGCTAATATAATGTTCTAAGTTTCATCTTCCTATGGAGACTTCTCAGCAGTTATTTGCTTTTTTTTTAGAGATTAATTTGATTGATTGACTGGTTTTAATAGATTAATATCCCATTTAGTGAGTAAATGAGTAAATGTTCAGCATATTTTACTTTTAAAGGTGAGCTACTCCTTTTAGGATTATTTTTGTGAAATAATTCATTGTAGAACCATGAATGCAAATTCCTTTCATATTTTGATTTAAATGGACTGTCACTGCAGGAGTTTACAGACCAGTTCAGAGTGCTGCTGCCAAAGGAAATATCAACACCTCAACAGGATATCACCAACCTGCTAACCAAGATGGGTTTACCCAAATCTAGTTTTCAGATTGGCCGAACCAAGGTTTGTTTTATTTACACTCTTCATTTACAAAGTACTTGTTTTCAGATTTTGATAATTGACTGTGAGTCTATGTGCGCAGGTGTTCTTGAAAGAGTCAGAAAGACAAATCCTTCAAGAAACCCTTCATAAAGAAGTGATGAGGCGTATCATCATCCTGCAGAGATGGTTCCGTGCCTGTTTGATGAGGAAACAATATTTGCGTGAGAGAGAAGGAATTATAACCATACAGGTACTATTCGTTGGGTTGCCTAAGGATTTTACATAATCTTGTATAATGGAAATCAACCAGATCTTTGGTGCATCTGTCTTAATTATGTTTATGGTCTGTGGAAAAAAAACAGCTAAAACCCTACTATCAAGATTCTTTTACTTGTTGTAAAAGTTTTTAGTAATATTATAACCTTTAAATATAAAATAAAAATTATACATATCCTTCAAAAATGTAAGGGTGAGTAAGAATTTATTCAGTGATGACACAATTTGATAAAAATTGAGCGCTTTGTCTGCGTGTTAGAATGATTTAAGAAGGACCATGTGACGGTGAAGACTAGGGAAATGGCTGCTGAAAATTTTGAAATACAGCAATAATTATTTTTATATTGTGATATTTATGCTGTATGTGTGATATATGTGTCCTTGATAAACATAATCATATGATAAACATTCATTAAAATTCAAAGACATTTTAAAAAAAGACTCTCAAGCTCAAAAGACACAAGCTTTTGAAAAGTTACTAATTTAACATTAGGCCTTTCTCTTAATTTTAAACAAACCAATGTTTCAATGAAATACGCTCATTTTACAGTATGTAATGCTATTTATTTGAATTCTGAATCGTCATTTGCCTCTAAAACGGTTTGTGAACCTGGTTGGGAAACCTGAGCAGATGTTTCCTCTCTCATCCCTCAGCGATCATGGCGTTATCTGCGTCAGACATACAGATTGAGAGCCGCTATTATAATCCAGACTGCATGGCGAAGGTCCAGAGAGAAAGTTGAATATCTAAAGCATCAAGACAAAGCACAGACGTAAGTTACTTTTTAAGTGTTTTTTACTTCTAGGTAAAACAATATTAGATATTTCGATCTTTCTTTCAGACCTCAGGCAGAGTTGGGCCATTTGAACAGGACTGAGGAAAAGAAGCCAAGTCAGACAAAGCCACAGCCTCCACTGCCTGACAAATCCCGCACACCTGAACAAAAGAAAACAGAGGAACTGAGCCCACAGTCAAACACAGAGACCAAGCCTACGATCACAGTACAACCTGCTAGAATCAAAAAGCAACTCAGCATCAATGAGGACCGAGCTGTCCAAGGTGATAAAGGCAAGATTGGTAATAAAGAAAAAACACCATCTCCTACAGGCCTTCCTCGGCCTGTGTCGCTTCCAGTGAACATGAGCCAAAGTGCTTCTGATGAAACTCAAAATGCTATACACCTACAACGACACAACAGAACAACAAGGCTGAAGGAGAAGCCCGAGAAATGGAAGGAGAGGAGCAGTGAAGCAGCACATATAGAGAACCTCAGGCCTGAGATACTTCGACTTCAGAGTCAGAGAAAATCAGGTTTACGGTGAGTTCTGTTTTGGTTATTTTTTTTAAATGAAGACTTATAAGTAAGGGCTCATTTTGTGCTGCTTTTCCTTAGTTTGTAATTTTTTGGAATACTTTGTTCTGATTATTTTTTTGTATAACCATTAAATATATATTTAATCTGAAACTATCATCAATGTTTCATGTGTAATAATTTGTAATTTAAGCAGCCATGTAATGATTACTCATTTTTCAGGCAGTAATGCCTGGCAAACTATTATACAAATCATTCCTTATTTTTTACGTTTTATTATATGATAGGAAATGTGGCATTTCCCAGTCCCTGGATAATGTGTCCAGAATGAGTTCTTCAGAGTCAGACAGCTCAGCCTCATCATCCAGAAATGAGGTACTGTTTAAAAACTAGTTGTGATCGATTTGTTAAATCAAAACTGCTGTGAGGGCTTCAAAAATAGATTTTCATTTATCATTGTCCCCAAAAACAGATGTATACCAACTTATACACTGCCATTCAATTTTGCTTCTGAAAAAATGTTTTTGGAAGAACAAATTTAAGCATTTTATTTAGCAAGAACCCATTAAATCAATCAAGAGAGACACTGAAGACATTTATAATGTTACAAAAGTTCATTTCAAATAACTGCTGTTCTTTAAAACTTCATATCCATCAAAGAATCCTGAAAAGAAAAATACATAGTTTACATAAAAATTTCACCAGGCGCAAACCTCTGAATGGTAGTGTATGTTGAGAGAATCTCAAAGATTCTGTACTGATTATTTTACAGTGTTTATGGATAACCGGATTAGCAGTTACAGGTTACAATTTTTTTCCTCATCTAAACCGGTTCACATATCTTAGGATATGGTTCACATCCGTAAGCGCTTCAGACACAAACGTCGACTAGCACGTCCCCGCAGCGGGCTGAAGTGGGATCATATGGATCTAAGTGATACGGAGTACTGGAGTTTTCCCCTTCCTCCCATAAGCCCCTCCGCTCCCAACCAGTCCAGTATCCACGTGGAACTGGAGACTGTGGTAAAAGACTGAACCACTTACAAAGGGACCATTCGAGCTGCTGTGGGCCTTGCTTTTACACGCAACAGCTAACATACCATAGAATCAGCATTAGCTCAGTGTAGAACGTTTCAAAGACTTCTCTTTGGAAACCAGGCTGATCCTGTTCTTGGATGTTTCTGACTGGAAGCTGGTTTCTGACCTTTTTTGTTTCATTTGGCACTATACACGTACTGAGGCTGCTGCTAGATGTGATAATGAATGAATATAGTAAATGGATGAAAGAAGAATAATGTGGTTGTTGAGTTGCTATATACAAAAAATTGATGAATGCTTTTGTTGCTTGTTTGACTTCAGTAATTAGTATTGTGATTTAATTATCTTTCATAGTACTATTTGGGTTTTTAATAACATATTCTAGAATATTTTTCTCATTAACACATTCTGTTTTATCTTAAAATGATGAAAAATGAAAATTCTGTCATTATGATTTTTTTTGTTGTTGAGCTATCCCTTTACTTAAAGGTATAATTATTCCATATAAACTTTTTGTGGCACTTCCTTAAAACTGACTCCAAGCTTTAACAGCTTCAGTATCTGTTTTGTGAGGTTTTAGTTTCTTATTTATTCACTCAGTCACCACAAAAAATGATCCCACATTTGCCTCACATTTGATACTGAGGCTCTGAAGAGCGTTTTTTAACAGAAATTTTCATTAATTTACTAATAATTGTCAGGCCTTGTGCAGGTTTAGCAAGACACATCTTGTACAACAATATGAAATACTGCTAAATTTCCATAACCCATAGCAAAAAAGGTCAACATGGATCTTGGGATGCAGTGTGGGAGGTTGGTGGTGGCTCTAATTGGAGGAAATAAATCCAATCAATCTGCATTATCAGTGAAAATTCTGGTTAGAAAGCATTCTTCGCTAAATGGTTGTCAGCTAAACTGTTGTTTTGCATCCGCTTGAATGTTGTCTTGCTTTTTTCCTGTGGCTGTTTTGCTGATCTGAATGCATGTCGGGACTATGGGGAACAAAGTCACGTATATTGATTGATATATCATTATGTGTAATTTGTTTGGAGTGATTGTCAGGTGTTCAGGGTTTGGATAAGTAAAGCACTTCTTTATTCAGCAATTTCATGATAATCGTTTTTACTGAGTCTCTCAATTTGCTGTGTGGTCTTTCAGATCCAGTCACCTATAGAAACTGATTCATGCTTTAGTATAAACAGGAGGACAAGTGAAGAAGTAATTGCACCATCCAACACACCAGAAAGGTGATCAGTCCTTTACCATCAGCATGGGACCTTGCTGAACCTTGCTGTTTTAGCTTTTGTTTGAGCTATTGTAATGTGTTTTCATTGTTTTTAATGTTTTACAATAAATATGAGAGTGTTGCTTGCATTTCAGTTTAATACATTTTTTCTGTTTATATCTTGTAGGCGGGGATTCTTAAAATATTTTAAGAAGCGTCTGACACCCCAGGATGGGAACATATGTATGGCAAAGACATTGGCAGAAAAAGAGGAACTAGGTTGAATTATTCTCCCAGACTCACTTAATTCAGTCATAATTAAATTGATCTTTTATTTATTTATACATGAATTAGTTAAATATTTGAATGAATAAATGAATGAATAATCTTGGTTAAGAAAAATGTGTTTAGTGGACCAGTTGTTGTTTTAGGTACAATGACTTACCTCTTTTTTCCCCATTTACCTCTCTTTTTGGGCCAAAAGCCAGTGGCTCTCACTCTTATTCTTATGTGAAGAGCTCAGCCACTTTTCCCGGACCCCGTCGCAACCCCACCATTAAAATTAGCCGAGCTACTCGTGTCCAGGAGAAATGGAATGCTTCGCTGGACAGAGAAATCACTAACAGTAATGAACTTCGCCATTTGGATGAGTTCTTGGGTAATCAGGTTTGTGCTGATGTTTTTTTTTTATCAGCTTTTTGAAAGGCATTTTCATTTTAAATCTAAAGTTGGATTTGACACCCTAGTTGTTAGAAGTTGTTTCCTGGGTTCTTGATAGTCCTGATCCTGATAACTAGTTGACAGTCATGACTTTGCACTTTTAAGTACTTTATTTTTTGGTGTGGTGTTGAATCCAGATGAACGATCTAAGCACCCGCACAAAGGAACTCTCAGAAACGGAGAAAATCTTCTTTTTAGCCACCACACAGTTCAGGGACACCATCAAAAGCATGTACTCCATAACAGTAAGTTTAATTGCGCTCGTCTATAACCTTACTCTCATTGTAGTGTAGTAGTTTGGCAAGTGCTTGAAATGGTCTGTTTCCTGTGCACAAAAGAATCCCAATATTGGCTATAAGACCCTGATGTCAGGTTACCAGGCGAAGGTATCCAGTCTCGCAGGACTGAAGAAGGCGTCTGAGGTGCCGTTGGTGGTAAATCTTTTTCAGTCAGTTCTGGATGGATTTATCAGGGGAGAACTCAAACGAATGGACTCAGAGCCTTGTAAGGTAACTTAACAAGTTAAAGATTTCTACAGGAACCGTGCTTAAATATATTTTTGAGAATGCAAGTTATCACCAGGTCCTCTGAAGAATCTGGGCCTGCTGAATTCCATAGAAGACTTTAAATTTACACAAATAAAATTTACAATTGAATCCAATTTTTCTAATACTTACCAAGGCTATGTTTATTTCATCAAAAAGAGAATGAAACTGTAATATTATGAAATAATGTTACAATTTTGTTTGTAGAATCTTTAAAAAAGTCTTTTGTAATGCCCTCATTTTCAGGTTAAGGAGAGGAATAGAAGAAAATCTAAAAGAGATATATGCGTAAGTTATGTTTGTGACACGAAAACATATATTTATGATATATGATGTGAACATTTATTTCACCTGTTACAAAAAATTTTTGTTTCATCTGTAAGGCTGACAGCCCACTGGGTCACTTATTTAGCACATACCAGGTGACCATTATGCAATCATGTGACCAGTGCAACTCATTCATATGGGGAATGGAAAAGGCCTTCATGTGCACTTGTAAGTATCCACCTTTCTTTTTTTATTAAACTATGTCAATAGACAAAAATCCAGTCGTGCTTTATTCTGCTTTTTCTGTTGCAGCTTGCAAAATTGTATGTCATAAGAAGTGTCTGAGCAAGATAACAATACATTGCACAGGTCACTGTAACAGGAAGGTGAGCACTGCTGTCATATTACTTTTCATAGTATATTACTCCATCACATACACAGTGAAATTTTTGCCATCATTTTCTCAACCTTTTTCTCATATGTAGATAGCGACCGAAGTGAAATCATATAGTTACAATTTATTTGTATGTTTCCATTATTTAGAAAGAGGGCGAGCAGACCCTCCACTTTGGTGTACCTGTCGGTGTCCTGGTACACACAGCTGACTCTGTACCATTCGTCATGGAGAAGATGCTGGTTCATGTGGAAATGAACGGACTGTACATGGAGGGCATCTACCTCAAGTCAGGCTCAGCCTGCCGAGCCAAAGAGCTTCATCACTTACTAGAGAAAGGTGATAGTGTGATTTCAAATGATTGTTTACCTTGTCTATAACTTTGTGTGTTTCTATGTGTATTGCTTTTTTTAATACTGTGGTTGTATGTTATTTAGGCATGTGTGTTAGTGATAGTGAAGCACTTTGAGCAGTCTGTGGTTGCATTAAATATTGCTATATAAATAAATAATATAAATTTATTATTGGAAATTAGAGTGTACGTACTTCAAATAAATCGTTTTAAAGGAATAGTTCAGAAATGCATCTTTACATCACTTGGATCACGAATGGATCCCTTATAGTGAATGGGTGCCATCAGAATAAGAGTTCACACAGCTAATAAAAATATCCCAATCCAGTAAATCAGTTAACACGAAATGAAAAGCTTCATGTTTGAAGAAAACAAATGTATTTTAACTTCAGACTGGTGCTTCTGGCTAAAATATAACTCCTATATTCATAATATCGCTTTGTTCAGTGAAAAGGTCATCTTGTCTGAATCGGAAGAGAATTATGCACATATAAAGTATTGTTAACATGAAAAAACTATACAAAATGGTTTACCAAGGGATCTACTTTTTCACTGCAGTTTTTCACACAGCTTTTCATTATATATTCATTGATGTACTGGAGCTACTGTAGATTATAGTGATGTTTTGATCAGTTGTTTGGACTTTCATTCTGATGGCACACATTGCCCAATGCAGATGATTCATTGAGGAGCAAGTGACACTAAATTTCTATAATCTGTAATTTCAGCATATGATTATTTTTGGGTTTTGCAACCTTTGTCATGTGCTTTACTGTTTACTGGAGTTTATTTTAATCTTTTAGCATTAAAAAGTTTCATTTTAATCTCCCCAGATCCGCAGGCTGTCAGTTTTGACAATTACCCTATACACACAATCACCGGTCTGGTCAAACAGTGGTTACGGGAGCTACCCGACCCACTTATGACATACAGCCTCTACAATGACTTCCTGTATGCCGTGGGTAGGTTTTTCGCAGTAAATTTTGGATCCGAAGGCTAAACATACATGTCACACATTTTAGAAAGAATTACACATTTTTTCCTCTCCAGATCTGCCAGAAGCGTCTGAGAGGTTGCGCGCTATCTACCGAAAGTTGGACGAACTACCTCCCCCAAACTTCGCTACTCTCGAGAGGCTTATTTTTCATCTTGTGAAGTAAGGAACCATTGCATATGACTAAGGTGAATATGAGACATCCTGTGCATTGCCTCACCGCTTCTGTACTTTCTTTTTATATTTAGAGTGGCAAAAGAGGAAGATCACAATCGAATGTCCTCTAGCGCTCTGGCTATCGTGTTTGCGCCCTGCATTCTACGCTGCCCAGATTCTTCTGACCCACTTCTCAGTATGAAAGATATAAACAAGACCACTCTGTGAGAATCATTTTGGTTTATTTTTTTCTTTATTATTATATAATTAGATTTAACCTGGTGCTGGTGGTTGGTAGTAAAACAGGAAAAGGTAGAATAAAAATACATAAATTGTGTAAGCAGATAAATTGTTAATTATTACCCCTTAATTGGCTAGCACTTTGTAACTTTGATTACAAAGCCTCGCGTGTGAGCATTATGGTTACCTTATCATTTATGTGCAGTTGTGTGGAGATTCTGATTAATGAGCAAAAAAGGTGCTATAATCAGAAAATGGAAGAAATTCAGCAGTTGGAGAATGCAGAAGCTAAAGCAGTTAAACAGCTCAAACTTAGAAGGCAGAACACGGTAAGAAAACCATGACATGCTACGAAGCAAAATGCCCTTTTTTTTTTAAGAAATGAGTGTATATGATCTTCAAGTTGGCATTGAATTGCTTTGATAGAAAAATAAATTATTTCTGAGCATCAAATCAACCTTTTAGGATGATTATACGACACTGAATAGCTGCTAATGATTCACCCTTGCCACCACTGGAATACATTATTTAAAAAATAAATATATATTCAAACAGAAAACATCTGTTTTAAATTTAAGTCAATATATTAATCCTTTGTAGATATGAGACTTATTTTTCAAAAACATTTGAAAATCTTTCCAACCAGTAGTGTAAATAAGATATCACGCTTGAAGATCAATAAAGAATAATTTTATAGCATTGAAATTATATAATGCCAAATAATAAATACCATCATAGATGTTAACAATCTTTGACACACTGCGGCTCACTATTTATAATGTAGTGAAGTCTTACTTCATGGTTTAAATGTTTGTGGCACATCTTAACACCTCATGTCTCGAACCTATCATGATTTTATGATCTTATTTTCCATTAGATATCTCAGCGGCAAGAAGAAGTTTCCGACCTTGAGATTGAAAAGGACCTGCTTGAGAGAATCAGGTCCATCAAGAAGGAAAAGTGAGTTGAGAAATGAGTATTAAAATGTGTTCTTTCGCTAATTATTCTTGCTCCTGGGAAAATAAAAAAAAGTGTTATTTGTTTTAATGCTTAATTTGTTGTGAAGTATTGTTATTTCACATGAGAATTTAGATTTTATGTTCATACCTCAGTATCTTTTGTCCGAGGGCACATATTAGGTTTTTGCAGGTATTGGGAATTATTATTATTAGCTCTATTGTACAGTTCACAACATCTTCTGTTTGTCATTTAGGAGCAATTTGGCCTACAGATTGCCTGAGTTTGACCAGGATAGCTCCGATGCTGAGAACGTGGATTCTGAATCATTAGTCAGCTCTGATAGTCTACTGGAAGACCATTGTGTGAGTTTGGACTCGGAAGGTCAGTACTGAGGTACAGGATATTTTAATTACATTATGCTTGGATGCCCTGCATGCTCTGCGTTAAAGAGGGCTTGGATTCGCTGCTCTTGTGGTGAGCTTCAGTAATTTAACCTGCAGTTTCTTTAACCATGCGATTGCACTGCTGCTTTTATAATAAATGTACAATAATGCGTTAATATATTTAGTCCCCAGTGGCTAATCCAAAGCATCTCTTTCAGCAAACACTGCCTTGAACAGCTCTAAGCCGGAAAAACCTGCTAAACCACCTGATCCAACACACTATCCCAAAATGCAGAGCAAACAGCCTACTGGGGAACGGAACCAAAGCCACTCCGCCTCCCGCCGAGAAGGAGTCCAGTCCATGTGTGTCACCCAGAGCCAAGGCGCTGCAGAATCCCTCACCGCCTCTGTTTCTTCAGGCAATCGGGGCAAGAGACTGTTTTCAGACCTTGACATTCCTTTTATAGATGAGGATGTTTGACATTAAGTTGCACCAAAAAGAGCATATTCTATGCAAATTTTTGTCTTTCCTGCAACAGTCAGTATCCCCTTTCTGATTATATCAGCGCTCACTTTGAATAAATCAAATGCTAGGTTCATGCAAGTGATCTTATAGCATGTTGTGTTTGTAGAATATATTTGTAAAACAAGTGTTTTTTTTTTTTTTTTTTTTTTTTAAGCCATAATTATTTTGTGTTTTGTTTTGCTTGGATTATTTAAGCATTCTTTCTAATCTTGGCAACATTTTGATTGTTCAACAAATGTTATTAACAATTTCTTTTTATTTTGTCATAGTTCTTCATTTTGCACGAAAACTATAGAGGACTTAATTATTCTGTTGAGTATTCTGTAAAAAAAAAAATTACTGAATGTGGTGTAAATAGTTCTTAAAAATTAGTGCTTTCTCAATTAAATCAAATCTGATGATTTTTTATATATTCTTTTTTTTTTTTTTTTTTTAAAGATGAGATGTTCTTCCATGCCTGTGTGAAGTGCACTGTCGAAGTTGCTGCAAGATTATATATATATGCACAGTTATACACTGCAGATTTTAAAATGTTCTCTTATCAGCAGTCAAATTGCATTTGTTTTAAGGAGAAATCTGTGAAAAAAAAGTGTCATAAAGGCATATGTTTTATGCTGTAAGGGTAGTATTCATATATTCCATTCTAATGAGGAGAAATGGTTACAACAGGTGTGTCACAATGCTGCAGATTGTAAACTAAAACACATCTTGACTGTAAATGGTTTTATTATGTTATGGAAATTGAAATCAAATGATTAAATTTTTGCTTTTGCCATTTTAAGAAATCCAATATAAATATCCAACAAAATGATTGTGAGCTGTCATTTATTCTTTTAAAAGAACAAAATAAAATCCCCAGAGTTTTGCCTGGCGAAACCCAGTCTGTTAGTGGATAACATAATAAAAACAGCACTACAGTCAGCAGTTTACAAGACAGAGGGATTCCTCATTGTTTTGTGTACCCGATTATGGTAATAAGCACTTTGGGTTCACTCGCACGGACGACACACTCGACCAATCAAATCGCGAGGAAAACCACTCCCGTATGACATTAACCAATAAGAAGCTCGCACTGAGAAATATGGGCTGGATTCCCGAGAGCGAGGACTACGGACAGGAAGTCGCATATCTTAGCGTGGATGCTAACGGCAAACTAATATTTAGCCACACCTCGCAGGTCCATCTCCCACAAACAAGAATGGATATAAGTTAACAATGACTGGAGAGAAAAAGAAGAAAAAGCGGCTGAACCGCAGCATTCTTCTAGCCAAGAAAATCATCATTAAAGATGGAGGCACTGTGAGTAAAACATTTCTTTGTGGCAGTTAGCCATATGCTAGTCAGGGCTAGCAGGCTAAGCAAGTGTTTTTACAGGATGAGCTGTAACAGCTCTACATTGAGTGTCGTTTCGATCGCAACCTGCAAGATACCTTCCGGTGGTTTCCCGGTGTGAACTCGTATATTCTTACTTACGAGAAGAAATGAATAGTCGTTTGTGAGAGACAATAGTTTCATTAGGCAGCCAACAGTGAAAACAACAAGCCAGCTGGCAAGAAAGCCAACCAGATCAATCATTGCTTGCGTTTTGACATCGAGTGAGTTACCGTATGTTTAAAACCTAGAAACGAAACTGGAAGCTTAAAAATAGGATAATGAGTAATTTATCAAAAGAAATGGGCTTTATGATGACCACCAATGACAGAAGTGGGTGTCCCATCAGGATAGAAATCAACAAGCTTTTTATGACATATGTTTTGTATGATGTGTTCTCTATGTGGATAATGTGTGTATGGTTTTATCGTGGTGTTTTGCTTGTAAATCTATTCGATATGGCTTTAAAATGTCAAGACAGCTAATAATGGGCTGTCAAATGTTAATGGATCAAGAAGGATGTTTTCCTTTATATATTGGCACTATTGTCTATGAAGAAAACACTTCTTTAAGATTCTTTAAGGCTTTAAGATTAATTGTAAAGTAAAACAAAATGTTGATATACACCCTGAAATCATGGAGTTTTGTTAATTTGGTGGTGTACTTTGTATTTGCAAGTTTTTACATGGTTTAATACCAAGTTTCATAAAAAAAATATTTCTTCATTCATTTAAACCCAAAAGCTTTTAAAATGTTTTTTTTTAACCTTTTATTTATTAATAAAAATACACTAAATGTCTGTCCACAAAAACTTTGAAAATTATGTAAATTTAAATAACGTTAAACACCTGCCTTAGCATTTCCTAATTTTCTAATACACTTCAATTAAATTGCAGCCTTAATTATGGTTAGATAATAAATATATATTTATATAACTATTTAATCTGAGATTTGATTAATTGTCCAGCCCATGTTTGTTTATTTTTTTTGTTACATTTAGATTAAGAAATACAATCACAACCAACATAACAAATTTAATGTCAATTTTGTACCAGACTAAATAATGTTTGCTAAAAAAAAAAAAAAAAAAAAAAACCTCCTATGTAATTTGAACACGCTACACATTTTCCAAGAAGTGTAAGTTGCTTTTACACTGTACCATAAACAAGTTGTGTATATAACAAGAGCTTTCTAATCATTGACTTATATTACAGGTGATTAGCTTGAGACTCCCATAAAAAAAAATCTTTTAAACGTTTGACACAATAGCTGCTTTGACACAGACCAATGCTCTTTGGTTTAATAAAAACTAAAGTGAAAGCTTTTGCAGTGCACTAGATAAAGAACAAGTAAGTGTGAGATAATGAGTTTGGCGTTGTAGGTCATTTGGACTCTGTTACTTTAAACTGTGATCTTGTTTATTTAGTGATCAAAAAGACACATATCAAGTCAAATACATTATATCTGTTTTTCATGCCTTCTCCTGTTTCTCTTGTACAAACTTCCTTTTTATTGCTTTCTTTATCTATGTTGTTCATGTTACAACCTTATTTTGTTTGTTTGTAGTAGTATTGTTAGTAATGTAAATCCTCCTTGTTTAGCCACAGGGCATTGGAGAGCCCAGTGTCTACCATGCGGTGGTGGTTATCTTCCTGGAGTTCTTTGCCTGGGGACTGCTCACCACTCCCATGCTTACGGTAAACCAGATTTGCTTCATCGCCCTCACAGTTTCAGATTAGAGCGAATTACTAGCAATGAATGTTTGCATTCATCCTTCTTTCCTTTTGTATCCATAACAAGGAGTGACATTTCCCACTGCCCAGATCTGAGGAGCCTTCTACAAATTTCTGAATAAATGAATCCTGATCAAATGGAAAGGGCAGAATGATGCACTCAGTTTTAGATGATTGTGTCTGCGGAATATAATGAACCCAGCCATATTAAAAGAAACATCAAACAGCGGCATGCTAATAATGACCGTTTTATTCCAGAGGCTAACTGGAGGGTTTGTCTGGCCACATGGTGTTAAATGAAGCTGAACCTGTGATTTACTATGTAACTTTGTGCCAGTTGTTTTCATGCCCGTCAGCACGATACTATTGTTGATGCTGTGTCCAGTACAGTCACAACGTGCTTTGAAACCCTTTGCCTCAAAGTGAGCTGTGGCTCTGATTGTAACCGGTGCTTCCTTAAGATTTACACTGCATGCTAAGTGGAATCACAGTTTCCTTTTCTTGAATAATGCATGAACTGAAAGCAGTGTTGGGTTTGACTCTCAGTACAGGTCAGAAAGCGAAATCTGGATCAATCAGACCAAGCTCAATACATTTTAACATGCGTTTAAATGCAAATGTGCTGACGTGGTATTGTAAATATGACAAAAATATCAGTTTTAATCTTACTGCTATTAAATTAAGGTGTTGGATATTTCCAGGTCAGTGTTTTGTAGGGTTGTTTCTAGGGATGTACAGTATTCTATTGCTATATCAGCATCTGCAAATATTGGCATTTTCTGCTGAATTAACCACTGTCTGTTCTGTCAGTAATTCAGCAGAATAAACAAAACCATATAGATTTATTATATGAGCCCTGATATAATTTATATGGTGTAATCAGCCGCAGCATATCAAACATCTGAGAACTTTTAAAAAAAATATTTAAAATTATTAAATAAAATGTTAAAATACAAAAGTAATGTCACTTAATAATTATAATGTAATAACATTTTCACTAGTGATCATTTTTTAGGTTATGTTACTGGTTGTTGATAGTGCCTAAAATTTAAATAGATCCTAGTTGCTTAATGTCTCTCAAATGAATAAAGTGACCCTTCATTGTCCTCATTTCCTAATTTGGGAGGAGGATTTGCATTTAGTTGGTGCAGCTGATCCAGAAAGTAGCCTCCGTGCTCTTTGCTCTGGCTTTTTATTTGATTAGTAGCCTCTGATACTGAAGCACTAATGAGCCTAGCAAACCCTTCCAGCTGAACGCCACACTGACAAGTCTTGTGTCTCAGTGAGAGGCGCAGTTCTTCAGACAATGCAATCGAGCTCTGCTTCAGTGCTCGCTAAAATCTGAGTGCCATATCAAATTAACACAGCAGGTGAAATGTTCACATGCTTTGTTTTCATCTCCCAGCAGAGCAACAGAACAGTCTGTTCACAGCATTCATTCTAGAGAGGAGAAAAGCGCCACTACATTTCAGTACAATTTAAAATCACCCATCATTTCTTAAACAAGACCAATTGAAACGCATGTGAAGAAACAATAGGTTCCAACTTCTTACATCTGGTTTGCATGCTTTTTATTAATTGTTTCAATGCAATTGAATGCAATGTTTTTTTTTTTCCCAACATTGTGGGTTTTTTAGACTGCTCATTGTATGACTCTGACCTGTATATTAGCGGAATAATTTTTGTACAATAATGCACGTAATTTGTAATTTGTAACAGGCCAGCAACATTGAATACATTTTTTGTTATAGTTGTGCAGAAAATAACTGATGAATGCCTTTTTTTAGGCTAGCAGAATCAAGAATTAGCCATGCTGCTGTGCAAGTAAAAGCTTAATGTTCCCTTTTAGGACCTCTAGGAAGTGAAGACTTTCTCTTTTGAGTTTGTGTACAGATCAATTGATTTGTCTCCCAATCATAAAAGGACAGATCCCTTTTGTACCCTTATGTACTTATGTAAAACATTTACACTGTTGTATACAGTGAGTTTAATGATTAATCAAGCTGTGGGAATCATTTCTCCGGTTAGAGGCCTGCACCTGCCTTCAACGCCTATGACGGTACTTGTGCTCAGCCTCGAACAGAAAGCAGAATGCACAAGTTACATTGCTGTTTTAAAACAGCCTTGTCTTGTGCTTTATTATAGGTTGGTCATGTCAGTGCACAGTCAAAATAACATGTTTTGTACTTGAGTTGGTTATTTTGTCACCTTCACAAAGAAAAGCAGCAATAACAAATGACACTCATCATTGCTCTGGAAAAACAAATGACCTTTTGAATCATGTAGCAAACAAAGCTTTGGGCAGCTTGGGTGTTTTACACTGAAAAAAACATTACAGATGTTTTTATACCATATTAATAATTTCTAATGTTGAAATGGATTATGTTGTATGTGTGTTTGATGTTATCAAACGTGTACGCATTTCCAGAGCAATAAGTAGAGATACAGAAATTTATTGATCTATTTATTATTTGTATATTACATAAACACATTTGTGGGGGGGAGGGGTTTGGGGGGGGTTGACAGATGTGTAGTCATGGTTTTTGTTTTTTGTTTTATACGCACTGATGTAAAAATACATAAAGTCAGTTTTTAAATGTTTCATAGAAATCGGATGTTTAGTAAATAAGAGCTTAATAAACCATCTCTGCCTTGTACTCGTGAGAGAAAGATGAATCTTAAAAATCATTTTAAGGTTCTTGGTACTTTTATATTTTGAGTCTGTGTAAATATACTGTGACGAATTGCCCAATCCTTATTGTTGTCCAGTAGAAGTGCCTGTCCGAGAGCAAAGCTAGTGATTCATTTCCAGCTCATGGTTATTGTGCTGCCAACAGATTATTGTGTTAGAGCATATATTTATGGTCAATCTTTGTTTTTATTTCAGGTGTTACGTCAGACATTTCCCCAGCACACATTCCTGATGAACGGACTTATTCATGGTGTCAAGGTAGGACATTGACTCCAGCCATGTACTTTTACTCTTGCTTTTTCCTCGTTCTCTCTTTCTGATGTGAGAAGAGATAAGTCATGGTTGAAGCTCGCTGCTCTTTCGGTTGCCATGTTTATTCATGATAAGACCTGGTCATGCAGTGATGTCCATAAATATGGTGAAGTGGGTACATAATGTACTGATACACAAGATTCTGTGATCAGCCTGACCTGAGTGTTTTTGCTTTATCACATCCTGACAAGCTCATTCAAATATCTTAGTAACTTTAGAAGAAAATGTGCCATTTTTTTTAAGGGAGTCATGTCTTTCAGGGCCTGCTGTCTTTTCTGAGTGCTCCTCTCATCGGTGCTCTGTCAGATGTGTGGGGCCGGAAGTCCTTCTTGCTGCTCACCGTGTTCTTCACCTGCGCTCCCATTCCTCTCATGAAGATCAGCCCATGGTACGTCTCTTACATGAAGACCAATTCAGACAGGCAAAATAAAAAAGGTTTTTTATTTGAAAATATTATGAACAAAGAAAAGCTTTTTTTCTATGACATTTTGACACCCATAAAAAATTTTTGTGTGTGTGTTGGGGTTTTTTTTGTTTTTTTTTTGCTGATGTGTAATTGTGTCTGGGTAGAATATAAAAAAACACTTACACACACACACACCCACGTGCAATTTTATTTATAAGCATTTTTCTGATGATTTCCTCATTCTTTCTGTCTGATCTCACAGGTGGTACTTTGCAGTGATCTCTATGTCTGGTGTGTTTGCGGTCACTTTCTCTGTGATCTTTGCATATGTGGCTGATATCACTCAGGAGCATGAAAGGAGCACAGCATATGGCTTGGTGAGCAGAGGAACATGATTCATGACTTCCTTTTGATGTTGCGCTGACTTCACAGCGTATGTGCAGCGGCAATTGCTTTTTTTTTTTTGTAGCTCTTTGGATATTGGTTTCCTGTTGTTTTGACAACCGTCTGCGGTTTCTGTTTTTACCAACCAAATAAGAATCGAAGGTGTACATTGTGTTAATAAACATTTCCCTTGCGGTCAGCACAGTTTGAATTAATCTTAAGATTCCGGTCATTGCCCACAGGTATCGGCCACGTTTGCAGCCAGTCTGGTGACGAGCCCAGCGATCGGTGCTTACCTATCAGAGGCGTATGGAGATACTCTGGTGGTAATCCTTGCCACGGCCATTGCTCTGCTAGACATCTGTTTTATTCTGGTAGCTGTTCCTGAGTCCTTGCCTGAGAAGATGAGACCAGCTTCATGGGGAGCCCCCATCTCATGGGAGCAGGCAGACCCTTTTGCAGTGAGTCACTGATGTCAATGAAAGCAGCCATAGTTCATGTAGTTTACAAATATTTAGTATCATATCATAGCTGCCAGCTGAATATTATTAAACTATAAATAATTAATCTAATATGAAAAATAAAGTAATAAAATATAAATAATAAACAATTAACAAATTAAGAAACCCAATTTTTTTGGAAGGCAATACATTTTTGGGCGCAGTAAGATTTTTCTTTCATTATTATTTATTATAATAGGAGGGTGAAAATTAAACTTTGTCATTAAAGAATAAATGACATTTTAAAGTTATATAAATAATTATTACCGTTACATTTTGATTTCAATAAAACATTAATTTCAATTAATTAAAATTTTTATTAATTTAAATACTTTTTCTTTTCCCCATCTGAACTTTTACATATTCCCACTCTGGTTGCCTTGTTGCCTCTAATCACTATCATTTTGATATGGAAAAGAAAACCTCCGCGTAAGCATTTGAAGAAGAATAGCAAAGATGTTCTTTGTCGCTTATTAAATGAATCATGTTGCTGTGCTGCTGCTGCTGCCCACTCATCCTCACTCAGTGTCACCCTCCCTCAGTCTCATATTCTCTCTGTGACTCTTTTGTTCACAGTCCTTGCGTAAGGTGGGCCAGGACTCCACAGTTCTCCTGATCTGCATCACAGTCTTCCTGTCTTACCTGCCTGAGGCTGGACAGTATTCCAGTTTCTTCCTGTATCTCAGACAGGTATAGTTCATACCTTTTTGTATTAATACCAAAAGATGCAGATCTATAACTAGGTAATGGCATGGCTGATCTCGGAGTTTGCAGCTGCTTTTCGCTGCAGGTAGCAAGAATGTATCTTGACGTTTAAGCAAACACTCAAAGCATGTTGTGACTTAAACAAATACCCAACTTGAGTCACGTATTTGTGAGTCATACTTCACATAGCTTCCCTCACCCTCCAAGTAAATAGTTAGAAGTAACTGATCTAACTGCTTCAGTCATTTTGAGTGAACTCATTTAACTTCCTTTAAAGTGAATCTGTTTTGCAGAAGGCCATTTGCCTATATTTCAGATCAGAGCGTTGTGTGGTTTTGTGAGATGCATGCACACAGTACCACAGGCATGATGTGCGTGCATCTGATCACTGCAGTTTTTAGAAACCTCATTGTATGACAGTTTTTTTTTTTGACTGACAGTTACTCGAAAATAAATCACTGAAAATTAATATGTTTTATAATGTATACATTAGCATGTGTATGAAATTTGATTAATCACATCCAAAATAGTTTTTTGTTTACATAATATTTGTATATTTATTATGTGTATATATAAATGCATGCATGTATATATTTGTTTATATATTAAGTATGCTAATATAATATATATAAATGTAAATTTTCCAAAATATTCATATATGCATAATAAATGCACACATTATGCACGCTTTTGGATGTAATTAATTGTGATTCATTGTTTGACAGCACTTATTGAATGTGTAGAACCTGAATAATAAAAGCTTCTCAAACTGTGTCAACTTTCAACCACGCAACATTTGTCTTTAATTCCCAGGTCATTAGATTTACATCAGAAACAGTTGCTGCCTTCATTGCAGTGGTGGGAATCCTGTCCATCTTGGCTCAGGTTGGTTTCCAGGATTTTTAATTTTTTTTTCCCACCCATTCCATTGTAAGTTTGTACCGCCTGACTCGGAGCAGCACAGCATGTGTGCATTCGTGCTAATCTGCTCACTGTGCAAGTGCGTCAGGCGTTCGGTTGTAAATGGACGCCAGTGAAGATTTCAGAGTAACGGTTCCTCTCTGTGTGCAGACGGTAGTCCTGGGAATCCTGATGCGTTCTATAGGGAATAAGAACACTATCTTGTTAGGCCTCGGCTTTCAGATCCTACAGCTGGCCTGGTATGGCTTTGGCTCCCAGCCCTGGTGAGTTGATCATCTAGAACCCCACTAGAGGGCAGCGCTCTTCATTAGACGTGGTAGAGTTCAGTTTGTAGTCGGATTTGTACATTTAATCAGTACTTATTATTGTGATGTTTCACAGGTTTTTTTTTTTTTTTAACACTTGAACTAGATGTTTCGCGCTTTAATACTTTCCTAAAACATACCCTGCCATTACCAGCATCATTTTAACTTTCACATACAATTTCATCTACACTCTAACTTACAATGCATTCAGGGTACACATGTAATTTTTATTAAATTTTTTATCAGTTCAAGCTTTCCCTGGGAATCGAACACGTGATCTTGGTGTTGCTAGCACCGTGCCTTACTCTTTGAACTATAGGAAAGCTATCAGCAAGTAATCTATCTGTGTCTCTTGGCTGGAACTCAAATAGACAAGTAAACATGACCTCAGCAGTGTGTGTTTTGGATCAGTGTGTGTTTCTGAAACCAGTTACACATGAGCATAAACTAAAACGCATTGAAAGTCTTATGTGCGTGTTTGTGAGAGTCTGACGGTTGATTTGTCTCTTAAGGATGATGTGGGCCGCTGGGGCCGTTGCTGCCATGTCCAGCATCACCTTCCCAGCAATCAGTGCCATAGTGTCCCGCAACGCAGACCCTGACCAACAAGGTGAGACACATGCAGCCACGCCACAGTAGACGACGAGTGTCTCAACACATTCACACACAAATCCTCTGACAGGCACATTTAGTTAAGCTTTGCCATGGAATCGTTTTGATAAGCTGCATGATTGTTGTTGTTGCATGACAAATCAGATAAAATGCAATCAGCCAGTGCAGAATAAACATGTTCAGTTTACTTTAACTCCGCAATGACTGTCTGAACTTAGGAAGTTTGTTGAATTAAGGGTGCACCAAATTCTGGTAATTTAATTCATTTTTAATGTTATGACTGAAAGTATTTTTTATATTGGTATGTTAAATGATATTTTATATTTTGTGTAAATGTAGGATTATGCATTTTAAAATCTAAAAGTATTTTAATGAAATAAATACACTACAGTTAAAGGTGTTTTTTTTGAGGAATGTCAACAAAAAGTCTCTTATTCTTACAAGGCAGCATTTGTTATAAAGAATACAGTAATATTGGGAAATTAGTACCGGTTAAAACGGTTTAATATAGAACATAATTTTTGTTACATGTTTCTGCAGGAAATGGTTGTGCTACTTAATGTTTCTTTTTTTTTTTTTTTTTTTTTTTTTTTACATTTTGTTACAGTGTCTTTGCTGTTGACTGTCCTTGTTGGGGGGGAAAAGTGTTAATTTATTTCAAAACAAATTGCACTACATCTTGAACTGTACTGTATTGTTGCATTATAGTGTATATTTAAGTAACTGTGTAAGTATATTTCTTGACTGGTTTGGTTTAAAATGGTATTGTCACATGTCCATGAGTCCAATCACAGTCCAAGTTTCAAGCTGACTGACATACAGCATACAGCAGTTTAAACAAGCTTAAAGAACATTTTAGTCCACCATAGGAATAAACCCGGTGTGTGTGTGCGCATGTATGTATGTATGTATGTATGTATGTATGTTTTCTCAACAGTTAACCTTTTTTTAATTTATTTTAAAGAAGTGATTTGAAAAAAAGCACTTTCATTCAATTGGTCCTGTTTTCATGCCAGGTGTGGTGCAGGGGATGATCACAGGAATCCGAGGACTGTGTAATGGTCTGGGTCCAGCGCTCTACGGCTTTGTCTTCTACCTGTTCCATGTGGAGCTCAGTGAAATGGACCCCGCAGATAGCCCAGACAAGGGTGCCAAGCCCAACATGGCCAATCCTACAGATGAGGTGAGTCATAATAAGCATTAAGAAATCTCTATATTACAAAACACGCACCTACCCACCCATCCCTCTTTTCAGAGTGCCATCATCCCCGGCCCTCCCTTCCTGTTCGGAGCGTGCTCAGTGTTGCTGTCCCTGCTGGTTGCCCTCTTCATCCCAGAGCACAATGCCCTCAACCTACGGCCTGGCAGCTACAAGAAGCACAACAACGGCGCACAGAGCCACTTACACAGTTCGCAGGGCGGACCCTGCGAGGGCAAGGAGCCTCTGCTGGAGGACAGCAGCGTATAACCCCACTGACGGGGCGGACATCGAACCCCAAACCCCCTCACAATCACCACCCCAACTTCCCCAAACGCACACGTGCAGCGCACCTTTTACACAAGATGGCATCACCGTCCTCTCTTGTTCCCTCGAGCTGTGGGAACTGGTGCGGATATTACAAGTGCGTAACTGGGCCAACCGGGAGCTGACCTTGGCCTTGAGGAGCAGGAAGTGGAGCTAAAGACATTTTGCCTCGCACAAGCGAGCGAAATGCAAGCAGACGCAGTTGTGTGCCGATACAGACTTGGTGACGGTTTTCCTTATTTCTACTGTTACATAGTTTTGTTTTTTCTCTCTCTTTCTCTTTCAGAATTTCAACATAAATTATATAAATGTTCCTTGTCCAAAGACCTGGTAACTGTAACAATAGGGAACGTGTCTGTCGTGACGTTACAGGCTAACTTTTGATGTGCTGCTTTCTACTGGTTCTTCTTGGGTTTTGTACTACAGATACAGCGTTTGAGCTTCTCCTTCTCTTTGAATCCTAGAGGAAACGCTACCAAGAAATGTAAGAAAGAAAGTCATCGGCGTCGTTTTACGGTCATCGCTGTAGTATCATGCCCCTTCTGCCAACAGTTTCTGTTCTTGTACATCAGATGAAATGGTTTGTACTTCCTCTCCTTTTCTATCATGAGAGGAATGTCAGAATTCATGCAGGGCAAGTACAAGATGCCTTTAAGTGACTTTCTATTGCAATTACTAAACCCAAATGAAGACTTCGCTCTGAGAAGGGTCAATCGTATCGCTCCTGTTGGAGCCTGCGCATATTTAATTCTCGTTTGTCATCCGCCTCGCATCCAGAGCTCCCTGTGAACGTCAGCACTGCCATGTTACAACAGGCTAGCAGGGTTACGAGCTTACTGACCGCATACCTAGTTTTCATATTACCGCAAGCACTGACGTGGGTGGATTAGCTTACATGTTTTTGGATGAGCGTCGCTAGATCCAGTCAATTAATATCACACATGCTGCTACTGTAGGATGTACAAGGTTACAAAGTTCTGTGGTATTATACTAGACTCTAAACGTGGTATTTCTATTAGAGCTGAGCTTTCCGGGCACGTCGTTGTAATTTTAAACCCCAAATTTTGTGGCCGATTTCTATTTGCGGTGTTTTTTTTTTTTTTTTTTTTTTTCTGGTGAGACAGACTTTAAGTACTTTTATCAGATCTCAACATAAACATTTGAATTTCCAGAGAAAACCTCAAGTGCATTCAGATCATTTTTGTTTAGTTTTGTTGTTTTTTTTAATTGATGTCTAGGTTTTGTTCATTTGGTTTTAGGTGCCATACCTATGACTTTATTTCTGTCTTTGTGTGTTTTTATTGACTTTCTGGTATTTGTAATTTTCAAGACAAATCAACAAAAGGATCCACAGGCTTAGTGTAACTTCTTTTAGCTAGCGTTTTGGACTATTGTGTTCTCTTACAGCATTGAAAACCTTGTAAATGTTATTTAAAACGGACTGAAATCTGCATTGATCTGTATGACCAAACTTGAATAGAATTCTTCGTCATATATCCTAGCAAGGAACAGAGACAAATGTTATCATCCTGTTTTGTACCTGCATAATTACTTCATCCACTAGCCACTAACTTGCAAAGAAATCTGGTGTTTGCCTCAGTAAAAAAAAAGCCAATTAATTTGTGCCTAAAATGTGCTCTAAAAGAATAGAAACATTATATGTGAATGGTGAACCGGCTGTAAATATTAGGAACTAATGAGAAACTATTTATTAAAAGTTTATTGATATTGAAGTCTTTGTGTTTTCTTCCAAAAAGATGGTTTATAGTGCTGTTTGTTTGGAATTACTTGTTCTGCTAAAATTTAAAAATTACGTTTTTCAATAAAAGCGATTTGTTCAGGGTTTAACAAAGTTAAAAGCGGGCAATGAGGAAACTTATTTAGGCTCCCCGTATTCAGATATATATTAATATTAATATATTAATCTTGAAATCTGAGGTGTCTGCGTTGTCTTTTTCAAAGCAGTTTTTACAATGTTAATCCACCAGAGGGCAGCAGTGCACGGCATAACTAACCTGTACTGCGCATGGGTTGTTTGCTCTCTAGAAGCGCTTTCTCTCGGCTTTTCGTAATGCGGGTTGCTTACTGGTGAATCTATGTGCTGTAGTTTAAGACTATAAAAGTTAGCAGGCCTGATTGTGCCACCAAATGACAGCATGTGTCTGAAATGCGTCGAATGCAAATGGAAGCAAACGAGATGTGCGAGAAACACAATTTGCGGAGCCGAGTCAAAGTTTCACAATATAACACCACGTGTAATAATATGCAAATGATCATCTTGCATTTAATTGGCGCTTATTTTCAGTCTAAGTACTGTTAGGATTTGCACGCATGCGCACGTGTGCACTTTGATTTAAACCTGAAATGGCTGACCATCAAGGATATTATAGGTAATATTTTAAATAACTACAAATATATGACCCTGGAACACAAAACCAGTCTATTTTGTTATTATTTGGATTAATACTTCACCTGAAAGCTGAATAATTATGTGTCCCATTGATATATAGTTAAAATGTATTGATTGATGGAATGGGGCAATATTTGGCTGAGATACAACAAGCTGAAAATCTGGAATCTGAGGGTGTCAAAAATGCCTTTAAATCTGTCCAAATGAAGTGCTCAGTTTTCATATACTTATGGTAGGAAACTTACAAAATATTGGACATGATCCTTACCTAATATCCAATTGATTTTTGGCATAAAAGAAAAATCCATAATTTTTACTCATGCAGTGTATTGTTGGATATTGCTACAAGTATACCTGTGCTACTTATGACTGGTCTTATGGCTAAAACAGATTTGTAATAAATGTAAACTGAAAAAAAAATTAAACACATTTATAATTTATTTGTGTAAATAAATTCTGTAACACCTCAATGATACTAAAGCTGCTGTCCCGTATTTAGTCTTCGATTTACCTTCGATTTATTCTTTTAAATTCAGCCACTGCAACTGTTTCACACAGATGATGCAGCGGCTCAGGACTGTTTTTCAAAGCAGCCTCAGCACATGTAATCCTATTAGACCTATTAGAATGCTGTAGGGTCAGTGCAACAGGGACGGGGTCAGAAACAGGATACATTCTGTTTTCAGAAGGACGCTACTGTCAGCTGAAGTGGCTCCGAAGGGGGAAACATAGGAAGGGTAAAGACAGAGGACTGATAAATCTCAATCAGCATTGGCCCCAGCATATATATTTACATTAGATAGCAAAGCACGGAGGAACCTTTGGGGTGGATCTCTGTTGAAATTCATTCCTGACAAGGCGTCCAGTGGGGGAGTCTGCGTGGCTCCTGTTCTGTTTCCTTTCCCGTTCTATAAGCAGATATGTATAGATTTCTGCCTTTTCCCTTTGCGAACTAAGGGCAGAGGTTGAGCATTAACTCCCAGCGGGGTGTGTATACCGCTAAACAAAAGAAGTCAGAGCTCATGGGACTGTGCTGTCAGGTCATATTTGGGTTGAGAATGCCAGCATGATATGACGTTAGAGTACGTGCAAGTGGATCGAACTGCATTTAGTGAGTTCATTTTATCAGTTAGTGAACGGAATGATTCAGTTAGCCAAAACGACAGATGTAGCTCTGGAACAGCAAACATTTTTTTACGCAGGCGATGAGTGCTGCCGACATTTGTGTGTTGTACTTTTTATTACCCTATAGCCGGCCTCATTTCCTCCCGAGGTGATGAGGAAGTTGCATAATAACTGTTTCAAGCGATATCTGTAATTGAATAATGAAAGACGTAGAGTTAACATATCAACACAGTTACTCAGCACTGAGCGCTTCCTGAAGACAGCAACAGCTATGAATTTAGTTTAGAAAGGTTATACGGAGGTAAAGAGCATATTATCTGAACTGAATTTAACCTGAATGTTCCATACATCAGGAAATCGACTGTGAAATCGTTAAGATCGAGAAATCCTGCAGCACAATGCCTTAAAAGCATAAACGTAGATGCAGACATACTTTGATTTATCATTTAAAAAGATATATTATAAATGTAATTATTTAATGGATTTTCAGAAAACCTAAATAATATTGTGAAATAGTATTACAATTAAATATTGTTAAAGTTTACGTAATTTTTTTTTTTGTGGAAACTGTGACATTTTTTTTTCCCCAGGAGTTTTTGATTAAAAGAAAAGATAAGACCAACATATATTTGAAATAGTAATATTTTAAAAGAGCTTACTTTTTTGTAATTGTCTTTGCTGAACAAAAGTATTTTCTTTATTTTATATATTTACTATTATTACTGTTATTGGCTAATGCATTCAAAATCTGTGTATAAAACCAAAATCTAAAAATCAATAAATAAAAATAGCAACTTACCTGTGATTTCTTTAACATGTAATAATCATCAGTTCTTTCTACAACTAAGTACATTTCCTGCTAAAGTTAAGCCTGTTTTAAGAGCCCCCACAAAAAGTAAATCCAAACCCCATCTTTAATACTTTATCATATTTACTCCACTGTTGCTCGTATATGTTGTTGATTAAGCTCTTAACTGAGCCTACTGTTGTAGCAGTTATATCACTGCAGTAATTCCATACATTAAGTGAGAGATCTGAGAGACAGATCTGATGTCAGACACGAGAAGTTCCCAGCAACATTTCAAGTAAGAAAGGATATAAAAATGACTCACATGTAATTTTGATGGTATTTGATGCTCTTCTGTTAATCCAAAACAACATGAAAAGGCAGCAAATTTAATACAGCGATTAATAGGACATCCGTTCTTACGATACATGGCCCGCGAAATAATATCCTGTCCTATTTTGTGTTCATTTTTAGCCCATCTCTAAAAGTGTCATGTTTTCGAGTTATTTTCACTGACCTTTCCAGCACATTACCAATCCACCATTCACAGGAAGCAAAACAATACACAATCCTGAAACATAAAAGCGTGTTGTCATGGTGACCTTACACCAAATATTGTAAAGAAGTGATTAGTGAGGTTTAGCAATTTACTCTCATGATTTCCTGCTTCCCATTCATGCTTATTTTCTCCTAATATAAATGTTTGTAAAATGGAGAGAGTAATTTGAGAGGAAATGAAGGTATTAAATCAGATCAGACCACTCTTGATGGCAAACTGCACAGACCAGCCAATGACCTAGATATCCTTGTTGGATGTTTAACCATCTATGACCATCGCCTCCATATTTTTGACCAAAATGCCCCTCAAATTTCAGAATTCACGGCCGTGAAATAAAATAGTAAATAAAATGTTGCTTTGCATCGTAACCAATCACGCCCTTTTTTGTCGCGCTTATGAATGCAGCGTCCAATCAGAGGCGTTTCGATTCCTCACCACAGAGAACGAGAGTTGTTCCAGTGCGTGCCCTCATTTACTGAATTTCAAATTCTCTCATCCTCATAAACGGCGAGGTGCATAAGAGTTGTAAGCAAGATTTATGTTTTGCAGCTTAGACGGCTTCAGTGATTATAATTTTAATTTTTGCAAACTGCTTAACTCACATGACAGACTGAAGCCATGACCGTTTAAGTATTTTTCTTGGCTCACTTTCTTTGTAACCAGAACATGATTTTCTTTATCTCCCCCGTTAAATATAAATTGCCATTAATAATCATTATTACAATATTAAACAATAATGGTTTTCCATGATAATGAGGTATTAATTCATCTTCTATTCCACCTTTGCAGATGCTTTGAAGATGGAGATTATTGATGCAGGAAATATTTGGTATAAGTATTATTGTTGATAATTAAAATAACTAGTTAAATTTAAGAATTCGACATTGATATATTTAGTAAGTAAGTGCCTTACAGGTAAGAAATATTGCCCCTTACTGAAAAAGTACATTTCGGGTGCATTTTATTTTTTTGTTTTGTTTTGTTTTTGCCACAGGATTTATTAAAATTCTTCAAGTAGTCTGAGATTATGAATATCATGTTATGAGTGGTCAGCATTCAGTTGATGATCCTGTTTAAGTAGTTCCACTATGTGGTGTAATCACTATAAGATTATACATGCACATGTACATCATGAGGGTTACCATCATTGGCTTACAGTCTGAATCATCATCCCGTCCTTGCCAACTGTCCATCTAATATAATATCTAATGCATCCTCTTCTCAACTGTTCTCTCAAATGAAAGCAAAAAATAGCTAATAATAACTAAACAATTTCAGTGTTGTTAGCAACCTCACAGATTCCTTTTTCATCTATGTTTGCTGCATTAGATGAATCATTCGGATTCGCTTCATTATGAAATTCAGCGCGTTATATTTCACCCCATAACTAATTTCAAAAAGCTTTCATGTAATTTATACTGCAAAAGCGCTGGTGTCTTTTTCCCCTTTCGGTGGTGACGAAGACGGTTGTTTTCTCTCCGTGTACCTGACATTTGGAAGGGTTTAACGTGGTGTTCTCACACATAATAGTGGCTCTTCTTAGAACAGAGGATGTAAACAGGTTGTAGGGCAAGAGGGATCGGGGATGTTATTCTCTTATGTTCATCAGGAAGGGAAGACATCAGTCAGACTACACATTGTGTGATTTGTTTTAAGACACGGCCTGTCGCCACCCTTCTATACCAGATCACAAATAAATGAGCAAAATAGCGAATTCAGATTTAATTTGAATTTAATTTTAAAAACTTTTTTTCATATGGGCTGATTTTCTTTTGTTCTACAGCGAACTGGGTTGAATATTCCTAAACATATCTAGTTAGACAACTTATCTGAGCTGTAAGGAATGTGCGGCAGCAAAAACATATTTATCACTTTGTACAACGCAGTCCTGTTTCTTACCAACGCAGTTCTCACTGATGGCAAGGATGTGTGTGTTTGTTGACATAGCCTGTGCTGTTTTTCTGTGATTTCCTTTAGTCTTTGAGGCTCATAAGTTCAACTAAACGGCACTGTTTTGTTTTTTTCCCCTCTTAAAGACTTTCTTTGATTTTTATAGTAGTGTAGTACTTCCTCAAACTTCTGTAACCTTAGCTGTATATATTTTGGATCAAACTTGGCATGTGCAACATCAGCTATCTCTCACATGTTTTGTTTTTATGTATTTATCAAAATCCTGCTTTACTAATACATAACAATATGAATATTCATGTTTTTCATAAATAGAGCTGTTTATTAGAAACTAGACAGTATGAGGCTGAGAGTGCAAGTCAGATTCTAGACTATACTGTCTAAAAATTATTTCCATTATCACAGAGTAAACCCTGACAGTAAAGCATAATGACCGACTGAATGTACATCATTTCACTTTTAACATGACTGCTTACCTAATGCGTAAGTAAATGGACATTAATATTGAATTGTGCAGAAATAATTTTATTACGAGACTAAAGAGACCACGGCAAATCCAGGTTCACTGAATTCAATCAAGTTGATTCATTTCAGTACTCCTTGTACCTACACAGGTTATATAAGTTGCATATTTTTTGTTAATGGCAAGTAGCTAAAATGTTGAACATCACAACATCGTTTCGACCTGTGCCTCATATTTCTTAGAAAAGCAAAAAGTCAGTTTTTAGAATGCCGAAAAGCACAAACGTGAAGGAAGTTTATCTCACGTTATTCTTCTGTTCAAATTTGCCGATGTTTAGCTGTAAGGTTTGTCTCGTAATTTTTTAAAGAAGTTTTATGGTTTATGGCTTTATGATATAAGGATATGGGGGAGACTGTAAAATGTATAACTCCACACAGAATATGTTAGTAAGCTGTTTTTCACACTAAAACTGTTAACATGCAATATTGTTTGTCTTGTGGCTATACGATTGAAACTGGGTAGCTCAAAGTTCACAGATCTGCCCCATTCACTTCCGTTGTAACTCCCTCACTGTAACGCATTTACATTGTTTTACCCTGGTACATTAATCACGAAAAGATTCACAACGACAAACAACAGTAAATAAGCGTTTTTGTCTGTGTTCTGGATACCACATAATTCAATGTTCATGCATTGCCTAGAAGCCAGCTTTTTTAAAAAAATATGCAAAGTGCACGCCAGCGTTTCTGAGTCTCAGTCCAGCGTTCCAGTCCATGTTTTCCCCTGTGCTCTGCCTCTCTGGCAGGTCTTGTTTACTGGCGCAAAGACAGGAAAGGGGATCCTTGGAGAGAGATGTCAATGCATTAGCTATAACCAGCGTGGGGAGAAAAAAAACCCACATTTTTTTCTTGCATTTTTATTATCCTATTTTTCTCCGCGAGAGAGTTAAAGACGAGTAAGCGAGCTTCGCGGAATCAGCTTCACGTTGTATCGATCTGTGAAGCAAGGCAGCTGCTCGCCAGCAAAGCGGTGCAGAAAAGACTGCATGTGGAGCGTTTGTGCTTGAAATCTCAGCGGCTGCAGCGTTTTCAGCAGACTCCTCCAGAACCGAAACGATTCACTAAACCGCCAGTTAACAGGCTCTCCGTGAGGAACGGTACTGAGAGGGGCCGCCGCGTGCGTGCGACCCGTAAACGCACTACGGCGAAAGCTCGCAGTCAGCAGGAGCCTGGAAAAAAGTACAGAACTAAAATCTCTCAACTCCGGAAATTCTTGGACGTTTTGCAGCGGCGCTGTCCGCAACTCATCTCATCAAAGTCTGTAGGCAGTTAATTACAACTAGAAGATCTTTTAACCTGAAAAATAAAGCGAAACACGGCAACAAAAAAGACGCTCAATTGATTATTTCGGCCTGCGCTCGGCGTGCGCAGCCATTCCTCCCCGCGCTTCGCCAGTTTTTTCCCCCCTTTTTTTCGTCAAATATATGCAATCGGTCGGAAATGATTCGACCGCTATTTTTAAAGGATGCAGTCCGCGTGCTTTATAGGTGTGGATTGTTTAACAGTGAATGAAAGTCGCAGCACGCGCTGTCATTAGCTTAGCGCGCGAGCGTCAGCATCTCAGTGCGCGCGACAGCAGAGCGGATTGAACACGTTGAACTTTCCTCTCCGCCCATTTTTTTTTCTGAGGGGGGTGACGGAGGGCTTTTTCTGTTCTTTTTAATTTTTATCCTCCAAAAACAACACCGGACTATTAAAACAGATCGTTATCCGCAGCGAGACGTATTCGGATGGGGATTTTCGGACGTATTTTCGGTTTCCCCGGGGTCAAAATGCGGCTGCGGACTTTGATTATTTTGGTTGCGTCTGTCTACGCTGTTTGCAACTGTCAACAAACAAATGGAGAAAGTAAGTGTGACTTAACGGCTTTGTTTTGTCTTTCGCGTGGACGCGGATTTAACACGACAGGAGTCTTGTCTGTTTAAATATTAATCTCCAAACGTTATCGAGCGCTCTGAACGGGGAAAAAAGGGGATCGTAGCTCTTGACCACTGTGACACATTTGGTAAAGCAGAGCCAGACAGAAGGACATTGCAGGGCAAGGGGCGAATAAATCAAATATCGGCTAGTTTTGATTCGGACAACCCGTTTCAGACTGGCTTTAATGGTACGATCGATTATCTGGAGTTTGCGCCTTGACCCTAAAAGCCAGATTATCGATCGTTTGAGGACAGCATTGATCTATTTGTAGCTCGAACTGCTAGTAAGGCTTGGGAATGGTTTTCAAGTTCAGCCAGGCCCCTGTTTCATGCAGCCATTTGCAGCGCTGACAAGAGTTGCGAGAGGATTTTTAAAATCCTAATCAGATCAGTCCTATAGGGCTATGTTTTTATTTATTCTTCAAAGAAGTCGTGAAACCTGACTGGAGGTCCGTGATCCGATCTTTATCAGAATTTGGAAAGCGCGTAAAACTAGTGCTAGAGCTCGCAGATGTCCTTTTTAAAATCGAGTTTTCTGCACAATAAAACTATCGCAGATTAATATCACAGGGCCACAAATTTTATTAGCAACCCGCGAAACGTGTGATCAATAAGTCTTTTATTTCTTCAGTTACTTATTTCAAGTCAATTCAAGGCAGTGCACTTTGAAGACTCGTATGAATAGAAAATGTTGAATTTAATGCCGAATATTAGATTACTATAGTTTTTCCTGTATGCTCTATTATACAGAGTGTATCTTTATGTATAAATGCTTGTGTTAATGCTTAATAAATTTGTATTACTTTTATAGGAATGTTTTATGTAAAACGCTGAGCATAAAAATAATGACTAAACACGTAATTAGGCAGTAGTCATTTAAATGATTGTGTAATTGGGTACCACTTGTTTTTTAGTGCTCTTGGAAGACTTCCTGCAACAGCTAAATAAATATAAGCGTGCTTTTGACACACTTGGCTGTATTCAGCTCCAAACAAAATATTGGCTTTTCTTCAGTTCGCACAACAAATTACTTTTACATTTTTTTTTTTAAGTAAACAAAAAAATAAATAAATACAATAGTAGTACTGTCATTAAGGGAGGAGGGGAGGTCTAATGAAATGCTTCAAGTTGCACTCTTATCACAAAGAGAATTTCAGATCATTTTGGCCTTATTTGTTAATTTGCGTGCCGTGTTAAACCCCAAGCACATTTTTTCTTATCTTGTTGCTCTGCAGATTTCTAAATATAGCATTGGTTTGGATGAAATTTATGCATTCAAAGTTCTGCCAGTTTCCATTTCGAGACTCTCTTCCATGTGTCTCACGGTTAAGCTACTATAGATCAGAACAGTATGTTTAAAAAGTCTGGAAGGTTTTAGCTTAAAACATGTTTGAAAAACCGATAACAAGCAAAGCATGGAAAGTTACGAATGAACAGGCTGTTGGCCCTCTCTGTAATAATTTGATGTGGCTTTAATTTGTACAAATGTACACTTTTTGTACTGAATTGAAATCCTGTTTGTTATTTAAAAGTTGCTTGGCAAAATGTTCTTTATCAGCAATTTAAATCTGTAAGATATGCTTGGCTTGTTCCCAGGTAATATGCAAAGAACATATTTGTAGTGCGTTGCTTCTTTGTGGCTTGTCACAGCATAGTTTTGAGCAGCAAATAGGTTAATACCTGGGGGTGTTTGTATGCCACCTTTTTATTAAAACTGAAAAAAACATTGAGTAATATTGTGAAACCAGTTTGTGCGAGATTTTAAGGGCAGATTGAACATAAACAAGTTGTGTAATTGCTAAGTTGGGCCCCCCTCTTGTTCCTCTTAGGCTTGTAGTGAACCACTGTAGGGAAGAGTGGAACTATTTTAGGGCCTCAGTTCAGCCTCGTCAGGACTGAAAATCTGTTCAGAGCAGTGGGGTTGAAAAGTCTGAGATTGCGATATTGTACTGTTTTCGGATTAAATTTTTTCCATTACAAATTATATTCCCAGTGTAACAATTTGGAGTGAAATAATCATTAAAAATGAAAGCTTTAGTGTTTTTCTTGTCACCCATTTGCTGCAGTGTCAGCGCCGCTTAAAATTCCCCAGGTAAAACCTGATGATTGTGTTTTCAAACTTGATCTAAGAATGATCCAAAGAGCATCTAGTTCTTAAATGGAAACAAGGAAACATCTGACCTTTTGTACAGTGCATTTCACTTGCTCAATATCGCGAATTTCCTTGTTTGATTACGGACTTAGATACGAAGCAACAATCTCTTATTCATCTGTTATAGTTTCTTTTATGCAGATGGTCAAAATATTTCTACGTTTGAAAATTTTCTACAGCTTCATTTACTTAATGAACCTGGTTTGCTTCTAAAATTATACTCTGAATCTCAAATTTGCAATATGACCCCTAGATTTTGTACTGAATTAAAAATCGAGTGTGTAAATTTACTCGAGATGGATAAATGCCCTCTGTCTCCTTTGCAGTCGACCGGCTAGTCGGAAACTTTATATTCAGTCAAACTAATAGTACAGCTGTCACTCTTAACGTTCTTCTGTCAGTTGTGTGTCTTCACGGACACAGACAGCACATGACAACATAATTCATACCTCTGCAGACTAGAATCCGAAACCGTTTGACTGAATCACCTGCTTGGTTACATTACTAATATTTAAAAACGAGTCATACATAATTTGGTAATTGCTATGTTCAATCTTGTCAGCCTTGTCTCGCGCTGACATGGCATGACCATTGTAGCTGTGAGAAATCATTTTGAATGTATTTGCCACTCCCTTTGTCCACGTTACCCCGTGCTTTCTCAGATCTTGCGGCTCGCTGTGCTTCCCGATCGTACCCAGTTTCTATTACGATCCCCTTGTGATCACCTTATTCAAACCAACAATTAAAAGCTTCTCCTTAAGAGCCTGTTATCTGTTCTGTTTTGAAGTTCGTCATAGCTCTTCAGGTGGTTTTATTGTCTCACAAGGAGCTCGCTGGGTAATTCATACACTGCTGTGTCATTGTGAGTGGTTTACGGCATATTTGTTAACAATACGTCTCGTCACATTCATTTAATCTACCTGTTTGTTTCATTGTTTGCATACGGTGCTTGTATTCATCATTTACTTTAAATGTGTTACTAGTTAAGCTGTTGCTATTATAAAGCAGACAAAGCATGTTAATTTTTTTAAAGCACATTTATATATCAGATCCCACTCTTTAAGTTATTGTGATTTCACATGAATTTTGTCTCTCACGAGTTTTAAAATAAAATCAGCCAGATTCAAATCAGCAAATTCCTGTGCAACAACTGTTAGACCCCACTTTTCTTCTGATTTCAAGTGTGTGGGCAGGTTTAGCGATCGGAAACCCACCCGGTAATATTGTTGTTCTCACCACAGCAGCTGGTGTGCAGGTGCATCTTTAAATCATCCCGTGTCTAGACTCTCCGCTCCACTCACTGTTATTGGTTGCCCAATCATTCTGCATGCTAAATTTATTTCCTGTAACCTTTTATTGCAGTCTTTTTTTCACAGTGTGAGGTTTGTCACCATGGTGTCGCATTTTAGTGTTCACAAAAATGATCTAAAATACTGTAGTGTAAAGATATGAAGGATGCTTATAATGGTCGATTGTGTAATGTGCAAAGCTGTCTGGAGGAAAATCATGATTTTTAAAATAATAGAATAATATTAAATTAATATCAATATTAAATGTATGTTCATTTTCAAGTCGCTTTTTGACAAAGCCATATTGTTCAATACAAGTTTGGTTTAATGGGTAAAACCCAAAAAGCAGATGAAAACAAACCAGCGAAACCTCAAAGAGGAAGTGGGACAAGAGGCATGGAGACCCGCCTCCTTTTTAGACTTCTTCTTTTATATGGTTGTGCAGTTCCTTCATGTGTCCTGGTTGAAATGTTTGCTATTGTTTGTCTTATTTCAGAGCAGAGGGAGTACTTTGTGTGGGTTAGTCATTTGTTGCATTTATTTATTTATATATTTATTCTTTCATTTTGCGATGCATTGACGCAAGATTTATTTCGATCTCTTAATGGTGGCTGCGAAGGCAAACACACTTATGCAGATTGAATGCAGGTTTCAATCAATATGTCAGGTCGAAATATACTTTTCAGGTCTGTAACAAAGCAGAACTAGCTGCAAAAAAAATCAGCATTGCAATAAATCACTACCTCAATTACACGCTTTTTTTTTCTTTAGACATTTTCTTTTCTTCTTCTTAAACCTGTAGTTTACTTCAAGATTAACCTGTTAAAATTCTGATTTATGTTTTGACCTTTTTATAAAGGTTTACAAAGGTTTAAGGTTTTAACCTATTTTTTAACTTTTATAATTTAAAAAAACCTGTATAAAATAACACCTTTCTAAAACTTGCTTTGAATAATTTATTGGAATAAAGTATTGAGTATTAAATAATTACATTTAATTGTAAATGCATGCGTTTTATGCCACAGACCTTTTAGAAACATAGATTTAAACAAAAAACATGTAAACCGAAGCATTCATCTCTTATTTTGACGCATGCTAGTGACTTACACTACTTACATCGCTAGATTTTCAGGGTTTAAATTTGGCTAGAGCGTCATTCAGAGATTCCTTGCACAAAGTGAATGACTACACACCGTCAGCCAGGACACATCTCATCTCACTGTGCCGCCGTTCCTTTCATGTGCTTCAACGGTAGTCTTTTCAAGTGTCTGGCTGGCACCCCATTTGTACATAGTGTATTAGGAGTGTGGTGCTAAAAATAAGCGTAAGCGTAGAGGTACTGCACATTGTGTGTGTCTGATAAAGAGAGAGCACGCACATGTCTGTAGGGTTACACTACGTGTTTCAGCTTCCTTGTGCTCCAAAACTTCCGGACTGCCACATTTATGAATCCCTGTGGTCGGGCCACTGTTATAACTAATGTAAACAAGTAGCCAGCGCAAGGTATTTTTGACCTTCGCAATGCCTCCTGCTGTGACTGCCCAGTGTTTGAAAGGTCTCAGTTATGCGTGGGCTGACCGCTCGTTAGAGTTCATGAATGCGTGTAATTCATGTAAACCTTTGTGGAATCTTTTTTAAGTCATGAGCAGGATTGGGGAACTATCCTAGGTATTATGAATTTTGTTATCGCTGTTTAATTGCACATTTGTCACACGTATCTTTTTTTTTTGTCTTTTGAAATAGATATAGTCACTATTTTAGTGATGATAATGTGAAGAATTGTGAAACAGTAAAATAAGATACTAGATTTCAAACTGAAGTTTGATATAATAAAAAAAAACAATGTTTTGTTACATTATTGGATACAATTCAAGCATTGTTATTTTAAATATTTATTTATTATATGAATGGAATAATATCTTCCTGTTAGAATTGAGCAGGCTTGATGGCACACGGTAAAAATGAATGATATTCTATTTGTCGTAGCTAGTGGGACTTGAAATGATTTGATGCTGTTATAGTGTTAAATGATAGATAAATAAATTTGAATCTGTATTTCCCTCCCTCTGTCTGTTCATTTATCCATTCATTTAATGCCATTGTCTTGACTTTAGGCAAAGCAATTTTGGTTCACTTGAGAAGCATCTCTCCAGCTCGTACACAACACTGAAATGTGAAAAGCTGCAGGAAGAGCTTTTATTATCTTCATTAACCATGTTATGTCATATGGAAGGCATCAGCTCAAAGGGACAAAATTGTTGTTGTTTTTTTATATAGTTCTAATAATTTTTTATGGTTCTATGTAATCATTGGGTTAAAGCTTTCTATAGAATACATTTTCACAATTTGTTTTTGCTTGTTCGTGCTTGTTACAGAATAAAATCCTGTTAAATTAAAGGTCATCATCTGTAAGCAATTTTTGCTGAACATTCTCACTGAACCAATTAAAATGGTGCTGTCTTTTTTTTTGTTGTTGCAGTTTGCTCAAGTAAAGACATCAGAAATAACGTGACCAACCTGCGTGTGCTGGAGAACTGCACCGTAATCGAAGGCCACTTAAAGATCCTGCTCATGTTCACAACCAAACCAGAGGATTTCCGTGGCCTGAGTTACCCCAAGCTGACGGTGGTGACGGACTACCTGCTCCTGTTCCGCGTTTATGGCCTAGAGAGCCTAAGCGACCTATTTCCCAACCTCACAGTGGTTCGCGGCAATAATCTCTTCTTCAACTACGCTCTCGTGTTGTTTGAGATGCTGCAGCTGAAAGAGATCGGCCTTCACAGCCTGATGAACATCACCCGTGGAGCCGTGCGTGTGGAGAAGAACCCCGACCTCTGCTACCTTTCCACCCTCGACTGGTCCATGATCCTTGACTCGGTGGAGGACAACTACATCGTAGCCAATAAAAATGATCGAGAGTGCGGAGACGTCTGCCCCGGCACGGTTCAGGGGAAGACCACCTGCCCCCTCACCACCATCAACGGGGACTTCAGCGAGCGCTGCTGGAACCAGAAGCATTGCCAGAGAAGTACGTAACCTAAAACACTTTGTTTTATTTCGGTTTTGTGCTTTTAAACCATCACACAGAATTTATTTACACCCTCGAGAGGAATCCCACTCGTTTTCGCCTCCCCCTCGTCGTCAGATAATCGTTTCAAATCTCCGTTTTCACTGGCGCATTAGGGTAATAATATTTATATTACCATAGAGTCTCAAGATATTTTGAGAAGTGAGCGGAAAGTTGTCAGGGCTCTGTGTGTGAGACTGTGTTGGCAGTACACTCACTGGTTTCTTTCAGTAATAAAGACGGCCAACAGCAACCATGCTTGAAGCAACAAGTCAGGTGATCAGCTGCAGTTAAGTAAGCCAAGTTTCTCTGTCAAAGCATGAACCATGTTCCAGATCATGACGCAACTGCCCTGTTTGTGCAGTAGTGTGGGAGGTGCTTTGTGTAGTTGTATGTGTATTTTATAATTTTTTTTACCTGACAGGATCCGTTGGAGTGTCCGAGTCGCACGTTTTGAGCTGGTCTGCAACCGGTGAAGCCATTTGCAGCATTTAATTTGTCATGTCAGTTCAATTCGAAGTGCAGAAGAGCTTGAGTGTTGAACATACGGAAGAACTTTACATATTGGGGCAAAGCCCTTGAGCTCACGCAATTACGCAACACATGGGACACATCATGTAACTGTTCTTTGAACCAGCTGTATGGTGTCATGTGTGTCTTGGAGGCACGATCGTGTTCTGTTTGTAATGGTGTTTCTGCGGCCCCATTTTAAAAAGAAAAGAATCCTCTCTTGCTCTTTCTTTGCTAAGACAGATGTGCGCAATTAGTTTTCAGGCAGAAATCCCTTTGTTTTAAGTTGGAGAAGGGCCTGAGTCTCTAGTGACCAAAATAAATACATAGAGGTGGGCTCTTTTGACCTGTTCCAGTACCCTAGCAACCACCCAAACAATATAGCAACATGCTAAATCCATTCCAGTGTCAATATGTAACTTTAGTATTGCTATTAATATACTTAGCAGATATACTGCAAATGAAATGTTTTATTCAGCTGGGATGCATTACTTGTTCAATGGGACGATAAAGACAATCATAACGTTTCGATGTCAAGTAAATGCTGTTCTTTTGAACTTTCGCTTTTAACATTCATATTAATAAAAAATGAGCCCCAAATGTGCACATTGCAATGATTTCTGGAGACTAACGTAACACTGAAGATTTAGGTTAAGTCTGCTTTGCCATCACACGAGGAATAAATCACATTTTAAAATATATATTTCTTTAGTTGTAATATTTTGGAATATAATTTAAAATCGACCAAATAAATGAAGCCTTGCTTTTTGAATGTCTTTCAAAGTCTCTAATGTAGGTGATTTATGCAAGAGTAAGGATAGACTGAAGTCCTTGTTAGATGCCTTGATAATATCCTTGTTCTGGCCGCTTTGACTCGTGTCTGATGAGTTGCAGTTGTACAGTAGGGGATGGAGTTTTTGGCCAAAGGCGGAGATTAAAAAAGCATTATCTAATGATAGAATCAGTCCTGGCCTGCTGCTTGGTCTGTGGTGAAGGACTTGTGGTTAGGGGTCCAATATTGCTTAGAGTGTGCAGCAGCTTATAAAACCACAGAGCACTAAAGAGCAAAGAGATACTGCAAGATGAATGTTGTTTTCAAACTATTTTGATTTGTGTATGTTGCACAGACCTCATAGTGTTAGTTATGTGTGCCGCAGGAATTACGCTCTCTGTTAATAACGGATTAAGAAGGTTGTGGACCGTAAAGTCCCTTTTTGTTGGATTCTGTTTTGTGGATTTTGTAGAAAACTGCTGATTGTGTAAAGTCAAGTGAGTATATTTTGTGCAGTTTTATGAGAGGTTTTCTGCCATTTGGCACTTGGCCTCAAAAGCTAATTCTGGCAATAAGTCCTGTCTTATTTTCGTCATCCATGTCGCAGCAGTGCCTTCAGATGTTGTATTTAGACCCTGTTCTGTGGCTTGACGGTGTATTTCAAAACGGTTAAAAACCTTTTACAAGATTTTTTTCTTATTTTTATGTCTACATATTGTTGCAAAATGTGTACTTAAAAAAAAAAAGCTACACTGACTACTTAAGTGCTGAAACAACAGCATCTACAATGTACATTTTTCCTTTTGTATATACATTTTAACCTAAAATATAGTGTATAGTGTTTTCAGTGTATTGGCAACAGAATAACCAGATAAAAAGTGGGCCACTGACATCTGTCATGGTTGATCTGATCACAGGTGGTCGGGTTGAGACACATTACTGTTTACACTTGGCATTGACATGCATCTCAGATGTGTCTCCTGTGGGCACTTGTGATCAGATTTTGTTGAGAGGAGAGCCTTTAAATTCGTAGCTGCATACATCACTTACTATATTAGTTTGTTGCTGCGTTAAGGAGACAAAAAGGTAGCACACTATTAATAATAATAGTAAAATAGCATTTATGCATGGTTTTAATACGTTTTTTCCTCTCACTTCAGCAGTAATCTGCCAAGTGTCTTCAAAATTTACAACAGTCGTTTCACAAGTAATAAATGGATTATAACTACTGCATAAATATCATTTACTCCCATAAAATTCCCTAAGAATGCAAAATGTTACATAAAAAATATTATCAGACTAAAACAATACTTCCTTTTATGCCTCTCTTTGGAAAAAAGAAGCACCAGAGGGTTTAAAGTTTGTGGTTAGCAAGATTTTTTTTTTTTTTTTCAAAAGAAATTAATGCTTTTATTCATCATCAACCATGCATTCAATTTGTCAGAAGTGACAGTAAATACATTTGTAATATTTTTTTATTTCAGGATTGATTCAAAAGAGCAAACTTTATTTAAAATAGAAATCACGGTTTACAAAAACTTGCTATCAGCAAGTTATCAGCAATATTATTTTCTTTGTGAGATGCATGTAACTGGCCAAGTGTTTGTTTTATTAGCAAGTGACGTATTACCATTAGTTGCTTTCAGGATGCATAAGCATTTACTCTTGTGTTTCTGTACATTTTAAATCACATGAGGGCTTCTACACAACATATCAATTTGATGAGCTCTATAATAGAGCGTTAATCCCTGGTGGATTAAGCTGTTAGCGAGGTGTGTTTTCCTCACTCGCTCGCTCTATGTGGAGGATCTCTCTCTCTCTCTTTAGCAGTCTTGCTCATTTGCTAAGGTCCTTCTGTTCCATATGTCTCTTTGCATAATATTGAATCACATTAAGAGCTTTTGTCTTACACACAAGTCTGTCCAGCTGCTGGATTTCAACAGAAATCCAAGCGTGTCCCTCGCCCTCAATCCTGCGCCACGTGGAGGGAGTTGCAGAGTTGCGTTGCTTAATTCTGTCTGTAGGTGATCATCTGCGAGTGGTCAACTGCCCTTTCTCGTGTCTGATCCCGAGAAAGAGGAAAGTTACTGAGGGCTGCCAGATCAGCAGGCCTCTTGCGCAGCTGCCTTTAAAAGAGAAGGAGGGATAGAGATAGCGAGAGGAAAAAAAAGCCTGTGGTAATTGCAGGGACGTACTGCCAAAGTCTCTTTTGCAGATTTCCGCAGTTTTGTTGGCAGCCGTACAAAAGCGGTTTTGTTTCATATTTGGAATAGTTTTGGAAGTGTTGGCACTGGTTTTTCCTGAGCAGCTTTGCTCAGTGAGCATATTTTGACTGTTGGAAGCAGTAAAACTGATTTAAATCTATCGCCATTGAGGAATTAATAAAGTCTGACAGTAGATCAGGCCCTTTTTTGGTACATTTAAATGCCTCATCATTCTGCACGATGACACAGCATTGGGCCTGACTTCATTGCGCCCGCCAGCTGCCCTACGGGGAACTGAGGCATTAAATGGGCAAAGAAAAGGGTAAGCGGCAACTGTTGAAGGACGATGATATACTTGAATGCCTTTCTAAAGGCGCATGTACAGTACAAATGAAGAGGACATTGGTGATTCGGGAACAGTTTCTGGCTGTCCTTCACACCTGGGAAGTTCACTGTCGGTGTAAAGTCCGTGTTTTGTGTTAGATCTGTTAGGGGAGCGCCGAGGCTTCTGTCGAGGCTGTCAGCCAGAGCTGAATGAGGCTGGGCTTCCCCCGGCACTGAATATTTTACACACATTAAAAAATGATCTTCGTTATCTGTCCTCAGAGGGGATTAGAAACACAGCTGGGTTGGAGAAGCGGTAGTTTGACTAGGAAAAAAGAAACACTACATGTAGCTAAATGTTTAAATTTGTGGCTTAACATCCACCTCCCTGGTGATTGTATTTGGCTTAGAGAATTGGCTCATATTTAAATAGCTAATACAGTATGTTTCTTTTTTTTTTTTTTTTTTTTTAGTTGTTTGAACAATGAGCTTTGTGTAGCCATTTGTATCCGATTTGCTCAAGACTCAGTCTGGGTCATATAGTTTGTCTGACTACTTGTTCACCCGCGATAATGAAACTGTAGAAACGGTAGCTTCTTAAACTACAGGCTACACATAAATTAACCTTGTTAAATGTGTCTACCCTTTTAAAAAATAGTTTTGATGCTGCAAGCTACTAATAAAGCAACTAGCTCAAAATAGCTCACTAGATGCTCTTTAAAGGAGTGTTCGATTAAAGAAATAAAGTCCTTGCTAGTACATAATTGTTTCAAATTTTGGAGGTGTTTTTATATATATATATATATATATATATATATATATATATATATATATATATATATATATATTGGCTAAACATGTCTCTTTTTCAACAGGGGTGCATATTATACTATTAGTTTTCTATTTTTACTTTTTACATTTTAAATCTATGATGGCAAAGCTGAATTTTTTAAAAGCCATTACACCCGTGTACTCATCATTTTAATTTGCTGATTTCACACAGTTTACTAATGCTATTCAGGATTGTTTGATGAATAGAAAGTTTTGATTTAATGTATTTTGTATTCTAAATTATTCTGATACAAAATGCATTATAAATTTTATGTATTTTAAATTTAATGTATCCATTGCTGAATAGAAGTTTTAAATTCAAAGTATATAACTGCTACTAATATCAATAGAACATAGTTGGGAATAGTGGTAAAGTCAAGGTATGCTCTCTAACAGACATGTTATTGACTCTAACAGACATGTTATTGACTTGTTAAAAGATTCCTGTTTATCTTTTTATATTTTAGATTAATCCTGTAGTAAATATATATATTTTTTATACATTTTTCAAAGGAGTGTTGTTCAGTCTTTTTACTGGCGGCTTGAATGCAGTCTAATAATGGACCTATACATTAAACAATACAAAAAAATTAAGTACTATAATATGTTATTAATTAGTTTCCTTCACGTACGTTGCCAGGTAGAGGTGTTTGATTGTTGGAAAAAGAACCAGCTCAGGACTTGGATGGACTGCATGGTTTTACACAGTAGTTTAGTAGTGTTGCTGTGCCTCTCAGTAGTAGGAAACACAGTATTTCAGCGTGGTTCTGCACACATTAGTATAATAACTTGTGTATCAGAATCTTTAACAGAGCTAAACATCACTCTACTCTTGTCTTATTTTTAAAAATGGAACCTATTCTGCAAAAGAACATGTCAAATATATTAATAGCATGGGAAATGATGATAAAGGCTGAAGGAAACATTTTTAATGGAGCTGTTTTATTTTTAACATTCTTTATAAGTGTTAGACCTTGAGGATTGGGATCCTTCCTGTAGCTTTTTTTCCATGTGAGATGATTCCAGATTCACATACGTCAGTGACCTTCACGTCTCCATCCGTTTCAATCTCGGAGGGCCCGTGTGGGTCAGCTAGAAAATAACTCACCTATGCTTCTGTTATTTATGTGCGGAAATGAGATCTTATGTTTCTTAGCAGCACTGAGAAACAAGTGTATACATAAGTAAGTGTTGGGTGAAAATGTGTATTGATACGCACACGGGTGTATCCCAAAGGAAGGACCGTCTACAGCGGGGAGGCTTTACTATCGAGTCTCCCGTTTCCCCCTCAATTGCCTGACACTCCTATACTACAGGATACACTGGCGCCAATTTAGTCTCGGCATGGAACAATAGCTGTTACTGAACTTCACAGAATGTTCGTCCCAATTGTTTCCGGGCATTGTTAGGCGGCTTCCTACTGAGAGGTTATGAATGGTCCCAGGGGCAGAGCTCCTAGACCCTCTGACCATCAGCACCACCAATATTAGACAGGAACCGAACTCTTCCAGTGTGCTGCTTCGCTGTGGGGAGGATGTTTTTTCCCCAGAGTTCAAGGGTTGACCAGAATGTGTTAGGATCCATGCACATGAACCGTGCTTGATTTGAGAGAAAGGGAGAATGGATGCTTGACAAAAACTTCTGAATACCTAAGCAGTCGCGTAGAAACTCCTTGATAACCACCCACAAAAATATGTGAAAATTGGCACAGGCGAGCATTACTCACACTGTTTTCACAAAATGTTAAAGTCTAATATAAAGAAGATTATATAAAGAAGATTATTTAAAAATAAACAAAAAGAATACAAAAGTGCATGACAAAATTACAAAAAATTAAACTGCAATTAAAATATAATAAAGCCAGTTCAAAACATTAATAAATACTGTATTAATTTCAAACCTTTTGGGAATGGGACATTCTCATTCTACCATTTGATTGGACAAAACCTTTGTAGAATATGATGCGTCAATATTTTTGGTCCGTTTTCCTGAAAAACAAAGACATAATGTGTTTAAATTAATTTTGCCAGCATTTTGGAGTACTGTAGCATAAAGACAAACCTCTATGTTTACATCTAGAATAAAGGCCAAAACATTTACAACTCAATCAGTAGATCTGCTGCATAAATCATCATCAAAACTCTTCAATAGCAAGTTCTCATTTTGCACCTTGTGTCCTCCTAAAACACACATTCATAAGCCCAGCCAGAGCCACATCATTGCCTCTAAATTAATCACTTTTACTTTCTTCCTTTCACACCCTCTTTCTCTCAGTCATCTTTGTCTGTTTTTTTTTTTTTTTTTTTTTTTTTTTTTTCTAAACCATGCACTTACTCTGCAGCCAGTCTCCCTTTACACTTTCTTTCGTTAGCTTGGCCTTACTCAACAAAACGTTCTTCCTCTTGATGAAATGTTTGAACATGGCTTCTGATCATGCATCCCTAAAAGTGATTTCTTAATCCTCTTTAAATAGCCCTTCTGTAATATCAGGAAATTAATCATGCCATACACAGCATTAATCCGCTGAAATTATATGGGCTGTGCAGCATTTTGTGCATGGACAAAAATGCATTCGTCAGGTAGAAAGGCAGAAAGCCAAAAACATTTTGAAGGTTTTCTCTCCACACTTATGAGGCGACTAAGTTTTGGAAAAAGATTGGGATCCTTCAATCGCTTAAAAGACTCAATTATAAGCCATTGCAAATTTGAGGGCTTTGATTATCGATTATAATTGGCTAAGAACAGACTGTTAATGGATCTGGTTAACGTTTTAAAGTTTCCACATACATTTTTGGATCTTTTGGATGCTCGAGTTCTCACTGGGCTGAATATAAAGGCTATATACTCAAGTCTGTAGCCCCTCCTTTAGGGCTGAGACAAGCCCATTGAGTGCCAAAGGTATTAACTCAGTAAAAAGCATTACTGCTAGAGCCCTTCTCCTGGAATCCCAGACATCCAAAGCATTCATTAAACCTCAGCAGACGAGCATTTCATCAGTGTTTTTAACAGTTTTTCACTCAAAGCTCTTCTGTGAAAACATCTCTGGCCGGGCTCTTTAAATGTTCTTCACATCTACAGACTTTCATGCGGATGAATAGCACTTTAACTTTAATCATGGCAAACAGATTTGATTTGCGGAACACAGAAGCGTGAAATATAAAATAAGATTCATCTTATTTTAGCCAAGAAGTTGGCAGTGTTTTTATTTTGTGCAGTTCTACGTATGAGCTGGTGCTTGGAAAATGTATAACCGAAGTGTTAGCCTTTTTGTTACAATCCTTTTCCACAATAAATGTGGTAACTCTAGATCTACTAGGTTTTTAGAGATCAGAGCTCAGCCCGCAGAGAGAGGTATTTCTACACGGGGTCTGCATACTATCAAAACATCACTTTACCGGTTTATCAGGGATTGAAAGAATATTTCACCCAAAAATTAATCTGTTATCATTGGGTGAACTAACATTTTAACTACAAAGCTGCTTTAACACATTCATTGCTGACTTTTGTTCCTTATTTTATATATATTTTAGTGTTATTTATTTGTAATATTTTCAACTCTCTGCCTCTTCTTAGCCATGAGCTTCTTTAAAGACCAACACTGCCTGTCTCTGCCCCCATGTTTCTATAATTCATGTAATTTTCTAAATGCATAATCAGTTAGAGTGGGTCTTTTAATTCTGTGCTCTAACCACTCAGTTTATGCTAGATATTATTAGGCCCACATGGAATCTGCACACGTTCTTCATGTTAATTATAGGAAAATCTACTGTGACTAATTCAGAAAATGCTTCCTAGGTACATTCCAAGTCTTCTGAAAGCATACAAAAACTTTTTGTGAGAAGCAGACCAAAATGATAGTCATTATTCAGTGCAGAGTGAGCTGTTCTTCACTGCTGTCATTAAGTTCACTCATTGGTCATTTTTTTTTTCCATTCATAATTTATGTGCACCGTATCAGCTGATTTATCGAAAAGTTTCAACTCAAAAGAGTGAATTGTTTTTCGGATGAAACCACTTCTTCTCACATGCATTCTAATAAAGGAGGATAGTGCAGATGCGAAGATCTTCAGTGGATCGAGTCAAAAGAATTAAGCAATTCATTCATAATGAATTCGGTCTGCTTTAACACAAAGGTATCGAATGACTTCAGAAGAACTGTAATATGCTTAAGTTCAGATATATCCAGCAGTGACAGTATCTTTTCCTTGACAGTTTCAGTTGTGTAAGTATCTGTCAAGTAACTTTTGCAGATCCACCCAAGACACATTAATGTGGTACAGACCTTTAAAAAAAAAAAAAAGAGAGGGTGCTGTTGTTTCAGTAGCCGTAGGGGTGCTTTGTCCAGACTGATCCTCAAGCTTCAGCTTGGGGTGTGGTAGTCAAAGCTGATCTGACATTCTTCTCTGCTGTTGGAAGAGAGAGATAACTTGCATGCAGTCATTAAAGGGATAGCTCACCTAAAAATGAACATTCTGTCATCATTTTACTCACCCTTCTGTCATTCCAAACCTGTATGGCTAGCTTTCCTCTGCTAAAAACAGAACGTGGTATTTTAAAGAAAACGGGGGTTTAAAACAACCTTGACCAAATCTAAAACCATAAAAAACGAGCACGAACCGAAACAAGATAGGCATTCACCTTTCATCTTAAAGAATAACAGTATACTAAATTAACTAAAATTGAATTGAATAACAAATTAATAAATGTAGACATATAGAAAAAAGTGATCAAAATGACAAAAACACCATCTAAAGTGAGTGAAACATTAAAATAGAAAATAATAATTAAATAAAAATATAAAAATTCATAAAAAAATCACATTATTGCTGCTAAAATAATGCATTAACTGTATGGACTGGGCCATTTGTTTGTCCTTCACTGAAGAATTATATGAGGTTGAGGAAATGATGACTGTTTTTGTTTTTGGGTGAATCATGCCTTCATGGATTTTCGTTTTATTAAATTTCATGTTCATTTTGGTCTTAATAAATTATTGTAACACAGTGTAGGAGAAACACACTTCCTACGTATGGAGTCCCTGCGTCATTCATCAGCACATTAGTGCAGATGATTCTCCACTGTGATCTGGATCTTCATGTCTAATTTAGATGTGTTGCCTGTCATTGCAATGCTCGACCTGGTGGCAATGAAAAACAAAACGTGAGCCAGTACAATCGTGATGTTGGAGTGTTTTTCCTCCATTACGGGTGACTGGTTGCCTAATGAAAGTGTTTACAGCATCTGTCTCTGCTCTACTGCTAGTAGCCACTGTTTCACCGCCTGCAGTGTCACATAGTGCTGTCACCTCTCTGAATCCACGATTAACCCCAAAACACAGAGACTAATTAATAGCTGTCCTTGTAGCATCTCATTACTGTCTTGTTCTCACAGTCCTCATCCAATCATAGAACGAGCGCATATCTCTGATGCCTTGGGTCATCTTGAACACACACATCCTCTTCGGTGCGCTCAGTGAATGTGTAAGCACACATTAAAGCAGCATCCTGTCAGGCTAAACTGGTTACAAGGACCCAAATGCACGCGATAAGGCTAAGAGAACTGACTGACTGCCAGCTATTGAGGCAAATGTACACCTTTCTGACGCAGATACACTCAATATAAGATTTAGTTGTTTGGGATGGATATTTCTTGAAATACCTAAAATTGTAAAAGGCTTGTTCCTCCCGCCTAATTAGGAATCATTGCTTATATCAGATATGATAATATTTCTACAGTATCATACATTATGTATTTACGCACTGTTGCCATTGAAGTATGTCCTGTTTGTTCATCATTGGAAAATGCAGCCACTGAAAAGATTTCTTTGCTGTCAGTCGACAAACAAATGCCCACAACAACAAGGTTATCGAGGGCGTTTAGAGACTTGAGCATTGTTTTGGCTGTGTGCTTCAAGTTGTTGTCTTACTAAATCTCCTCTCTAGTGTGAAGCTGTGTGATGCTGAGCCAGTCTCTCAGTCCTTGCTTAAAGACTTGATTGTCCTTCTAAGATGTTTTTCTAGCTCCGCACAGTAGCTCAGGAGCTCTGAGGGGCCATCGGGTGCTTCCTTGCCTCTCTGACTTGTATGTTAAATTTATATTTTTCTCAACGATGAGAAAGCCTCAGAGGTCTGCAGAGGGTTCATGGATTGGTTTTGCCCTGTCATGAACTGTGACACCTCTTGTAGTCATGTGCCTTTCTAAATACAGCTCAGTGAATTTCCAGCAAGCACATTACACACGTTTTTGACATTAAATTATAAAGAAAATGGCCTGAAATCTAATGTATAGAAGGTTTTCTGTCATTATCACGTTCATTATTTTTGTTTTTATCAAATTATTATGCAGCATTGATGGGAAAGAAGTTAATCTACACGGAAGTAGCTACATAACCAGAAAATGTTTAGGAACAGGTGCATGCATATGTAGTAGACCGCTGTCCTCTGTTCATACAATATTTATAACTTACAAAGGGTCATCCAAACTTTACTGTAATTCCTCTTCACTGTTTTTATGAAGTATTTAAATGATTCTCTGAAAGGCTGGGAAATATTACAGTTGAAGAAGTACAGAACATCCCGCTAGTTTATGATAAAACAACGCCTTACTCTGGAATTATGTGTTATTTGGACAGGAGGTGTTCATCAGTCTCAAGTTGCTTTGGCAGAGAGGCCCATAAGTGAAGAATTGTCTTCCCATTTGAGGTGTAGTTTGAGCAGAGTGTTTAAGGTGTCTGTGTGCAGGTTCCCTTCTGTAATTCAGCTAGGAAAATAAGACATTCAATAATGGTCAATGGCACAAGCACAGAATTGACTGGAAAATTAACAAAATAGAACAAAATACACAATATGATGTTAATATTAACCTGTTGAACAAAGATGTAATGTTTCTTTTTGTGTGTGTGTGTGTGTTTGAGAGTCATCCTGTGTCTGTCGTTTCTTTTGCCTGTCAGTGCAGTCGTCATATATCATCCAGGCCCATTAAGCACCTATTAATGTGATTTTCTGAAATATTGACTACTGACCGTGCATGCATGGCTAATTAACAGCTAAAGTGATTGTTGCCTCTTGTGTCAGTTGCATCTACAGTAGAATTTAGGCATTTACTTTTTTGATTACCTGCGTGCAACAAATGCTGCAGGGAATTTTTTTCTTTGTACTGTCGAAAGCGTGTAGGTGAGTTTTCCAGGATATTGCCATTGAATCTACCCCGCTTTCCCCTGAGATGCCTACTCTTTCCAAGAAATCCTTTCACCTATCTGTTGAATTATAAAGGGTCCATTACTGTAGCGAAGTCCTCAAGACACGAACCTTGAAAATTGTCTGACAAGTGTACAAAGCTGAGTTTAATTTCACGAACAGTGCTGTCTGGTATTATGTGCATGATGTTAACAAGACGAGTCGTGCGACTGAATGCGCACAAAGGTGTGCGATTGTTTTGGTCTTAGCACTGAATATTTTGCCTTCTCTGAGGAGAATCTGTATCTCATGGCCTTTGACCCAGTTTAAAGACGAATCATTTCGAGAGATAGCTTGTTTGTTTTTCCTCTTGCAGTTGTTAAGGTGTCTGTTTATCTTTTCATGGACGTTTATATGCACGGCCTGTGTAAGGACAGTTTAAATTATGGTTACCCTACATTTCCTAACCAAATCTGTTGTTTCTGCGTAAAGGCATAAAACCGTTGGTACACGAGGCGAACGTCTTGGGTGCTAATTACATACTATAATGTGTCTTAGTGTGAATTGCTGTGTATTTGCGGTGACAAAGAGCAGATTGTGAGAGTGTTTGTCACTTGCCGACGTGTCAGATGTCGCCTGTCATAAAAACAATAGCTGAACTCTATAGTGCTGCCTTTCCTTCCTGCGGTACAGTTGTGTTTATAGATCAAGCTGTATGTGATCTATGTCCAGCAAAGACGTTTCATTTTCAAGGGTCAGATTCTGTGTCTCGGCGCCAAAGGTAAATACTCTCTTCCTTTCACACACCTTTAATCTCTTTAATGCTCTTTCCTTTCTCTGTCTCTTTCTTACACACTCATGCACTGCATATCCTTAATGGAAGTTGATCTTCCCATCTCAGGTGTTTGCACACAGGTGTAGATGGCGTTTCTGCTCGTGCTGAACTGAATTGCACTGCCTTTAAGAGTACGAGCACAGCTTGCGGTTTCGATAAATGAGTTACATGTGACCACCCACCCTGATGTTGAAATGTGACCCAGATCTAGCAGATAGACGCCCATAACATGAATGAATAAAAGCTAATGAGCAATGAATGACTCCCTCTATACTCACTGCACAAGGAGAGAAGGAACATTGGAGAAATTACATTTTTTATATTGCTCTGCATAGCTTTATTTGTTTTTATTCATTTTATTAAAATATTTTAGCCTTTTAGTAATATTCAGTATTATATATCTCAATATTTTAGTATGTTCTGTAAAAATTTGTTCATAAACGTCTTTTTAAAAGTTCTTTCAGAATTTTTCTTAAATAATTTTAAACAATTTGTAGTCTAATAAATGCAGGTTTTCACTAAATGAATATGTATTTATTTGCAATGCTACAGTATTACATTAAGTGCATAAGCAATAATATTTATATAAAATGTTAATTAAACAAAATATTTTTTTGTAATTTGTGAGTTTTTTATGATACTGACACTTGAATTTCTTCAAGGATCATGCAATTAGCATTCTGTAGTGTAAATGTATTTATGTAGTTTATGTATTTAATTGAAAGAAGTCTCTTATGGTCTCCAGAACTGTATTTATTTGATCCAAAAATATTGTAATTTTGTGTTGTTATTGCAGTGTAATGCATTTAAAGGCAAGGCTAGATTTTCAGTAGCCATTAATCTGCTGTTGCACAAAAACATTTCGTATTATATATATCCCAGTGCATTTTTTTTTTCAGGAATCTTCAATGAAAAGAAACAGCATTTATTTGAATAAATTGTTATAAATGTCCTTACTGTTACATCAATTTAATTCATCCTTGCTGAATAAAAATGTAAGTTTAAAAAAACTTGAATATTTGACACATTATCTAGACATACTCTGCCACAATGCTAAGCAGTTCTGGTCGTATTGTAAGTAAGATGACTCTGTGAAGTAACAGCACACTCCTCAATAAGCTGCACTATTTAAGGTATCAAACATGCACCACTTAGCAAACCCAACTTATCAACAACAACTCTCCGGACTGCAGGAGTTCCCAGCATGCTTCCCAGCGGCTCCGTAGGTGGAATCCAGAAAGGAGCAGACATCTTTCCAGAGCAGAGGAACAAGTTTTTCTAACTCTTGCAGCAGCGTTTTCCCCTCCCCTTTATCATTCTGCCCAAGGTTGCGGACCCGTGAGCAATAAAGGGTTAACACACGGTGGCTCTGCCTCACAGACAGTACAGGCCATTGAATGGCTACCTTCTGCAGCCAGCATACACATTGGTTAAGGTTGAGGGTGGGTCTGTGGCTGGAGCTGTTAACTGGACTGGACTCTCTGGATCAGGATCTGTGTCTGTTTGCTTATAACCGGGAGAGCGAGGGGAAGGGAAGGAGGGAGGGAGAGAAAATAGGGGCAGAGGCGGTAGGGTTTTTCAAAGAATAGATGATAATGAATTTTCATGGAAAGCCATTAGAGTCAACAAGGTTGTTTTTTGTACAGAATTCTTCTTAATTTAATGTGCTTTCAATTGACACAATCTTTGTGGCTTGCTTGTTTTTTCCAACTTAGCACCTTCATTGTTGTCACATGTGCACACGGACACACTTCCCCTCCTTTTCACGGCAGGCGGTGATATGGCCCTCCCTGGATTGTTGTGTAGAAGGGACAGAGGGTAATGTTGTTTTGCTCTGGAGTTGGCTGACCCGGTGTCACCTGACATTGAAGTGAACAACAGCTATACACTCGCAAGACCTGTTTTATACCTTAATTTGTCATAAAAACGTGTGTGCGAAAGGCCGCTTCGTTTTATACCTTTTCAGTATTTCGAAATACGTATCGAGGAGCTCAGTGGAAAAACTGAGAATCGTTTTGAACTTGCATATGAATCCATTTTAGCTGCTCGGAATACTGCCAGCATTCTCACTTTTCTTGACAACTTTTCCTTGTATTTTCAGCACACTCTATTTCCCCAATTCCCTTTTTTTTTTTTTACCAGGCGTTTCACGATTCCTGGGTTTGTCAGAGCTTGTCAAGAGCGTTTGGAAATTTTAGAGAACCCTCAAAGCATTTCTGAAAGCTTAGTTTTGTTTGCTTGAAGGTTTTAACATGGTGTTAAAAGTCGGTTGAATGCTTAATTATTATGCACAAGGCAGGTCTGGAGATTTCTGATCTCTCATTTTGTCTTGGAAGCAGTTGTCATGGAAGCAGAGGTGTTTGCTGGCCTTTCTTTATGGACTAAACCAATTCCAGGATCGTGTTCGACTGAGTTGTGGTGTTAACATCACCGACGAGAGCCAATATTCCATTACGAGACACACACACGCACACACACACACACACATTTATTCTGTGGCTTGTTCTTTGTCCTCTTGGTGTCTTAATGTGATTCATTATAAAGACCTTTTCTTGTGCACAGCTCTAAGGTGTGTTTGTGTGTACATTTAGGTTTGTGCTGATACAATCACATATCAAGGTCAATGATGTAATACTAATTGTTTTGTTCGATCTATTCATTTATTCTTTTTCTTTTTTTTTTTCATTTTGAAGGAAATCATACAAATACAGTTTAAATATTTTCTATTTTAACATGGTTCTAAAGTAAAAAAAAAAATTAATTTAAAAAGAAATTTAAAAAACTTCAAAATAATATTAAAAGTGTACTTTTATTTGTTGTTTATACCACATAGTTTTTTTTTTATGTAGTTATTAAAATTTTTGAAATGTTTCATTAAAAGTAACTACTTTATGAAAGTTTAGTATGAAAGACTTATAAATTATTATTTTTTAATGTTAATTTAGAAAGTGTTGTATAACTTTTATTTACTGTATTTGCGTTTCTGTTTAGATTTATTTCGTTTGCGTTACCCTTGTGTTGTTCCAGTTTGGTTTTTGCCGTGAAGATGGCCTTGGATGCTGACATGGCAATGAAAATAAATTACTACTGCTACTTAAAATAGTTTAAACCCACAAAGAGTACATTTCTAGGAACTAATTTCTAGTAACTCTTATATAAGGATATCGGCACGGCCAGCAGCAAAACTCTGTTCACTTGTGTGTGTTTGTGAGAGGGAGGTTGTGTGTGCGTGTTCAAACAGACGCGCAAGCGCATTCATTTGAGGGCAGCAGCGCATGCTCCTGCTAGCCATGCGTGGTTTATTTTTAACAGGCTGTCTCAGAGACAAGCTTGCGGGTCACGTTGTTAGAAAGAGGCCAGTAAAGTCACAGAGTGATTTCAGAGGAATCCATAAATCACTGTAGATTCTCTTCTGTCCACTATACAAGGACCCGTACGACCCCCGAGAAATTATCTTTAGGGTTTTTCCCTATCTTTCTTACCTTCTCCTATGCCATACGTGGCCTCTTTTACCTCTGGCGTTTTGGTTGGGGGGTGAAGAAATATGTAAACACTGACTTCTGTGGGAGAGAGAGGGACTTACAGCAAGACTCTTGTCAAGCAACTGCTCTGTGTGGTGTGTGTGTTTATGGGATTTTGTGTGTCTGTGTGTAGGACGGAAAGAAAGAGCACATAAAAGGCAGAGGAATGCGGTTACACCATTTTAGGAGCTGCTTATCAGAGTAGGCCATTTTGTCATTGTTTAATATTGACAATTGTAACATGGTGTCGGATAGGACGGTCAGCATGATGGGACGTGACCGCAGGAATACTACAAGTATATTACAAGTTAATTATTGACAGCATCTGTCAATTTCCACAGAAAATAATGAATTAAACGGAAGCAAAAAATTTAACTCTTTTACAGTTTTGCATTTATATTGGAAGTGTAATAAGTTCCACCAACAATCATAACACGTTCAGCATTTTCAAACACTTCCCCGTCCTGCATTAGTTCGACAATTCTCAAATGCATGAAACTTTTATAAGAAACTATATATATATATATATATATATATATATATATATATATATATATATATATATATATATATATATATATATATATATAACTATTGTCTGTAAACATTCAGATACTTATTTTAAATAATTGTTTTAAAACGTAGCCTGCTTATATAATATAAAGCTAATTTTGCACAAAATGAATTTTATTTAAAATGTATATAAAGATGTAGCCATGTGCAGTAATATTGAAAACTGAGCATGTGAAACATCGTGATATTGAGTTGATAATGATAACTGTAAATAACTTTATAGAATTGTGAAACCAAGATTCACACCTCTACTTTTAAGATAGCAGTACTGAAACTCCAATGATGTTTAAGATGTAATGTTGTAAAGATGCATTTGCAAAGAAGAATAATTAAATGGGGAAAAAAAAATGTAGATCAAGAATCATTCTGCAATTGGATTGTGACTCCCAGAATTGAAATTGAATCGTGAAGTGTCTGAATATTCCCACCCCTAATATGTGTATAAATAATTGTCCAGGATGGCTGAAAGTCAAAAACTCCTTATATTCAGGTGTGCCAATTTTTTAGGCAACTTTTGTTTTTCCAGATAAAATGAGTGAAAAAAATAGAGATTGAAATCAGGCTAAAATTAAAAAAAGGTTAAATGCCCATGAGAAGGATGCACACATGGAGAAGAAAAGACATGTGAACTGCTAAAGAATTAAGAATTAATGCCTCGAATTTAATGAGAAACCATCATGAACCATTTAGTCTCGAGCGCCATCATTTTCTTGAACTGCAACCTTGCTGGAGTCTTCACATGAGCAATGTATCAGGAGGTTAAAAAATGACCCTCACTTTATAAGAATAACATGCTGAAGTGTTAATCCTTTAAAACTGATTTTTCATGAGCTTTATGGACAGATACATTTTGAGTGCTGCTTAAAGGAATAGCATCGTATCCTCTTGTACCACTGTTTGAAGAATTTATCTTCCAGAATCTGGCAGTAAGTTTTAGGAACTCATATTAGTTAAGATGGACGTTTCAGGATAGGAGTTTGTAAAAATGAGCTCCCCAAACATACTGCTAGATTCTGGAATAAAAATTCTTTTAACAGTGGTTCAAGAGGAATTCATGTGCTCATTTGTATAAAAAAGCGTTTGACAATTTAACGTTTTGGTTTTTAAAGAATCTGTGTACTTTGCCTGCAAGGAATTCATGTAAATGTGTTTTCTGTTCTTTTTATCAACATTATTTTTATGTGGTAATCAACAACAGACCACAAATGCTGTCCAATATAGAGTAGTTGTAGAATATGTTTTTTTTTTCTTTGCATATTTTAAATTGAAGACATACATTTTTTTATGCACTTGATTTGTTTTTATATATATATATATATATATATATATATATATATATATATATATATATATATATATATATATATATATATATATATATATATATAATGTGTTCACACTAATCCAAACCTCCTCGATTAGATCTGTTCTTTCCCTAAAAATAATTTCTTTGAATATAATCTTCCTTTCTCTTTCTCCACAGTGTGCCCATCCTCATGCAAGCACCGCGCCTGCACTAAAGACAACCAGTGCTGCCACGACCAGTGTCTGGGCGGCTGCTTGGAGTCCAACTCTTCGCACAAATGCGTGGCCTGCCGCAACTACATGCACAATAACGCCTGCGTCGACAAGTGCCCACTTGGTTTCTACACCTTTAAGGGCTGGCGCTGCGTCAGCTTCAGCTTTTGCCAGGAGCTCCACAACAAGTGCAAGCAGGGCAAAGGTGACTGCCACCAATACGTCATCCACAACGGAGCCTGCATCCCAGAGTGCCCTTCTGGGTACACCACTGTGAACTCCACTACGTAAGTAACCCGCTACTTATACGCTCTCCACTCAATAAACATGCACAAATACTAGCGCGCATGTCCCTGAGTGTTTTTAAAGGGTACTTCACAAGCTCCATGTGTGCGTCAAGACCCATAAACGCTAAATCTGTTGTGAATGAAGTGTGACCTGTTAAGAGGAAGGGGTCTGGGTCACTGGACTACTTTATGCATCACTTAGACCTCAGACTCTCCTCCTCTTTTATTTGAATGAAAAACGTGAAATTTATGTGTTTCATATGCTTAGTGGGCCAGACAAGTCTGTTCAGGCTGAAAGACCAGCAAAACAGCTTAGGCCAGTTTAAGTCATTTTTTCAGCATGAATTTTATGCATCCTTCCTGTTTGTCTCATTCATAGAAGAGGAACAAGAAGTGAAGAAAGGGACTAAGCTGCAAAGATGGCTTAGAGTGATCAGGGCTGTACTGACCTCAATCGACTGTCTGAGTGCACAAAGGATCATTTGGGACAGAGCGAGTGAGAGAGTGTGTCAGAAAGGGAACGTTGTATGTTAATGAGAGGAAGAGTGAGAGTTTTAAAGCAGTGCATACTTAGTGTGAGGCTTGGCAGTGCTGTTTGTGCCCATTTAAAAGAAGGTCTGAGCAGGAATAGGATGACTACAACAGACCGCTAACCTCTGTTTTAAAGAGATCTTACATAGTTTTACACAGAACATAGTTTTGTATTGTTTGTTTGTGGTGGAGATGCAGAAAAGCCAGTGTTTCATAGTTTTATTCCCTCTCACACTATTTCTACGCGTAAGGATGGATGATATTTTCAAAAAATATTTCTTGACATCTCTGATTTTCAGCTCTTTGGTTCAGTTGTGGTCAGACTCCAGCAAAACCCTCAATGAAAACAGCGAAGCATGCAATCAAGACGAGATATTTAGATACAAGATTTTTCAAAATCTATCACGCATACTTCACTATAGCAAATGAATGCTCTTGTTTAAGTGGGAAATGTATTTAAGCAGAGTTCAGAGAGGAAAAATTAAGTGTTGTTCAGATATTTGTTTGGGATTTGATTTTTATACATATTTATATTACAGAGTGACTGTATTCTGGTTAATGTGTGCATTATTTTAGTCAGAAATCATGCGTAATATGCAGCTTTTTACTGTAACTTTTAATCAATCTAATTAATTCTTAATATTTGAATGGTAGTGCTCTCAAAATTAATGAAATATCCATTTTATGATTTAAGAGCCCTCCAAAACGATATCTGGCACTGGTGAAACATGTCCTGTGATAATGGTGATTGTATTTGACTGCAAAAAAAAATAATTTGATACTTTTTGTTCATGGAGTGTGTATTTGTGGAATCTAAGAGATTTTTATTTATTTATTTATTTATTTATTTATTTATTTATTTAGCACGTTTGAGCCAACACTTTTTACCCAGAAATAAACCTTTTATAATCTCATAGTTTATCCCGCTGAGGAAAATGTCCAAGCTGTTTTTATACATACTGAGTCATACTGTCAATCTGCAGAAAGCATAAGCAGTCTTTCAGGATATTACCCTTTATGACTCATTCACAGTATTCCAAGACACATGTCTTCTGAAGCCATTCTATAGCTTTGTTTGAGAAACGGACTAAATTTTGTGTGTAACGAGTTTCTCAGACGCAACTACTACATGGCTTCAAATGTTGCATGAACCACTTTTATGATACTTTTTATCATTTTTGCAGCTTGACAGTCTGAATCACCGTGCGGTTTCGTTGTATCTATAAAACAGACCTAAAATGTACTTTTGTGTTCATCGAAAATTATGTGTTTGAAGAAAAAGTAAAGTAAATAATGAACTGAAATGCACGTTCTGCCGGACAGTTACTCTTGCTTCCCCTGTGCCAGTATGACCCCTAGACTGGGCAGTGTGGGTGCGCTGTGGGAATTGAGACAGCAGACACACAAATCAAAGAGGCAGGACGGACACGGTGCAGTGGTCAAGCCTCTCTCCCCATGCTGCCGCCCTCGGTTACTGTCTCAGCATGCTATCCATTGAGATATCAGGAGTTTCGACACCCTTGTCTTGATCATCTTGTGTCTCTCTGTCTGTTAGCTGCATAGACAGGGAGCGCCGTCTGGCCACTGACAGATAAATGACTCTGATTTGCATCCCTTCTGCAGGGAGACACAACACACTGGACTCTCTGATATGTCTGCAATACGGCTTTCACCCACACACCAGCTTCGCTTCAGATTAGCCGGATAAACCACAGCACATTCCGTCCTTTTTGGCAGGCACCGCAAAAGAGTAACACAGCGACAGCCCATTACTTCCATTAGGTGGTTTGTGCACATTCTTGGCACGGTTTCACATCATGTTGTGACGCTGGTATAATTAAGACTTTTGGCTTGCAAACCACGCCTCCGTATCCTTTGTTTTGCTCGTGGATTCACACTTTATACACACTATGTACAAACATGCGTAGTGTAGTTTCACAGGAAAAGGGGCATAGAAAGCATCCTGCGCAAAAGACAAACAGTTCCTCAGTCAGGCCCAGAGTATCTACAAAAACAATCAGTGATTAAGTTGTGTCTCTGGCACATCTGAGAGAACGTCTAATTTATCCTTGATTGCGCCTGCAAGGTCACCCTCACTCCCAGCGCTGACACTTTGCGCAACAGGATCCACGTCCTTGACGCAAACAATCCATTATTGTCCTAATACCGCAAATTTTCCTTAGTGTCAATGAAAATAGAAACACTCCATCATATCAACGTTTCTTTGTTTCCATGTTCACGGCACGTGTGGATAAATGACTTTTGTTTGTCATGCGGCTTTGTGTACATGTGACTCTGTGTTCTGTGTCGCAGGTTGAACTGCACCCCTTGCGCTGGCCTCTGTCCCAAAGTGTGCATGGGGCTGAAGACAGTGGACTCAGTCACTGCGGCGCAGGCTCTGAGAGGATGCACTGTTATCAATGGCAGTTTGGTCATCAACATTCGCGGAGGGAGTAAGGACAAATATCTCTTTAATACAATTTCTCTTCTTTGTGCAAGTGTAGAAGGATGCCTTTATTACACAGCTCTCTGGAATTGGTTCTGATTGGTTAATGAGCGTTCCGCAAATGTTATTGTATGACTTAACTATATAATTGGATAAAGTCTGTGGCAACCATTCTGATCGACAGATTAAACATCAATAAGATAATCGTTATATATTCATTTGTTTACACACGCACAAATTTTCATTGTTATTTAATTATTAATGTCAGCTATTCAAAAGTATAAATATATTATTTACATAATATATAATAAATATTAAATAATAATATAAATATACACAATAAAATGTATTAAAAATATATATTATATTATATTATATTTAAAATAAGTGCCTAACATTGTTACAAAGGAGAAAAATAAGACAAAAGAAAAAAGGGAAGAGGAAACGGCATAGAAAATCATAGTATCGCAAATATTTTAGAAAAAAAAAACATATGGTTTAAGTACTATTATTGGAGGAAGGGACCCCAGATATGAGAAGATATTAGCATGGTATTAGAGCCATATACAAAGTACTAATTGTTATAACTATTTCAAAACTCAGTGAATATAAACCTATCAGACCGATCAGATCATTAGGATCGAGTTTGTTAGAAATACTAGTGGTTCACAAAAAATGAGAAATTCGCTCTTAGATATTATGCTATTTTAAATCATTTAAAATGTTTTGCTTGTTTTTATTGTTGCAATTTAATATTTACAATCATTTTAATTCCTCGATGTAAAGCACTTTTGTGTGAAATAAAATATACATAAATATACTTGCCTTGCTTAATTGTCCAGTTTGTTGTTAATTATTACTTGGTAATAAATTACAAAAACACATACACTCATTTGTGGGTAGTTAATGTATAAATGTGCCCTATGGTGTGATGAAAAATGAAAGAAAGATGTGACAAAAACGCTAACATTGAAGATAAACCTCTGTCCTGCTAAATGCTATACATTTTTCTTATGTTATTTGTATATAAAAAAAAATATATTCTACATTTTTTGCTATTTCACACCATAGGACACAGTCAACACAGTGAACATTTATATGTCAACTACCCATGTACATTCTACAGAGTGCAGGTTTTCAAAAATTCTGAGCTTGTTTCCATCTCTCCCTGTTAGATAACATAGCCGCAGAGCTGGAAGCTAACCTGGGACAGCTGGAGGAGATCACCGGCTACCTGACTGTACGACACTCATACGCCCTAGTCTCTCTATCTTTCCTTCGCAAGCTCCGAATCATCCATGGAGAGACACAGGAAGTCGGGTATGAGTCTTGCTTTTGGATTTGTCAAACCTAACTATCCCATGTCATCTATTCCTACTCTTCCCTCGTCCTCACTCGTGCGCTGTGTTCTTTCCCAATAGAAATTATTCTTTCTACGCCCTCGATAACCAGAACCTGCGTCAGTTGTGGGACTGGTCCAAACACAACCTGACCATCAAGCAGGGTCGCATGTTTTTCCATCATAATTCTAAACTCTGCATGTCAGAGATCCGGAAGATGGAGGAGGTGACGGGCACTAAGAACCGGCAAACAAAGAATGACATTGTCTCAAAGACCAATGGAGATCAGGCTTCATGTGAGGAGGACCTAGCCTTGCATTTCGCTTATGCTCATATGCTCTTTCTGGATAAATCTGAATGTGTTTTTTCCTTTGCTTTGTTTCCCTAGGTGAGAGCCAGGTTTTGAAATTCACGCAGATTCGCACACTTGCTGACAAGATCATAATTAAATGGGAACCTTTCTGGCCACCTGATTTTCGAGACCTCCTCGGATTCATGGTTTTATACAAAGAGGCGTAAGTGACTCAACTTTTTGTATGGAGCTTAATCAATGTAGACAGTTTATTTACTTTGTTTTGAATTAGGCTGTGAAGAATCGAAGTACTATACAAAATCCAGAGCATTTTGCCCACTGGAAAGTTTTAAGTGAAGTCTGTATTTTGCCAACTTAATGGTCCATACCAAGTTAAACAGACTGTACTTCCCGTACTTCCGCCTCATTTTCATTCTCCCGTATTCAAAATGTGAACTACCCTGACTCTAAAGTTAATTTTATAGCTGTTCTTTAGTGTTTATAGATTGAATTCATTCCAGTGAAGTGTTTTTTGTGTAAGGATTTGTTGACATTTCTCTTTGCGTCTCTAGGCCATATAAGAACGTGACTGAGTTTGACGGTCAGGATGCATGTGGCTCTAACAGCTGGGTCATAGCAGATGTAGACCCTCCACCTCGCGCCACAGATGGAAAGGAACAGCAAGAGCCCGGGTACCTCATCCTCCCTTTGAAGCCGTGGACACAGTACGCCATCATGGTCAAAACCCAGCTCTCCGCTTCTGATGAACACCAAGTTCATGGAGCAAAGAGCGAAATTATCTATGTCCGCACCAATGCTACCAGTAAGAGCTTTAGAAAAAGTTTTTTACAACTCCTTACACTGTCATGCAAAATGAAATGTAAAAAATATGATTATTTTTCCAAAAGTGGAGAGAAAAGTACACGCTTGCTCAAAACAAATCTCTATTAGAGGGTTGAATTAAAAGCATTTGTATGCATGATCTCTGTACCAAATCTGCTTAAACTGAATTTAGTCATTTCTGAAGTCGTTTTCTGGTTCCAGTAGCAGTGTTTATTGTGTAGGTTTGGCATGGGAGAGCAATAAAAGAGGTCAAAGGCTGGTAAAATAGGTTGCTGCTGACTTTCAGCGGTATGAAATCACTCAGCAGTGTGCAGCATGACAGGCCATGATTTAGGAGAAAAATCAATGTGGTTTGCTTTCAGTGCTGCCAGGTGTCTGTCTGGCTTCCTTTTGAGCTTGTTTTGTCTTTCTTTCCTGATAAACCACATAACCATTGACTAAGTTGAGAACATTGCTTCGGCAGCTGGTTGGCAAGGGCTAAAAGTAGTGCTGTAGGGTTTTTTTGTGTCTTTTTTTTTTTCTGGTTTAGCAAACAGTTGGGTTCACATGCCGTGACATTGATGGTGCCCCTCCACTTCTTCCTTTTTTAGACGGAAACTGCTTTTATTCTTGTCTCATTGGTGACCCAGTCTGACAATGTGGTCTAACCGGAATTGAGTTTAGTCTCCTGTTCTACTTGTCTACATTTTTGACTTTTGTTTAAAATCATTCGTGTCTTTTTTAGAACCCTCTGTGCCACTGGATCCCATATCCTCATCAAACTCCTCATCTCAGATCATTCTGAAGTGGAAGCCTCCTAACGATCCAAATGGAAACATCACACACTACCTTGTCTTCTGCCAGCAGCAACCAGAAGCCAGCGAGCTCTATAAGTTTGATTATTGTCAGAAAGGTTAGAAAACATGCAATAACATCATGAAACGTACACACTGCCATTCAAATGTTTAGAGTTTTGAATGGTAGTGTTTGTTTTTTCTGTTGTTCAGGTATGAAGCTGCCCACCAGAGCCCCTACACAAGTGGACAGTGAAGAAGAACAGAAGTGGAACCAAACCGAAGAGCAGGGCCAAGATAGCCGCTGCTGCGCTTGCCCCAAAACAGAGAAACAGCTAAAAAAAGAGGCGGAAGAGACAGAGTACCGCAAAACCTTTGAGAACTACCTTCATAATGAAGTCTTTGAGCTCAGGTAAATGTTCTGTAAACTAGTGGAGATTACAGCTGCAAAAATGAAAGTGTAATCAATAATGAAAATATTTGATTTACAAATGATCATTTAGAATCTGCACCAGTGACACAAAGTAGTAAAAAGTAGTTTTCTGTGGAAAAAAAGACATTTTATTAATTTTGTGTTCAATATATAGCATATACTATATATTATGCTATATCGTTTTCATAAATAGACATTATATGGCACACATTATTCATAATCTTTTAATTTATAGACAATATATTGCATATATTGAATTTGCTTGATATACGGCATGCATAATAAAAACATAAGATGCTTTATGCACATAAAAACTTTTTTTTGTATATATAGGGAATATATAATATAAAGAAACATTATGTAGACTCATTCATCAATTAACAGCACATTGCCTACATTATATAAACTTATATAAAAATGTTGTTTATAGACAATATATATCATACGCTTTGTACACATTTAGTCAGTGAATGTTGTACGTTATGTCTTTTTTCCAAGGAGAGCATTGTGCAAGATTTATGACAAGATGTATTAACTATCGAAATAGTTCTTAGTTAGGCCTAGTCTAAAGGCTTTAGAAACAGATGGTATTTTTCCGCTCAGAGACCCTTGAGATGCAGCTGTCAGATTCTTCACCTGACATGACCCTCTAGGTGGAGATTCTCAAGTGGTTCATGGTGTTCATCTGTTTTCTCCAAAGTTCTAAGCTCAGGGTTGAACGTCTTAGTGGTGGTCAGGCTGGGTTGTTTTTGACTCCACCAAGACCTTGAGTATGTGTTTTCGTTAGGTGCTATTACGCTGTCTTTGTGTATCTTTGGCCTTCAGAAGCTCGCAGCTGGCTTTAAAGATCCCGTTCCACTCCTACACACACATGCACACTCCCATATACACACAAACTTTCTCTCATGCCTTGCACAGGCCTTGGTTTAGTGTAATCTTTGTTTTGGGGGAAGATGTTGTCTGCTCTGTAGTAGTGATAGAGGAAGTGCAGACTCCTACAGTCGGTTTGTCTCACTACCCTTCATTGTTCTAAATATTATGGTTGTCTTGCAGCTGGACCACACGTTTTATTCACAGTGCTTTTACAGACTATAAAAAGTATTCAGTTCATTTTATTTAGATGTTAAAATATGGTTATACTTAAAAATGATTTTATCCTCGGAAATGCTTCGGCTCTTAGAGCACACCAAAAGAGCTGAATCCTCCTGTCCTGAGCTCTTATATTTGAGGAAATAACTGAAGACTGTGGTGCTCTGGTAGTGGTTTACCACTGGAATAGTTAAAACAAACCACATGAAATGCTCCTCTGCTCCCTCTAGTGGTGACGTGAGTAATGAACTCGGTGAACTGGATTTTCGAGACTTGGAATCCATGTATGGTAGTGTTCTATTCCTTTAAAAAAAGACCAAAATAACCATAAGGAAATGTATTTGGCCTACCAAGGCTACATTAATGTGATAAAAAAGTTAAAAGCCATACAAATTTTTACATTTATTCTTTGAAAATATATTACCACCTAAAATAACCAGTTTTTCATTCTACTACTACACTGGTTTGGTGCTTCAGGTGTGTTGAATCAAGTCGATCTTGGCTGAAAATAGTCCTTAGTGCTTTATATTTCTTTAAAATGCTTTTTTTATATATATTTTAGCAGAAAATCATGGTATCTTTGATATATATTTCCTTGAAAAGAGTAGTGTTTATTGGAAAAAAAACATTTGTAATGTTATAAATCTTTTTTGCGGTCATTTTGATCAGTTTTCTTGTTTTAGTTTAAATAAAATTTAAAATGTCTTACTAGCTCTAAACATCTGAATTTCCATGTATATTGAGATGTGTTCTTGCGCAACCAATTTTGTTGTCCAACTGATTCTCTTTGCAATGTAAGTATTCTCTCAACCTGCTTCAACAAGAAAAAGCAGCACTAGGAAAACTGCACTCAAGCGAAGTTGCTAATGTATGAATTTGTTCCGAGGTGTTGAAGGAATAGTTACTTTAAGACCATAATTTGACACGTTTTATTATGTAATTATACAGTAATTTGTGGTCTGCATTTGACAATAAAGTCATAATGCAAGTCTTTTTCCTTCTGATCTGTAGTGAAGCTAGGCTTAGTCATCGACCCAAAGGAAGAACGTGCTGTGCGTCATGAGGAATATGTTATTCTTTTTGATTTTTCCCACGTTGATTGTAACTTAAACATCTGTGTAGTGCAGGTGACCATTCGATTAATGGACTCTATAAGTGCTACAATGTATAGAACTGCCTTTTAAATGTTTGTTTTGTTGCAGTCAATCAGTTTCTTTGATTTGCGGGCAAGGCTATATAATTTATATGCATTATTACGTGACTCACATCAGCTGATATAGCAACAAATGCACACTTTTTTCAACTTCCACAGCCATTTGGTTTTCATTATTAAGATCTGATCAGTCATTCACATGTGCTAATGCAAGATACAATTCATCTTAAAATACAACCTGTACAGTCTTCAAGACTGAATCTAGTATGTGTTTGCGTGTTTCTGTGTCTGTAGGACATCAAGACAGCGCAGATCTCTGGTGGGCATTGCCAACAGGACCTCGTCTCGTCTTTTCACTACACCCTCTTCACTGCCCAATGGCTCCGCCACTCGTAGCCCAGAGGAGGAAGCAGAAGCCAATAAGATATCCCTGATTGTTCAGACCAAGGAGTCGACGGTCATCTCCAATCTGCGCCATTTTACCAGCTACCAGATAGAAATCCACGCCTGCAATCATGAGACGGACCCCTCTCGCTGCAGTATGGCGGCCTATGTCAGTGCCCGCACTATGCCTGAAGGTACGGGATTGTTATTTTATGATGCTTTTTTATTACATATAGTAATATAGTATAGTGAATATTATATGAATAACTATCTTTTTATCTGCTTTTATAGAAAAAGCGGATGACATTGTAGGGCCGATAATCTGTGAGGTGTCTGAATACTCTGCGCACATCCGGTGGTTGGAGCCTAAGGCCCCTAACGGCATGATTATTCTCTATGAAGTCCATTATAAGAGACTGGGAGATACAGAGGTGAGATGTTACAAGAAATCGAAGTCTATATTCTTTCCAGGCTCTCTGCTCCCTTGAACGCTGGCTGCACTTCAAATCTGATTTTTATCAATCCTGTTGAAATCAACATGTGCTGTCTGCAAATCAACAAGCTATTTTGGCATAATTGCATCAGCTGTGTATTTTTGTAACCATGGTGAAATCTAGCGAGAGACGGTGGAAATGTTCCTAATGTTGTTTTTGAAAAGCTTTGAATAAACAAGGGATGATTGTATAAAGGCTAATAATTGTTGTAAGCGAAAAAAAACATGGCGGATTTGCACTTAGCGGCACATGCACCTGTTTCCGTTGATGGATTTGAAACACACTGTTGTAACTGTTTACACTGACCTCTGGCAGTTTCATTAAAGTCTGATGAGTAATATTTGGATGTATTAGTGTGAGATGGACTTTAAAACCATGATAAATCCAAGACTTTGCCGCTGGCTAATGGACATCTTCGATCTGATGTGCACAGCTGTGTGGGTTGTCTAACTCTGTGCCTTTATTTCTTAGGAGCTGCACCATTGCGTATCCAGGAGGAATTATATTGCAGATGGAGGCTGCAAGCTGAGAGTGGTGCATCCTGGGAACTATACAGTGCGGATCAGAGCCACCTCTCTGGCAGGCAATGGATCGTGGACAGAGCCAACACACTTCTATGTGGAAGACCTACGTAAGGCGCTATTACACACACAGCTTGTATGTAATGCTTATGAATCTCACGTTCAGTTTTTAAATTACGCACAAGAGCCCAAATTTGAAAGGTAACACTTTTATCTGTGTACAGTCACATTAACGACAAAACGAAATGAAGAAAACAAAAAGATGTCTCTCTCTGCCGTATTGATTTCCCTTTCCTGTAAACCTGTCACTGATTAGAAAACAGAAACATGGAATATAGTTCTTGCCACTTTAATTTTTGTTAACATGTGAATTAATTCAGTCAAATATATTTCACAAATGGGGTTATTTGTTCAATTCATATGTGATTGTGTCAGTTTTCCTTTGTTCATATTCATTTTATTTCAGCTTTTTTTTTTTCAATTGACAGAAATGCTTTTAATAGTTTTAACTTTAATAACCCTACCTAAATAGCAAAACAGCCATAGAACCGCTGTACTACAAATATTAATTTAATGCCTGTCTAGGACAAAGTTCCGGCCAGGCCACAGACAATGTGCCCATGCTCCTCCATATAACTATCCATTAACGGTTTAAATGGTTCTTTGTGAGGGGGCAATACCCCCCTTTAAGCCGACCCATCCCCCTTTCTGTTCCAGATTGGTGAATTGTTATCGTTGTATGGATACTTTTTTGTTTTGTTTTTTCATTTTATCATTATTTGCTCCATTCTGCACCTGCTGTTTTGGATATGCACACTTTTTCTATATATTTTTTTAATTGTGTACAACAGGTATGGACCCTAACATACTGAAGATTGCGATCGGTCCTGTGATTTGTGGCGTTCTGCTCTTTGTGATGGGATTTGTTGGATTTTTTATGTTCAAGAAAAAGTAAGTGCTCTCTCTTGCGAATATCCTCAAAATCAATGCAGGAAACCAATCCTTATGAGGTATATGAATATAATTTGGTGTATTCATCTAACCAGGCAAACAGAAGGTCCGACTGGGCGTCTTTATACCTCTCCAAATCCAGAGTATTTCAGCCCAGATGAGGGTGAGCAGCTTTCTTTTCATTTTTTTTTTTACTGTGCCTAATGATATCTGACAGAAAATGCCGTGGTCGATGCACATTTAATTTTGTTTTAATAGAGCCAGAGTTGATCACATTAGCACTGTTATCGATTTAGGATGACTATCACATTTGAAATGACTTTCTCCTCTGTATGAACTCAAATATGGGACCGTGTGTCATGCACATCTGTTGTGTTTTCACAGTATATGAGCCAGACGAGTGGGAGGTGCCTCGTGAAAAGATTCATCTGTTGCGAGAGTTAGGACAGGGATCTTTCGGCATGGTGTATGAGGGTAACGGAAAGGACATAGTTAAAGGTGAGCCGCAGACCCGTGTCGCAGTGAAGACGGTTAATGAATCAGCCAGCCTCAGAGAGAGAATCGAGTTCCTCAACGAAGCTTCTGTGATGAAGGCATTCAGCTGCCACCATGTGGTAAGACATGTCTCTATCTGTCCAGCAATGTTTTGTAGTTATGCTCAATGTTATAATTGTATTGTTCATAGGGGTTCTAGGGTTTATATTTTTCAGCTTTCGGTTTTAATTGTTTAAGTTTTAGTTAATTTAGCAGTATTAACACTAGTAGGACTGTGACGATTTTTTGGATGGTAATGAACATAATTTTGTGGGTTAGGTGAGGCTGCTGGGAGTGGTGTCTAAAGGCCAGCCAACTCTGGTGGTGATGGAGCTCATGACACATGGAGATCTAAAGAGTTACCTACGTTCTCTCAGACCTGACTCAGAGGTAACCCACCGTAGCAGAAGAGTTGCTGTCTGACCTGCTATAGCTTTTAGATTTGTTATAAGGGGCATGACTTATAGATTGATAAAAGCAGTGTGGGGGAAAAAATGGATTTTTGTTTTCTCTGCCGTTTGACAGAATAATCCAGGTCGACCTCCTCCAACTCTGAAAGAGATGATTCAGATGGCCGCAGAGATAGCAGATGGCATGGCTTACCTCAACGCCAAGAAGTTTGTGCACCGAGACCTTGCTGCCAGGAACTGCATGGTGGCCGACGACTATACTGTAAAAATTGGAGGTATACTACCACTCATAGGGGCAAATTTATGTATGTTTAAGGAGCTCCAGCCTCCAATAAATTTCCTATGCAGAGCTCTGAAAGATCCAAAGTACTGACATAACATACAGTGCTTTGGAAGTATGATATGGTAGTGGAGACTTATTATGTGGGGAAAAAACAAACAAACAATAATTGTAATAAAGAGAATAATAAAGCAGAATTATAATAAATAGAAAAATATATAAATATTAGATCATTAGAATTGCTCTCTTGATAACTAACTGAAATAAGCACGTGTGTTGAAATGCAAAAAATATTGAAACTAAAATTTATATAAAAAGTTAATAAAATGACAAACAGAATTAAAACTAAAACTGCTAAAACTAAAAAGTTATTTAACTATCTAAATACATTTTTTTTTATTTATCTTAATATTTTACGAAACGGAAAAACAATACACGCCCAAACCAATATCTTGTACTATTGAATTCTCACCTTTTATTTATATAGCGCTTTTACGATACAGATCGTGTCAAAGCAGCTTGAAAATGTTAAACAGGATAATAATGTTTCAGTTATGCAAACTAAATTAAATTGTACTGTAAAGCAGCTCTTAAAAAGAGGACAACAATCAACAGTAAACACAATCAACACAATGAATACACTATGAACATTGTTAAATTGTGTATTTTCTCATAATTGGTAACACTTCCAATGCTTTGGTTTCGTGTAAATGAAAAACCACAGTGTATAATTATGTCCTTTTATGATAAATGATTCTCTGTCTGGGTGAAACTAATCTTGGGCCTGGTTCAAAATGAGCTGCTTAATAAAAGATCATAATGATAAAGGAGGGACAAGTGTTGAAGCACAGGATGTGCTGTAATATATCTCGTATATTGTATTGTGTCATCTATTATTGTAAGAGCTTTCTAATGATGTTATTTTGTCTTGTGTTCTCTTCTGTCAGATTTTGGCATGACAAGAGACATTTATGAGACGGATTACTACAGAAAGGGTGGGAAGGGCCTGCTTCCTGTGAGATGGATGGCCCCTGAGTCACTGAAGGATGGAGTTTTCACAGCTCATTCAGACTGCTGGTGAGCTAACAGCGCACACACATGCGCGCACGCACTATTGTTGTAAGACGATGTTTTAATCACTCATGACCCCTGCTGTGCTTGTCCAGGTCATTTGGTGTGGTGTTATGGGAGATCAGTACTCTGGCTGAGCAGCCATACCAGGGGCTGTCCAATGAACAGGTCCTTAAATTTGTGATGGAGGGAGGATATCTGGACAGACCAGACAACTGTGCAGACAGATTGTGAGTATATTACATTATATTACTCGCATATTTCCTGTGTTTAGTTTTTTCTGCTGACCAGTCAGACAAGTAGTTACAATTTCTACATGCCCTGCCAACATTTTCACTGATGCACAAAATAGGTTGTTACAATTATTTTAGCAATACGTTTTAATTTTTGCAGGGATTACTTCTATTTTTTTGTCAGTGCTTATAGGCTTATGGGCAGCACAAGAACGTATAACACTGTTGCACTTTCGGTGTCCAAAGCCCCAGCTCTTGGACCTTTCTCAATCCCAACTCCCTTCTCTCTCTCCCATCTCGCTTCCTGACAACTGTCTTATCATTAAAAAAAAAAAAAAAAAGTACATCAATTATGTAATACATTTTATTAAAGTTCATTAGTCATGATTGTTTTATTAACATTAAAGGAATGGTTTATACAGTCATTATTTACTAGCTCTCAAGGTGTTTCAAACCTGAATTAGTTTCTTTCTTCTGTTAAACTTGTTTTGTTGAATGTGGATACCCACAATCACATTTTAATCAGAAAAAGGCACACAAAAACACAAGCTATATATATATATATATATATATATATATATAAATGTTCATCAAAGTTGTCCTAAAATAATAATGCATTTTGCTTTTAGGACAACTTTGACCCACTTCAAATGTTGACTACTATAACTGTTGTTATTAACAAAATCTGTTACGTTACACATTTTGGATCACATAATCTGACATTTTTTATCACATTGATTTCAATAGGATAATTGTTCTTATGTAAAAATATATTGATACAAAGAGGGGGAAAATGTTAAAAGAAAAGAAATGTAAAAAATTAATTTTTTAGGTAATTTAATCTAATTACAAGTATTTAAATTTTGAAATTGGATTACATATAATCAGTGTAATATCCAGTATTTGCTTTAACCCAGTCTCCTTTTTCCTGATCTCCCAGACATAACCTGATGCAGATGTGCTGGCATTACAATCCCAAAATGAGACCCACCTTCCAGGAGATCATCGAGATGCTCCGGGAGGATCTGCATCCCTCGTTTCAGGAGGTCTCCTTCTTCTACAGTGAGGAGAACAAGCCCCCCGAGACAGAAGATTTTGATATGGACATGGAGAACATGGAGAGCATCCCGCTGGACCCTTCCTCGTACTCTCAGAGGGAGTGCTGTCTAGACGGGGACGAGGGCTCATCCGTGGGTCTTCGGGGGAGTTATGAGGAACACGTGCCGTATACACACATGAATGGCAGCAAGAAAAACGGACGGATCTTATCCCTACCCCGATCTAACCCTTCTTAATATTATTGCCCCCATTAAGCTAGATTAGGTTGTTTTTCATCATTTTATAGATTCACTTTTATCGAGCTCTATATCAGAAGCCCTTCAGAAAGTAATCTCAGGACATTCGTTTTCTTCTTTTCTGCCTCAGTATGATGATGATGATACAGGGTGCAGGGTTTTTTTTTTCTTTTATTTAAAACAGATACACATCAACTGCTTCTTTTCTGTCTTTTTTTTTTTTTTTTTTTTTTTTTTCCTTTTTTTTTTTATATATATATATATATTTGCCAAGTTTCAAGAACTGGTCAAATGGAACAAACTGTGAAATTAACCTCAGACAACCAGAAGGCTGCTTTAAACCTTGCATCTCCTCGTCCACCAACAGATTCTACCTGACTCTCACCAGAAAAAGACAGAATCTAAGAAAAAATGAAAAGAAAAAAAGTGACCTTACTCTGCTTGTGGCCTACGTCATGACAACATGGAGTTGTGTCTCAATCTGTACACTTTGGGCTTTGGTGGCGAATTTGTTGAACTTGGGAACTGTAGGATGGCATTAAGCGTCCTTCCAAGAGCAAACTGTCTACAGGGGAAGCCTGTACAAGACACTGCTTTTCTACCTGCTACTCAGTATTCCAGACTACACAGAGAACGAACAGATTTTTGGACTCTTTATTTTTTTATTTATTTGCCTACCTGTGCTCTTTCTCTTCTTTTGTTTCCCCCTGGTGTTCACACATTTACAGCTGAAGGATATTTAAACTGTTTTCAGGACTTTTGACTAAAAGAGTTCCTCAGATTGACCAATAGTTGCTGCTTTGATATATTTTAGTGGGTATAGATGATGATGATGATGATGATGATGATGATGATGATGATAAAAGTATATATAAATATATTATTGATGTTTTTGTACATAGATGATATGTTGTCATTCGAGAGTTATTGCCGGTTGTAGAAATGTTTTTACATGTTTGTCTCGAATCTTTATTTTTTCTAATCTGAAAATCATACTAATCATCCTGGACCTCTGATCAGCCAGCAGCTCCAAGATGCACAGGAGTATCTAGACGCCTTCGGCTTCGGATGTCAGATCTTGATATCAATGGAAATAACTGCTGTAAATAAAGCAGTGAGGTGCATTCAACAAGAACGAATGGATGTGTTTCTGTTGTGTTTTTCTTATGAGAGATATTGTGAACTTCTAAGTGTTTTGAGGACTGTCCCGTCCCTGGAAATGTCCCCGTTTTACAGCACATTCAAAATAGCCCTCAAGTATACAAAAGCCTGACCAACACTGAACTGTGTAGAGACGGTTATCACGGTTATCATGTCATTCAAGGTAGTGGCATACATATTAGATTAAAGTAGTACTGATTGTGTGTGCTAGATAACACGGCCTGAACAGGGTGTGGAATTGTTTTGCAAACATTATATTTTAATGGTTCCTGAAAGTTAGCTGCAATGCAGTAGTATTTCCCAAACACAAATAACTGTACCGCTATTTACAAAGCACATACTTTGTAAATGCAAAATAGCAAGCCCAATTAGGGATATTTAAGATTAATTTCCATAAGCACAATTACATTTCATAAACTAGAAAAATAACTGAATGAAATTGCTTAAATGGATTTTCTGCATTAGATATGCATTTCTGATTAGATAAATCTTTATTTGTCCCACAATAGGGAAATTTCCATGTTACAGCAGTAAAGAAGTGCAAATAAATAAAGAGAAAAGTCTATATAAATGTATAAGAAAATGAATTGCACTATCAAACAAGTTGCGCTGTTATTGACAATTAAAACATATTATTATATTAATATATAATACTAAAGAGTTCGATTATATTTTGATCACTAAAATAGTAAGTGTTCCTTGTTTCTGTTTCATAAATCTGGTCACTTTAGGCTGAGAGAGATAACTTTAACTCCAGAGATTTTGCCGCCACCTGCTGTGTGACATGGGGCACTAAAAAAGCTTAGTATTAATCAAAGCAGATGAGTTATCTCTCTCAATGTAACATACCACTCTAGAATGTCCATCAAACTAGGCTGCACTTGCCAAAACTTTGAGAGCAACCAACACACGGTCTATTATGTTAGTTATGTTTTGTGTTTCAACTATATTTGTTTTCAGTCTCACTTGCTTTGTTTCTATAGCAGTTCGTCTGGCTGAAATTTAAAGCATACTGTAACAAGTATTTGATCAACAGGAGGTGTGAGCCAGGCTTATAATACTTAACTAAAATAAAGTAAAACAAAATGAACGAATATAAAAGTAATTTAAATACAATAAACGTTGACTAAAATTAGAATGAATTAAAACAAAAACAAACAATAATAATAATTTTATTTTTGATTTGTTGACTGGGATCAGTTCTCATTTTCATTAAATTCAGCTTATAGGAAAAAAACTTTAAAACTGAAAAAACAAACTGTACGGACACACAAATACATACATAGAGAGAAAAGAAAAACTTTAAGTGAACAACAGTGTGTGTGTGTGTATATATATATATATATATATATATATATATATATATATATATATATATATATATATATATATATATATATATATATGGGTTTAAAATTGAATTAGAAATCAAACTAAAATATAAAGGGTTTACTCGAAAGAGAGGAAAATAAGTGATGATTTTAAAAGATCTATACTTATGGTACAAGCATGTTTAAAATGAAATCGAGACTACTAAAGTGACGAACACAAGACTGCTGCAGGTGAACACAAAGCCGGCTCCTTCTGTTCCCGTCATGCCTTGAAGTGAGCGTGCGCGCGCGGGAGTGCGCGCGAGGAGAGCGATCGTTCCCTTGTGTGTGCGCGCGCTGCACTTGTTGTAAGACGTGCGGCGGATGCTTGAGAAAAGAAAGTGTCCGGTAAAAAAGAGGAGAGGGTATGATAAGATAAGGAGTAAACGAGTCTCGAAGCTGAAACCGTGTGATATTTCTTTAAAATGGTGAGTAGAAACTTTCGTAGCTAAACTTCGCTCGAGTCGAGCCTCTTTGTGTTTAAAGTTTTGTCATCGAGGCCTCGTGTTTTTAATTGACGTTGTGGTTTACAGGTTGCGAAAGATATATTTTCGTTACTGAACAGTCGTTCTGGTTTTGTTTGGAGATGCACGACGCCTTTTAAGTGCTTATTGTTTAGTTTTTATGGCCTATCATTCATTTATCGTGGCGGTGCTCCTCGGTGTGACGTATGAGATCACTAGCAGGAAAAGTTTCGCTGTGATTTTACTTCAGGATTAATAACGATGCCTCAGTTCTGAACGAAGCACAAGCAAAGCTTCGTGTTTTAATCAGTGCATGACATGTTTATAGTGGCGAGTAGATTCAGTCAGTGAAGATCCATGTTTTCTAATCGCTTTGATGGCTGTGTTTACACTCTGCTGTGATGAAGAATGCATGGTTTATCTCTTCATTACATTCCTCGCATTCTGTCTCTGATTAATGACTAATTCATTCATGACACTAGTTAGTCAGTTCTGTAGAAAGGCTGAGTTTCTGGTCGGTTTGAGGTCATGTGTGTTTTGTATTTTTAAAATAAACTTGTTTTCCTTTTTGTTTTAGACGGTGACTAGCGTATTTCAGTTTCTCTTGTGTCCTTTCATACCTTGGAAACTAGTACATATTCCAGTAATACCTTGAAAATCATTAGTGACTTGTATTGGTTTAATTAGATACTACATACTAGTAATTTAGTGTCTGGTAAGTGACGGGTAACTACTGTTCTATTGTTAACAGAAAGACATTTTAGTTTTTTTTTCTTCCTGAATTCTGTGGTTCAGATGTCAGCTTTTCTCTTGTATGTCTTCTGGTTGTTCCTTTTACCCATTCAAATTTTAACTTTTAAGTACTAGCACCTTTTTTTAGCTGCTCGTAACCGCTATATTTAACTGATGTGTTTAAAATATTAATAAGATTATAATAAAAGAAGTTGATGATAAGAAATATCACTAGAAAGTTTTGGGACACGTTCTAGCGTGTCATAAAGTACATGTAATGTAAATTTGGAATAGATGCTAATAACTATTTCACCAGGTGTAATGAACAGTGCTTGTGATTGTATTAAATATAAACCTCATTGAGGTACATATTGATCATAAATAGGCAGAGATTAAATATTAAGGCCTAGTGACATGCAAATAGGTGCTTGTTAGTTTAAATGAATAGGCTTGCAATAAGGCTTCAGGGTTCGATTTATAGTGCTAAAATGAAACTTATTCCTCTAATAAGGTCAGTCCTTTACTCTGATAAAGAGCTCACCACATTCAGGAGGAATCTCACAAAACCTCGTCTTAGACTGGCATTGAAGGTCAGCAGTTATGGGTAATCTTTAGCTTATCTGTTTTTTTGTGAGTAACAGGGAGGCTTTCTGTATTTTATCTGGCCTGTTGATGTGTGAGGGGGGAGGTTGGCTTCATGGTCAGAAGCAGTTTGCAAGCCAGGCGTTTTCCACACAGTAACAGAACTAGTAAATCAGTTACGGCATGTGCAAATAAAAAAATAAAAAAACCTCACATTTCGCAGCTGCTGCACCTATGTAACCGATGTCCTCACTCAATGTAGTGTTACAGTTCAGAATGGGGGGTTTTGGTTTATAAGAAAAACAAAGATGGCGAAAGAGTCGAATTTCATGTGTCTTATGCTCGGTGTAAAGGAAGGAGGGCGTTTGTTGTTCTACCCAGACTGGGACAGCCTGCTTTTCTCGTTTGACCGATAAGCATAAACTTTAGCCGCATTTGGATTGGATATATTCATCTCCATCCAGCGGATGATTCAAGGGAGGCGCAGCCTGCAGCAGAAGTTGTCATTCAGTGTGAACGGCAAACCGTAATGAAATCACCTGCAGAAAACTGCATTACATAATACTGTGGAGAGGTCTGAGTATTATTTCAGTGACTCAGGCCCGGCAGTGATACTTCTTGGTATCCAGCAATTTGAAATAGCAAGTCGGTGCCTTTCACCACCATACATCAAGGTGCAGCTGGATTTGAGTAATAAATGTGCATCCTAGTCAGTATCCTCCTGTTTCTAATGGAGCACAAGTCATGTGTTTATTCGCTCTTCTGGTTTGCCTCTTTCGTTTAGTCTTCGTGCACTTTACACATGCTAGTCTTTATGAATGAGTGTAATGTATGAATAGCTGTGTGTACATTGTTTGAGTGCTATTAAGCATTGTTCGTGTGCTCACAAGTTGTATCATAACTCTCTTGAAGACAGAGCAGAGTGCTTCTAACTGTGGTAAAGGTATTCATTGTAAGTTGTTGTTGTTAAAACATTTTCTCCTGTGACACCTTAATGTGACGGCTACAATTATAGGGTAGTTGACATAAAATTGTACACACTGTCATCATTTACTCTCCCTCATGTTGTTCCCAACCTGCATGACTTTCCTTCTTGTTTGGGACACAGAAGAAGATATTTGAAGAATGCCCAAGTCTCTCTTTTTTTCATTCAGTTAAAAGTCAGTGGGGTCAAGTGTTGTTTGGATCTAAAACTCCTCAATGGGTCGTTTCCTTGACGTGTCAGACGGTAGCGATTCGTCTTTAGTGTTTCGTTAGGACACACCCTTTGGTGTATAAATATAATCATATAGTGTTGTTCATTTATCAATGTGCTTCTCAGGGTTTTCTGTGAATTGTCTTGTCTTTATACATGAATTTTCTTTAGCAATTCTCAGAATGAAGCCTTTGGGTAGTTGACATGAGTCACATCACAGTGTCTTGTCATCCAACGCTTCATCTATAACTACTTCAAATAGCATTTTCTTATCGTTATATAATTATACTTGCAGTTTTTATGTTATAGCATTTATTTAGAAGCTACATAGAATTTATGAAGATTTGAAAAGCCAAAATTCTTAAAGGTGGTTAAAATGCTAAAGATGTGTGTAAGTATCTAAAATACAGTGTAGATGCTTTTTCCTGTACTGTATGCGCATTGCTTTTCAAAGGGTTTTTTATGCTAAATGCTTTTTTTATGCTAATACATTAAGAAAATGTATTAAATGTGTATATAAATGTATATTATATATATAAATTGCAATAAACTCAGAATACAGATACTAATAACACAACTTTAGTAAAACATAGAATATTTCTAGAATGTACATTTTAAAAACCGTTGTGCTGTGTAGTGTTTATGTGAAAACAGTGATTTGCTTTTCAGAAGTAGTTGATGATAAACTGAAAACTTCAAATAGACAGCATTTATTTAAAACTGATAAAAAGTGACAGTTACCACAGATAAATACATTTCAATGTGTCCTTGGTAAATAAAAGTATAAACTACTGACACCAAACTTTTGTAGTGTAATTTAAGCATATAATAATCAGATTTTGTCATTTTGGCTGGTAGTTTTGTGTACTTTATATCTCAGATAAGGCAACTTTTGGTATTTATCTATGCAAATCTGCATTTTTTTGTGAAAGATAACTTCCCTTTAAAAAAAGAAAAGAAACAGAAAAAGTGCAAATATAAATAAACCACTGTCCAAAAATAAATATCCATGCAAAAGGGGAAAAAAAACAAGCCTGTTTTCTGCAAAGTCATGTGCCTCTGCTCTTTAACCTTGTCTGACAAGAGCTTAGTAATTTGACAAACCAAAACCAGTTTGCTATTTCAGAGAAGCAGATTTGTTTCAGTATCCTGATTTCCAAGTATCGAACCGGACTAGTACATTAGCACCACCCCTTTATTTCTCTTGCTTTTGTCTACTATATTGATGCAGCACATTTACATTTGGCAGATAGTTTTTATACGAAAACATTTTATTAAATTCTAGCCGTTTGTTATGTAATCTTCATGCATCCGCTTCATTAGTTCTCCACTTCAGTATGTGCGTGTGCTGGAGACAAACCGATGCAGATGATATCACAGGTTAACCAGAAGTGTATTCAGGTCAAACATGCTTCTGTCACCTTTACCTGCACAACCATAGTCACGCAAGACCTTTAAGGCCACCATAGATTTAAAAGCAAAATGCGAAGAAGGGCTTGAACTTATTTAGGTCTAAAATTAAAAATATGGATATATTTAAATCTCTCTGTCTTCTTTAAATGAATAGTTCACACTAAAATTAAAATTCTGTCATCATTTACTCACCCCTGATTAGTTCCAAATCTGTACCAATTTCTTTTTTAGGCTGTTTTGGGTCACCATTGACTTCCATAATAGGCAAAAAAAAAAAACCTATGGAAGTCAATGGTGACACAAGACAGCCTGGTTACAAACTTTCTTCAAAATATCTTCCTTTGTGATCGGCAGAAAAAAGAAATTCAAACAGGTTTGGAACTACTCCAGGGTGAGTAAATGATGACAGAATTTTGAGAATTTTTGGGTGAACTATTCCTTTAATGAATAAAGGTTTATTTATTTATGTATTTTTAGTACTTTTAATGACATTTACGTAATGTCATTAATAGGACGCAAATGTAATTAAAAACACTTAAAATAAATAAATAAACACTCTGAAACCGTTATACATTAAAGGAATAGTTTACCCAAAAATTCAATTTTATTTATTTATTTATTTTTAAGAAATATTCTAACTTTTTTAACCTAGTAACTCCTGCATTATATCTGTGTAAGAATACCAGGAAGGAACCTATGTTATTGTATTTATATATTTATTTATTCCAGAATGTTTTTAAGTAGCAGATCCAAAGACCTCAAGCAAAATGTTTGCCCTTTTCTCAGATGGTGATTATTCATCCTGTGTTTGGCTGTTTCATGACATACCAGGCATGAGCTCACAGCAGAGATAAACCTGCATCGTCCAGACTTGAACCACTGGTTATCACTCCAGCGACAGGTCAGTGCTCTGGCTTTCTAGGCAGGTAATGAACTAATAGTACAGCTGCTTTAAAATGATTAAAAGTTTGATTTACACAATTGATGTTTACAACGTCGAATAAGTACTGTTCTTTTTAACTTTTTATTTGTCTAAGTATCATGAAAAATGCATCACTGTATCACTAAATTTAAGCAGCAGAACTGTTTTCATCGTTCTTAATAATAATAATAATAATAATAATAATAAATGAATTTGACCACAAAATCATGATTCTGTTTTAGATGATTAACCTTTTAAGAATTGTTTGCTGCTTCATTTCAATGGTCTTCTGGCTGTCTTTTTGTTTTTCAGAACATAAGATGGAAGAAATTGATTCTGTGAGATTCAAGCCCTTGCCAGAAGATTCAAGTGTCCCGTTGACATACCCTGCTGACACCATCAATATTGACGGTTGGTTATTTAACCTGTTTAGTTACTGTGGCTATATGATTTAAGCGTGTCATGATCACAGGTTTTGTTTGTTGACATTGAGGGAAGTGTATATTTTCTACACAGATGGCCGTTATAATTTGCTACGCGAAGATCTGGAAGCAGATGCTCGGGACTTTGAAGCTCCCACCTGGAGTTTATCTGTAGACCAGCAATATTTAAAAGAGTATTCCAAAGAGCACATTAAAAGACAGGACGTTATACATGGTATGGGCTTTTATTATATTTTACTTTTTGCTCTCATTTTCTTAGAAAAGTTAATCATTTGAGCTATACATGATTTGTTGTCGTTATTATTGTGACAGAGCTAATTCAGACAGAAATAAACCACGTGCGGACACTGAAGCTGGTTTTAGGCGTATATGTGCGGGAACTCCGTGAAACTCTGCAAATGGACGAGATGCAGCTGGAAAGACTGTTTCCACAGGTGGATAACCTGGTGCAACTGCATCAGCTTTTCCTCAACCGCCTTAAACAGCGAAGAATTGATTCCTTGGAGCCAGGCAGTACCCAGAATTACTGCATCCACAGTATTGGAGACATTCTTATCGCACAGGTATTTTTATTCTGTATCTGCTCTAGGATGTGCATAGATTCCCAGTATTTTTTTTTTCTTTTTTCTTTCCATTTCTTTTTTTATTATTTTAATATTTCTTTAGCTGCATGCTTTGAATCACCAAACTGTCAGTTATAGCTATTGTCCTTCATGTGATCTTTGGGTCCACATTCCCCAGAGCTGAGCTAAGCAGCAGGTGCTTCCTGAAATGAAAGGAATTATTGTTTCAGCATTAAATTAGGTTGCCATGCAATGGCCCCAAAAAGTATTTGGATACTCAAGCTATACTCTGGTCTGTTTTAATACCAGAGCATTATATAACAAAGTATTCAAGCATTTTACTGAAGGTTTTTATTAGTCCTTAACCTGAGGGGAGAAAAAAATGTAATACTGTATGATTGCCGTAAAATTAATATATCCTATGTTGAGCATAAAATGTTCATTAACCAGACATTTAAACTATAACGTATATGTTAAAATTAAGCAGTGTTCATAATTGAATGTTTTTAAATGTTTGGTGTATAAATATACTGAATATTTTTATATTTCTGAATATTAATATATTTTTTACTGTGATTGTGTGTGTGTGTGTAGTTTTCAGGTGAAATAAGAGACAGACTACAGTACTGCTATGGAGTGTTCTGCAGTCACCACACTGATGCAGTCAACTTCTACAAAGACTTAATGCAAAACAACAAGAAGTTCCAGAGTTTTATACGAGTAAGACTTGACCTTTTGTTGTCAGTTTTTGTAAGAGTAGTTGTTTAATATTTGTTTATTTGGAAGAAAAAAAACTATTTATCGTTCATAATCGTTCTGTTCTCAGAAAATATGTCAGCTGTCTATCGTGCGGAGATTGGGAATACCAGAGATAATTCTTCTTATAACACAGCGCATAACAAAGTATCCAGTTTTGTTTGAACGTGTAATAAAATACACTGAAGGTAAGTAGTTTTTTTTCTTTCAACAATACAGTATGTTCTGTTTTGAGTTTGAATAGTTAATTTTTAACTATTTATATTAAAACTGTTTAAATACATATTGTGAAATATCATTTAAATATCTCAAAATATTAGATATATTTATTAGTGCTGTCAAATGATTAATCGCATTCAAGATAAGCGTTATTATACGCATATATAAATACATGCGCGCGCACAGCATATATTTTAGAAAATATTTACATGTAAATATTTATATTTTTGCACTTTATATTATATATAAATATATCCAATTTATAAATGCAACATTTTTCTTAAAGGTATACATGCATGTGTTTATATATACATAATAAATATATATAGTACACACATTATTTAAACAAAAACTTATTTTGGATGCGACTTAATCATTTGACGGCACAATTATCAGTTTTGAAAATAGTAAAAAAAAAAAAGAGAGGGAAAAAGGTTGTATAATTTGCTTCCTTTTGGCAGTTGACTCAGAGGAGCATAGAAACCTTGTACAAGGTCTAGAACTGCTAAAAGACACAATCTCACAAGTAAACGCCCACGTCGATGAGTTTGAGAAAGCGGCAAGGTTGAGGGACTTGAGCAGTAAGCTGGAGCCCAAGTCTCAGGTCAAGACGACCCATAGGAGAGTGTTCCGTAGAGAAGACATGCTGCAGGGCGAGAGGAGGCTGCTTCATGAGGGCATTCTCAACTGGAGGGTAACTTCTAGCAAAAGCAAAGGTGATAATTCTACCAATAACAGATCTGTGACCAGACTTAATAGGAAATAATTAAAACTTTATAGTTTAATTTGAATTTTGATGTCATCTTTTTTCCTACCAACTTGGGTTCTGAGGCCATTTTGCTTTGTTTTTTTCTGTCATTTAACTTTGCTCATTTGATGTCTGACTGACATTTTAGTATTTCTCTCATTTGCTTTTAGATGTCCTTGTCTTGCTGTTGTCAGATGTTTTGCTGCTATTACTGGAGAAAGATCAGCGACTTTCCTTTGCCTCTCTGGTGAGCAGAATGTTATAATTTGGTATTTCGTTTATGTGTAGTACACAGTTCATGCACATTAAATGATGGCTGTCTAACATGCTCCTGTAGGACGGTAAGCCTGCGGTGATCTCGCTGCTGAAGCTTATCGTGCGTGAAGTGGCTCATGATGAGAAGGCCTTATTTCTGATCTCAGCCTCTTCAGACACTCCAGAGATGTATGAGTTTCACACCTCCTCCGGAGAGGAGCGCAAAACCTGGAGAGACCGAATCTGGAAGGCAGTGGAACGGTGTGTTGTATAGAGACTATATATAACTTACCATAAACTAAGCATAAACTTAGTTGAATTAACTGTATTATATATTGTCTTGAAAAAAGTCAATTATTAATAAAATGTACATATGGGTGATTGTGTCCTGTCAATCAAAAGGCTGAAAGTGTCAGGCAACAGAGTTGCAATTTAATATAATTTAATAGATGCGATTCATATAGGTTAATATATTAGGATTAGGATTATTTCTGACATCAGTATTCTGGTGTTGTTTTAGATGTCCTGAAGAGGAGAAAGAGGAGCCAGAAGAACTTCCTGAAAGGATCCGAGACTTTCAAAGTAACATGCACATTTCTACATCACAATCTATGATTCTTCCTTTCTCTCCTGTAATATTAGCTGTTGTCACACCTAATGTTGTCTTTTATTCCTGATAGGAAATCTTTGTATGCGTGATGCCTTGATAGAGCAGCACCTTTCAGAGAAATTGAAGTTATTCTCCAGTATCGCAGCCTATGTGACAGGTGTTCCTGACATTTCACCAAGTGAGCGCCATCTGGTGCATGGGAATGCAGCAGAGCCCCTGCAGGGGGAACAAATCCTCTCCAGAGCCTTGAAAGATGGTGAGACTTTCACTGTAGAAAGTAAAATTGATGAGATATTATATTATGAGATATGATCATATTTAATTTATTATTATTATTATTATATTATTATTATTATTATTATTATTATTATTTTTATTTTTTTTTCGATGACAAATATGAAGAGCAACAACTGATTGTTTGATGGAACCTAGAGACTATAGTTAATGTCCCTAAAAATTTAAGATGTGCAAAAATGCTTGTTTTTGTCTCATGTACATCATATATTTAAGCAGTATCACATGATCAATAGGCTAAGTACAATATCATGCAATTGCAAATGTGATAGCCTACTGATCTTATACAACAGTGCAGTAAGAAAGAGGTTAATACTGTTGTCTGTTTTGCTTAATTCGGCCAACAAAACAAGTTTTTTTCCGGAAACACAACAGCATTTAATTTCCTAATGCATATATTGAATGAATTGGTAGAACCATTTGGTGCATTGAACCATTGCCCAAAGGCGCTCTGGATTTGAATAGGCGCTGTACAGACCGATCAATGCCATGAGAGCAGTTTAAAAGCATGCAGTCTTCTGCTCTCTAATCGCTCTCTCTGTGCTTTGTGAATCAGCCATTCCAATGATTCAAATAAATTAATAAATGATTCGATGACTTAATCATTAAGAGATTTACCACCACTTGCAGGCAATTTTACTTCATTGTTTAGAGCAGGGGTGTCGAACTCAATTCCTGGAGGGCCAGAGCCCTGCAGAGTTTAGATGCAACCCTAATTAAACACACCTGATCCAGCTAATCAAGTACTTCAGACATGCATAGTATATGTGTTTTAGCAGGGTTGCATCTAAACTCTGCAGGGCTCCGGCCCTCCAGGAATTGAGTTCGACACCCCTGGTTTAGAGTATTGTTTTATTAATTGGTTGCAATGTCCGCTGAGCAAGGCGATAACTTTGTTGTATTATCCTTTCATCTGTCCAAGGTGATGTCTGATGACAGTGTTGCTCAGTGCATTTGTTGGCTGCTTCTTACGAGCTGTTGTTAAAAGTAAAAGTAACTTTCTTGTTTACAACAGCGTTTCACACTTTGTGTAAACAGTCTCTTGTCGCCATCTAATGACATAGGTGCAAACTACTCACCTTTAGATAACTACTTTTTTTTTTTTTTTTTGATCAAAATCACTTATGAGGTTTTCTTAGACCCAATGCAGGGTTTTTTTGTTTGTTTTTTTCTTAAGGAAGGGGGAGTCCTACAAGAGTGAATAACTTCAGACTGGTCATAACTTTTATATTCAGTTATAAAAAGGCACACTTTTCTTATTTGTTTTTTTTTTTATAATTTTTATTTTTCTTTTCAGATAGAAAATACATACAGATTCAAAGACAATTCAACAGACATACAATTTCACTTAGTTTGAAATACAGATACAAGTATGCCCCTGGACCTTAGAAATAAAAATACTGCTTATTGCAAATGTGATGTATTTTCCACTAACTATATACAACAGAACATGGGGAGCTCTAAAAAACTGTCTTGTTAAAAAGCAAAGTTCAATTACAATTACGTCTGTGTTGGATTAATGTAGTCCATCCATTTGCACCAAATCTGAAAAAAAATTCTGTTTGAGTTTTTATTGAGAACGATAATTTTTCCATGACATATATATTATTTTAGCATATATCAATCCATTCTACCACTGTAGGTGGTTCTGGTTTTAACCATTTTCTAGTAATTACTTTTCTTAATTCAAAAGCCACTGCAACTAAGTGTTGTATAGTATTATCTGTATCTTTTAAAAACTGTCTAAAAAAGGTAATACCGGGTGTTTTGAGATCTAGATAACAGTATATTTTTGTCTAATAGCCAGTATATATAGCATCTTCTATAACATGGGATTTTGACTATATATATATATATATATCAGTTTTGATTTTTGTATAATCTTGCAACAAAATATTATTTATTTTTAATTTATTATTATTTGTGGTTGTTCAAAATCTATATGTTAGGTTAATGTGATGCATTTGAATACTTAAGCATGATTAATCTATTTTATCTATTGTAGTCAACTGTAATCTATCTATCTTTCTTTCTTCAGTGGAGATTTTGCAGAACTTGCTGGTTACATGTGAGCAGGGCCAAACTCCTTCCTCTGGTGAGGGAATGGATCTGGTCCCACTATCCAAGAGACCCGGTGCTTATGTAGGCTTTGACAGTGATGCCTGCATGCTGCCAGGAAGTAAGACAAACTGTTGTAATAATATCTACTTTTATTTCATGACACTAGTCTGATAGTTTACATAAGTATTTCCATTAAAATACACTAATGGACTTGTATTTCAGATGGTATTAGGAGTTTAATGGAAATAAAGAGAGACAGAAGTCAGTGGGCCAACTCGGACCCTCAGCTCAGACAGCTTTGTTCTGATGAAAACCTGGAGCTGTCGGTGAGTTGACACTAAAGCATCATACACGTCTTATTTTTTGCAGTGGTACTGGACCGTAAACCAAAATGTATGTTTTTGTTTTGACACTATAGGCAGATGATGAGATAACTTTGCAGAGCTGGTGTGCATATCTGTCAAACTTCTTTCCTAAAGCAGAGGTAAGATTTTATGTTTATTCTTTCTTTCTTTCTTTCTTTCTTTGGAATAAAGAACTTGCTACTACTCAAAACTTCTGGTGACTGGCGTTTTGATAACTGTAAAGCTGCCTTTTCAGTATATTTGAAAATTGATGGACAGGAAGTCATTCCTTTACCATGAGTTTTATGAGCTTTGGTTGTGTTAAAATATTTTAATACTATTTTTATTAAAAAAAAAAAATTTAGATTTACCAATAATTTTTCTTAAGTTATTCCTGAAACAGCGTCGCCTAAAATTGTTTATTTAATAAATAATTTTACAACCAATTTTATGTGCAACTGCCTCTAAGAGACAGCTTAAGGTTGAATGAGTCAGTTCCATCGATAACCCAAATCTGTACGTATAGATGTGAAATAAATATTTTGTTTTTGTTTCTCATTATGATTGGCCAGGCCAGATTTCAGTGTGTGTGTTTTTTTTTCTTCATTTGTTGTGCAGATATATTTTTAGGCTTTTTATGAGAGTGATATTAAATGGCCCCTACCCCCAAAAAATGTGTATATATATATATATTTTTTTTTTTTTTTTTTTTTAGTTACGCTGTAACGATTAAGTGCGTACCTTTTTAATATGACAACCAGTACTCACAAACTAACAATGCAGTATGTAATATTCTTATACTTTAATCTTATTCTTTTATAGTTAACTTTTATCAAATATATTTTACTTTAATTGAACATAATCTATTTTTATGTCCACAGCTTTATGACACTGTCACTAAATTGTCTCAGAAGCTTTACAGCCTTCAGGTAATACAAACTTTAAATGTGCATTTTTAAGTAGTGCTTCACTCTCCTAACTATCAAATGATTCTGTTGCCTTTGCTTTATTATTTTAAGAAATAATTAATCGATGTAGATTCAGATCAGTGCAAATGAATCTTTGATTTCTTAATCTGTTCCCTCTTCAGTCTGTCATCCAGCAGCTTGAGAGCCACATAGAGGTACAGCGCGCCACTATTGAGGAGCTGATGTCCCGACCCCGGGGAAATACTCTCCTGGAAAAGGAAAAGCAACGGAACTTGGAAAAGCAGCGCGAGGAGCTGGTCAACTTCCAGCGGCTCCAGAATCAGCACCGACAGGAGCAGGTGCACTGGGAGCAGGAAAGAGAGCGGCAGAAGGTGCAGGTGGAGGTCAGGGAGATGGAGCTGATGGAAAGAGAGCTGGAATGCAGCAGACAGGAGAAAAAGCTGGCAGAGGATAAACAGGAACTGGCCAGGTATAAGTCCGAATACCAGAAGGATCTGGAGCGCCTTAGAGACTCCACTCGCCTTGTGGAGAAGGAAAGAGAGAAGCTGGAGAAGGACAGGGAAAGGCTGGAGCAGCTGGAGAAAAAGTATAAGAAGAATGAGAACGTTCTAAACACTGCAACCTTTCCCATGGAGAATGAACAGACACAGGTATAATGGGTGACGAAATTATATGAATCACAAATAAGGAACCTAATATGTGTACATGTATAAACTTGCTTTTCTTCCCAGCTACCTCCACCTTACCCCATATTGAATGTGGTTACTCCCGGCTTCGATGAGAGGCCTCCTCTGGTACCGCCACGCAGGGAGAGTATCGCCAACCTTCCTGTTAAACCTGAAGTGCCCATCCACCTCATTAGCACCACCAACCAATCCCACAAATCTAGCTCCGTCCAACAGAAGATCCCCACCAAGCTGGCTGCGCATCCTAAAGACAAGGAGAAGCACAGCAAGCCCAGGAACTCCCACCAGCGCACCAAGAGCGCAGGTATGAACTGTTTTACCAACTCTTTTACATTAGTCTGTGAGCTGATGTTGTTTTGTGGGTAGTGGTAAAAAGCTATTTTAATTCAACTTTCACATTTTTAGCTGGCATAGAGGTGTCTCAGGTGCTTCCCATCAAAGTTTCAGGAAAGGAAGGAGGCAGTTTACGAGCCGTGAAATCCAACAGTCCCCACCAGCTTCATCCAGGTGAAACTTCTTGATTCTGTTCAGGTTCTAGCACCTAGAGATTAAATTCAGCCATTTATTTGCCACTTTTATTGTACACTGTGTCATTTTAGATTACTTTAAAGCAGGGCTGACATTTAAACCATTCAGCACTCACATGTTCCTGCGTTAGTAAATCCATTTATGTGTCGTTTCTGTAGATATGTTTATCCATCCAGAGAAGTTATCCAGCTCTGTTCCCTCTAATTCTGGAAGCGGCAGCAGGAAACACAACCACAATCATAATGCACACAGTACCCAGCCAAGACACAGTAAAACCAAAGACAACACGACTGCAGAAGACATATTTTACTTTTAAGTACCCTGTGCAATCTGCAGCAGCGCATAATTGTGATTGTTAAAAAAAGTGATTGTTATCGCTCTAATATGACCTGCATTTTTCAAAGAAATTAAATCAGTATCAGTGTAGGTTTTCATCATGATTATTATTTTTGTTTGTTTGTTTTTACTCAGATTTTAATTGAATTGGGAAGGAAAAATACATTCATTCACAGGGATAGTGAAAAACCGTTTGAGAGGATTCACTACCAGAAGTACTTAGCTGAGATTTAGGCCTCTTTGCTTCAAGTCGGTTTTCTAAAGGCTTAACATTGTCTCAACGATTTATCGCTCCTGTAAATAGCTCTTTTTAGTTATTTATTGTGATTTTAATTCAGGGATGTTTGAGCCCCACAAGTGTTGCACTGGAAAGTCTTATTCTTCCTGGACTCTTTATAGGAGTCGTGTAATCAAGAGCTTCACTCAAAAAGTGCTGACTTATTTGGAGTAAGTTTGAGGTGTAAATTTCCTTTTTGGAGTTTTTTTTTTTCCAGTTTCTGCACAGATCGTGGGGTCTTTAAATTGTTTTGATTCTGTTGAAATTATCTTATGTACAAGCAGGGTTTTTTTGTGTGTTTTTAGAAGGGAAAAATGCCTTTTTTCCTTTTTAAGGTGGGGATACATTCTTAAGGTACCACTGCTTATATCTTTTTTTTTTTTTTTTTTTTTTTTTCAAAATTCATCTGACACAATTATGTTGTATCGTTATTTTTATTTTATACATTTGTTTAATTTCTGAGAACAGTCTTAAGTAGAAATATACATTGTAAATAGTGCAGAAAAAATGCAGCTTTTTGGTTCTTTCAAAGAGTACTGTTGCACTTGTCATTTGCTGTTACATAAACCTAAAACTCGTGTACTCAGTCATTATTGCCTTGTCATTATTGCCTTGAAGTAGGCTACCTAACCCAAAAACAGTCCAATCCAAGCAGTTAATAATAATAAAAATTAGTCCTCTGTGATGCATTAGATTAGCGATGAGTATTAGATCCAGTTCTTTTAAAAACTTTAATTATAAATTAAAATAAACTTTATTTAATGAATAACATTTAAAGAACATTAGAATAGAAAACACATGGTCTATGCAATTATATTGCAGTAGATCCATTCATTAATCATAATCAGATCAATAATTTTCTGAAATTGCTATTTTTTTCCAGCTTCTGTTTAATAAATAAAATGGCTCTCTTGCTGTGGTAAGCCGTATTAACAGTTCATTTCCAAGCTGTACTAGTATCTATTCTTGTGCTACTAGTACTTATTTTTTGGATACTAGTATCTTTTCCGTTAAGTCTCAGTACCTACAGCGTGTTTAGAGTGTGTATAGCCACTTAAGAATGAAGTTTAAATAAAAAAAAAAAAAGTGGTTTTTGTTTTTAGTTTGGTCATACAGTTCAAAAATAGGCCGGAGTTGAAAGTGGGTCCAGCGAACTAGATAAAAGAAGCCATTTCTCAAAAACACCAAAATATTACACGTAACATAATGCATTGTTCCTTTAATATGTGCACTCACCAACAGCTTCAAAATCACACTTTTACAGCATATGTTGATCTCTAGTCGAGGCCTTCAGCATACATGACTCTGAAGATCTGACACACAACCTCCAGACATCAGGAGTATAAATAAACAGACAAAATATCTTGATTACAATTTGTCCGTTATCCAACATTATCGCATTGGCCCAATGAAAAGCACGCTGTAGCCAAGTCGAACAGATTTCAATGAGACAACAATGCCACATAAACTACTTAAACCTTATGTACTGTAGCTTAAAACTTAAATCGTACGGAGAAAATACTATCAGTGCTTCACACCGAAAAAAACAACTTTAAAAAGTACAATGAATACAAAAATCCTACTATAAAACAGAAGGACTGTCACTTAATAGTCGGGCAGGAAACTGTTCTTAAAAACTGCACTTCTTTTAAAAATGTTTGCAATTTTTATTTTGAAGTCTCAAATATTCCTTCCAACAAGTAAACAGCACATTCTAAATACATGAGCATATGAATATGATCTATTTTTCAATGCAACTAAAGCTGAAATCCCATCCCAAACCAATAAGGACGTTTTTGTTAAATTACGTGTTGTATAACAGTAGTGCTCTAATTGATACAGCGTACCATGATATAAACAATTAACAATCATATCAACCCACACCATTTGTATCTCGAAACTCAGGATGAAATGAATAAATCTTTATTCCCAAAGCCTTTGGTTCATTCGGCCCTTATTAGCACCGTGTTTTAAAGGATGCGTTACATCAACACTGTTACAACAACCTGTCAATAGTGCATTATTAACTAGAAGCCAAATAGAAATATTTTCAGTGAGCCGTCTACAATTTTTTTGACATTTGATTTCAAATGTCTAGCTGCACTTTGTTTCATTTACAAAAAACAAGGAGGGGGAACAAAAATAATAGAGTTGAGATCCTTGCGAAGAAAAAAGCGAACCATTCTGTGCCCTCCTAAACGCAATCAAACGTGAACTTGAAACAAGTTGGCTGGAGCACAGCAGATGTTGTTTGTCTCCTCCTCCTTCGATTCAAAAGACTGTACAATTTCAAAAGCTTAAAACAAGTGCACTGAGATGTTCATACTGCTCAAGTCTATTACATATATAGTCAGATGTATAACTGACTTCAAAAAAAAAAAGAAAGTAGCATCCTTTGAGTCTTTTGTGTTTATGTAGTAGATGCATCTGTGAGATGCGGAACTTCCTCTTGTGCTGGTGGAGGAGGGTCCTCACACTGATTGGTCGTTTCAGAGTCTGCCTGCTCAGGATTGGACTGGGGCTCATCTGTGGATGGTCCTGGGGTTTGAGTACAGTTGATTTGTTCCATGACAATGGGAGGTGGCTAAGGACGAAATGAGACACATTTGATGAAAGTACAATTTTAAATTCAACTGTTTAAAAAGGCAATTAAATTCTAAATATTTCTATATATACATATATACACTACTATTCAGAAATTTGGGGTCAGTAAGAGTTTTTTTTAAACATTCAAATAAAAATACTCAGCAAGAACGCCTAATAAAAATATAGTAAATAAAAAACATTTGTGATCTTGTATGTTGTTTCAAATGAATGCTTATCTACTTTCTATTCATTGAAAAATCTTAAAGAAATTACCTAGGTTTCCACAAAATCAACATTTTTTTTGTTTATCAAATTAGCACCAGAGAATAATTTAGGAGGGACACTGAATATCACTGGAATATTACATTTTTGGAATACATCCTATTAGAAAAAGAGTTATTTTAAATTGTATTTCAGTCAAATGAATCCAGCCTTGATAACTTGGTAACCAAAATGATTAAAAATCTCGCCCACCCCTTTTGAATGGTAGTGTATATATAAAGACAGCAATACCAATCCAATTGCAATTTAAGCAGAAGAAAAAAAAATGTTAGAATCACTTCAGAAGTGAGAATGAGAAATGGCTTTTTGATCTATAACTATAACTGAAAAAGCATACAGGAAATCACCATAGATTAACTCAAGACCAACAAATCTCCAGTCCGATTATTAGATTAAAAGCTTGAACGCGGTTGGCTAAAGAGCCGAGGAAATGAAACATAAGCCCTCTTTTGGCACACACAGATCTCTTACCAGACCTAAAGGAGAGATCTGGTGTTTATCAACCCATTGTGATGTAAAACGCTGGATTTAACTTGTGTTTATCAGTCCGAAGCACAGCATTTCCTAATACTGTAGTTGACACAAAACATTTTGGGATATAACAAGTTCAGTCAAACAGGCATTTGTCTAAAACCTTCAAAATCCCTAAAAAAAAAATCTCCTTTTACTGCAGGAGGTAGAATGTCTATTGAGGGAAGATCTTAGATCTATTATTGTAAAAGTTTCTAAACATTTTCAACAAATGCCTGTGAAACTAAAAGAAGTAGATTCCTTGCAAAGAAGAATTATACGGATTGGAAAATGACCTATTCCTAAGGTTGAAACCGAAACCCCTCCTTTTAAAGAGAAGAAAACACCCACAGTAAAAATGAGAGCAAAATAAGAGCGGAGCGAAAACACGTGGGTGAATTTACTCAACTGTAAGTCTAGTAACTGTACATAACCCTAGAACTTTTCCGACTGCAGAAGGCACTCATATCAAACTGGTATTCACCACAAATCCACTTCCTGTCCAGAACAAAGGCAGCTCCTTGCGCCACAGTGCCACCGCAAGGCTGGTGAGAAGCGTGCAAGGCACCAGGTATAAGAGGGCAGGCTGACCCATCTGCATCAGTGCCAGGGCCACAAATGTGATGAGAAGACCGATGCCGTAGCCTAAAAAAAAAAAAAAAAAAAAAAGATCAGATTCAGTCTTTAAATGAGAGGCACAGCGCACTAAATAACTCCATAAAAGCTTGAAACATACAACATGTATGAATTTAAAAAGGTAGTTAGCGTCTTACCAATAGTACAGGCCAGGAAGTAAATTCGAGAAGTCTGCATGAGAATGTCAAATCTGTGACAATATGCTACCAGCAGACCTGAGGAAACAAAACGTCATTATTAAAATGTACAAGAATTCCAAGAAATCAGATCCAAGAGTTTTGTTTTTGTTAACACCATTAATAAAACCAAGCTTGCCTAACGGCGTCATTTTCTTTCGAAGGTGTATGCAAATTTTGACAACGCTAAATATTTTTTCTACGGATCCTGGAAATGCGTTCATCGTGATAGCGATGCAGTGATGTTACCTGGTACCAAGATATCCCCGAAGCCCAGGAGAGAGAACGGCCGGTCACACAGGACCAGAGGAGAAGAATTCAACCTGGGCACTTTCAGCACCATGGGAAGCTAATTAAGACAGACAAGCCACATTTTACACCAAAATATGTCATTTAAATATATGCTTATTCAAACACAAAAAAACCCATATTCCTACCTTCTCATGAGTAGAGGAATCAGAGGGACCAGCCGCAACCTCTACCATGATACTTTCCCCACTCTGCAAAGAACAACATACAACAATATATGCCAAATAATATAAAATTCCATGGAATGGTTAAAAAAAAACCCTCATACCTCAGTTAAGAGTGGTGTGATGAAAACAAAAAACACATCATAGACAAACAGCACCACCAACAGCAGAGTGCAGGCCTACAACGAGAAGAAGTGGATCGTCACCACGTACTAAATAGGTTACGATGGCAACGTCAACATCTAGCCGCATTTTAAACTCACTTTGAAAGTGGGCAGCCGAATTGTTTTCAGCATGTAGAGGCAGAACGCGATGCCTAGCGCATCCTGAAGTATCCACGCCCACCTAGGGAACATGACTTCTCATTAGATACCCTTATAATGCTACAAGCGTCAAAACCTAAAGTGTTCCGTTCTTACTGGTCTTCATTGCGGAAAACTCCCCAAGTGACACTGACTCCTATACAGAAAGCCGAAAGGATCAGCATGCGCACCTGTGGCCGCTTGTGACAGTATGGCAGGTTGTTCTCAGGTATCCTGTCAACACAAAACAAAGCTTTTCCGTCAATACAAAAGTCAAAACGCAATCGTATCTAGTCTCTTTCACGAACATCTCTAACCTGCATTTCCCAAATGGTATTCTTCGGACAAAAGGCCAAAGACAGCTGTACAATCCCACAGCAGATGCCAGGCAGAACGTTGCGATAGTCATATACACTGCGAAAGAATCAAATAAATCAAGATTAAACTAAATATATAGACGGTTTACTGAAAGATGGTAATAGCCGATTCATTTATTTACCCAATTGGTCGTAGAAGAAATACAAGAGCACCAGCATAGAGCAACACATGACCACGAACACGCAAATCATGATGGGGGTGACGTCAACCGTTTCCTCGTCTTGTTTCTCAGCACCGTCGTCCCTCTTGTGCTTCATGTAACGTCTAAAAGCACAAAGATGGATAAATTCTGCAGGCTGTCAGCTTTAACACTACTTCATTTTGTAACCTGTTCCTCAAGGGCACAATTCTTACTTTTTAATGTCTCTGCTGCCAGCCCAATATCCCCCGACAGCCACGGTGCCCACCGCCATCAGGAAGATGAGCACCATGTTGTAGTCCACCACCGGTTCGTTTGGTGCATACATGGCCACCTGTCTTTTCTCTCCAAATGTCTAAAGACAGAATTTAAAAAAAAATCTAAACCAAGTGATCACTTACTGCTTTCTATTAAAATAACAGGTGTATATGAAGTAATGCAAAACAAGTACAGAACATGCACTCTGTCACTGTTTTTATTGCATGCAATTGAGAATTGAGAACTGGGACAACATGTTTTGGACCACATAGGTATTTCTTAGTTAATTCTGCAAATTTGGGGAAATGGGCCTTATGGATGATCCACCTCCATTAGCTCAAATCAATAGAATCAATGTACTGATTCTATTATATAAAACAAAGACTTATGCACCCCCTCTACATTATAAAAACTTAATAATACCAAACTGCAATTGCCCATGTTTCTCTTTTCGAACAAAAGCAGCTGAGTGCATTTATTCAGCAATCACAATCGCAAACAATACAGTCGAGACCTCATGATACTTTAACATTTTACATAGTTGTCAAAATCATTGTAATGTTATTGCTAATATTTAAAATCTCACCCAGACTTAATTACAATATGAGTTAAAGCGAGTTAAACTTACCTTACTGATTTCCAACATGTCTTTATAGCTTAGCAAGGCCACTGGGATGCCTATCTCTTCATACTGGGACTTGTTGCCTGAGGGTGGAGTCTGTAAATCATTTTAAATATGTGTGAAAATGTTTCAACGAATGTTCATGGCCTCATTTTTGGCGTTATGATGTGTTACCAGTCTGTCTTTGCTGACGATCAGAAGTCCCTTGGCACCGTTGATCTGGGCCAGTCTGACTTTTTCATAGAAAGTGCAATTTCCTCTCATCACCATTGGGATGCTGTTAGGGAAGCCACCCTCGGGTACATCAGAAGGGGAGCACAGCACAGAGGTGGTGAGATCATAAGTCTGCAGCCGTGCCTGAGGAAAATTGCAATTGATTTAAAATCCAACATTAAGAGATCAGGGGATTTCTATGTGTGTGTATAAAACGTGAATTGGTACTTACCGCTTTACTGAGGTCCTGAGGTAGTCGAGCCCACTGAGAGTTGAAGAAGATGCAGTAATCTTTGCCTTTGCTGTTCCCCCCATCGCTGAAATGTGCCATGCCATATTCACCTAAAACCTGTGAATCAAAATGGATGCAGCAACAGGTCTGTGCATAAGGTGTAAAGACAAAAACATTGGAAAAGGGGGAAGGAATGCATATATGTCTGGAGCAAATAGGTGAACTTGTAAAATGTATACAATTCGACAGAAAAAAAGTCAATTAAGCATTTGTGCATGTATTAGCTACATGTATTTAGTTAAATGGTTTTACTTAAACTCGCAGGACCACTTCAGAAAGGGTCCTGTTTTACTGAGATTTACTATATTACACTATTCATTAAATGAATAATTTAATCATTTAAGAAGAATTTAATGTGTGTTCGCCATTATGTTCTTATGGTGTATAATAACAGCTTACTGTCACCCACACAAACCGATCATCATGTTAGCATATGACACTTAATTACATAAACATAAACCAAAATAACACAAAATGCGATATTATACTCCAAATATGAAAATAACACATTACTTAATCAAAATACAAACAAATGTTTGTATTTTGTTTGTAATGTTTGAAAAAGGTCACTAAATTGAAAAAAATAGTATAAATACTACCTTGCTTTTTTTTCTGGAAATTCATACTTCTTACTAAATACAATTATATAATAAAGTACTGCAAACAAAAGGGCTTTTATTTGTATTTACATTATTCTTCCGTTACAATTACTGACATTCTCTGTGTACAGTATAACTGCTTGCACAAGTAATAATCAAATGAAAATGAAGCAAAAATGAGAATTTGTCGCTCTTTTGGTCAGTGTTTTGAATTAGTTTTGCTTTTACAGCGTGTGGTCAACGGGAGCGCGAGAGCACTCGGCCGCGCGGCCCCCCAAAACATGCACGAGCACATCCTACTGAAGTCCACCGCAAGCTAATCGTACGTAGCATGTAGCTAGCTAGCAATCATCAGCAAAAAATTAAACACACTGGGTTACGTTACAGACCCGTTGAGGAACCCACCAAAAATACCACGGATTCTTTTGTTTTCTTGTGTCTTACCTGTTCGATAAAAAGCGCTGCCCAAAGAAGACTTGACAAAAATCGCATGATGCCTGATTGTTGTCGTCTCCCCCATCCGCACTGCCCTCCTCCGACTCAGCTATCAGCTGTTTACGCTTATCCCGCCCACGTTCTGCAGTACGCTGCCCCCATTGGCTAACTTCGTCCGCTTGCGAACGTCCACTCTCGTTCTATTGGCTCTCGCGCTAATCAATTATATTTTAGTCACGGCTCCACTTCTTAACATACAAAATAGTAATTTCTTAGTGACATCATATTTTACGGCCAGTTTTGCAAAACCACTAGGCATGTGCATTTAAATCATTTGTTGTTTTTTCCTTTACTTATTTTATTCAATCTATGCCTTTCTTACACAGAAACAGCAACCAGTCTGGTTTCAGAATTTTACATTCGGCCGAGACTGGTTTTCAAATGATCCCCCTGACCTACCCCTACCCTGTATAAACACCCTGATTTGTTAACTCCCCTTACATTGCCTGCCGATATCTATACTTGTAGTTGTTGAAGCCTGGCTGGAGAAGATTGGATAAAGCGGAATCTACATCTTTGATACTTATCTTGTTAGATCTGTCTGCTGCTTTTGATACAATTAACCACTAGATCCTCCTGTCAATGCTATTGGCATCTCAGGAACTGCACTCCAGTGGTGGAGCGTGTGCTTAGCCTTGGCCTTGTAGACTTTGGGCAAAAATTTTAACCAATCACACACAATTCTGTTGAGCTTATGAATGCAGTGGCCAATCAGAGGTGTTCAGATGAATTCCCTCATCAACAAAGCACAGATGTATGCAAAAAGTAAGAGAATCATTTCACAGTATGCTTCAGTGATTATAACAATATTCTTTGAGTTCTTGCAGTAGGTCAAAGTTAGTGATAATGTCACATTCTATATAACGTATTTGCTCTTTGAATAACTATTAAAAGTAAATGTTACGTAATTATCAGTTTCTAATGTTTTTATTCAATTGTAACCATGTTCAATACAAATTCAGACCCATTTAATATATTTTAATAGCCTACATGACCTCCATGTCTGGTTCTTGCCTAAAAAGATGGGTTTATGATGTTTAATAATACATTTGGCAGTTTTTAGCTTTACCCTGTAATTGGTTCACCCTCCACCTGAGTCCAGTGGTTTGAGTCTGTCCTCTCAGATAAGTCCTTCAAGGTATCTTGGAGAGGTAAGGTGTCCAAGTTGCAACATCCAGCTACTGTGGTGCCTAAGGGCTCGTTTCTTGGACCACTTCTCTTCTCTGTCTGGGTTTTGTCATTCAGAAATGTGGCTTTTTATACTACTGCTATGCTGATAACATTCAATTCTACCTCTCATTCCGTCCTGATGATCTGATAATAGCTGCTTGCATCTCAGCTTGCCTAACAGACATTTCTTATTTCTTGCTGGATGAAAGACTATCACCTTCAACTTAACTTTGCCAAGACAGAACTGATTGTGATTCCAACAAACCCATTCACATTTTCCCCATCCGGTAAGGCACATAACCCATAACTCCATAGAACAGGCAGAAACCCCGGAGCTATGATTGATAATCAGCTGAATTTCTCAAACTACATTGCTAGAACATTAGGGTAAGTGAGACTTGTCATAGCACTTGCTTATCTTTGCTTATTTGCTGATTTTGATTGCTTCCAATGCCCTTATTTGTATGTCACTTTGGAAATGACAAAATGTAAACTACTTCATATCGTCCTATTTTTGTTCCATGTTTTTATATTTAATAATCTACATTATAATACTGTATGAAATTATCATATATTGAATATTCTTAATGTTATTTTGAAGAGAAGAAATAAACTAATTACAATTTTTACAAAAGAATCAAGTGATTGAAGATGGTAGCAAATGAGCATCATCTTTTCCACCGACAGATATTATCTGTAAATAAGCATATTGTCAAATCAGAAGATGGTTAACACTGGTAACGCTGGTGACATATTATTGACTGTCTGTTTCTCTGCTTTTCACAGATTGCCAAATGTCAAATGAGTTGAAAATGACTTTTGTGGGTTTTCAAAATACTAATGTGATTACAGCTATTGCTCTCAATAAACATATGAAATGCAAGCTGAAAATATGTCATATGATTATATCTAGAATAAATGACATAATTACAAACTTACAAAGCCTACTATTGTTTGCTTGACTTGCAGTAAAAGATTATGCGAGGCGTCTTAAGTTCTTAAGTTATACACATGCTCAATATATATTGTATATATATATATATATATATATATATATATATATATATATATATATATATATATATATATATATATATATATATATGATTTATAATTATACGGTTAATTTATTTATTTATTTTCCAGACAAACGCATTCTTTAATTCATCTATACTTTTTTACATGTGAGTTATGGGCCTGTTGTAGTAACAGTGACAAAGGAAGAATGCGAAACAAGCCCGTTCAAGTGTCCTTTAACCTCAGATCAGTGCTTGCACCTGGCAGACGCTTAATAACAGGTATTCGCAGTGACATCATCCTGCGGTGGCGTCTCGATGATGTCACTGAAAAAGCCACGCCTTTCCTGAGCGCAGCGACCGGAAAATACCCATTGGCTGAGGAATGCGGCGGCGTTAAGGTATGTAACAAACTCTCGGCGTTTTCTTCTTCTAGCTAGATTTGTCATAGATAACGCCATTAAAAACACATAAGAAAACGTCTTTTATATATATATATACCGTAATGTGTTTTGTTTGTAGCTGGCGTAGCTTGCCGGCGTTCGATGGTCGTTTCTTTTACAAGTTAGCCAGATGGCTACCTTGAAATAGTGCTTCGGTAGATGTTTTGTGGATTATTATCGTAATAAACTTATTTTGTATTTCTCTCACGAAACTATTGGCCGTATTTCAACTTGTTTTTGGCCGTGAAACTGTACCTCTGAGTTAAAATAAATGACTGTTGTTGTTGTTGTAGTTATCTTTATACATTAAGGTAGGAAACATGACTTACAGCATAGCTTTTGAAATGCCATTTAGTGTGAGTGTGTACTGCACGGCACTGTTAAGATATTAGCTGTTCAACAATAAAGAAACAAAAGAGAATCTGGCAACACTGATTTATGACTTTAGGTAATGACGTAAGTAGGAATAGAATTCCCACATTCTGCACATGGAACTTCTCATTCCCATGTCAGTTTAAAATCCAATTTCCTGTGAGGTCAAGAGTAAATACCAAAACATGTGCGCTCTAGAAACCATTTATAGTCATTGTCAACAAAGTTTCAAAATCTTTAGTGGGCTGAAGATAAAGTCAAAACCGTGAAACTAAACTAGATGTTATTTCTGGTCATTTTCAAGCAGATTGGTTCATTTGAAGTCAGCAAATCATGGCTGGCTTCAGGCAGGAGGATGTGGAGCTGTACTATGAAATGGGAGAGGAGTTAGGAAGGTAAGAGATGTCATTTCCATCCGTAAAAACTAGTTTAACCTGATTTTAAGTGATCTAACGCATAGTGAATAAAACAAAGATTAAGACTTGAATTAGCCCAATGATCTTAATGTTTGATTAAGCGCTGTATTTGTGTAGTTATGACAGCTCTTTAATAAAAAAAGCAAGTGAGTACATCAGTGTTTTGGCCTAAAGTTGCCAAGGGAACATTGTGTTTGTGCTTATCAGTGCGGTGTAACAACAAATATTATGAGAGTCCTACCATTTAAAAATCCCCAGCACAGTGACTTAATCATCTGCAAACACAAGCCTGGCCTTTTTTTTCCTATATATGGATGTGGAGGTTTCTGTGCTGTGCTGCTGCAGCATGACATCACTGCTTTACAATGCATACGCTCGCTCTCTGAGCCTGAGAACAGCTGGAGTGCAAATGAGACTACAGAGAGGACCATCAGGAGAATACTTCAACCACACATTTTATCTGACTTTTTAATGGTTTTCTTTGCTTGCATTATGCAGCATTTATAATATTTACCACAAAAAGTTACTCTCCAATTATTTTAGAAAAGTTATGAGCCTTGGTTTTGTGGAACATATTTCTGTTCCCATCCCTTATCTTATAGCAATGTCATAAATTCTTCTTTTTAATTTCTGTTTTCTCTGTGTATCATATTACACTGTTTTCCAGTGGGCAGTTTGCTATTGTGCGTAAATGTAAAGAAAAAAGCACAGAAACAGAATATGCTGCTAAGTTTATCAAGAAGAGACGGCTGTCATCTAGCCGACGAGGTGTGAGCCGAGAGGAGATCGAGCGAGAGGTGAACATCCTTCGAGAGATCCAGCACAGCAACATCATCACCCTCCATGACATCTTTGAGAATAAAACCGACGTGATCCTGATTCTGGAGCTGGTGTCTGGAGGAGAACTCTTTGACTTCCTGGCTGAGAAGGAGTCACTGACTGAGGAGGAGGCCACACAGTTCCTCAAGCAGATCCTGGATGGAGTTCACTACCTTCACTCGAAACGCATAGCACACTTTGACTTGAAGGTGAGCACTAGGAGGATTTGTTTTAAAAGAACAGTTCACACAAAGATGAAAATTTGCACTTGCTTAGGCCGTCCAACATGTAGTTATTGTCATGGCAACAGCATTACATCATTTGTGGATCCTCTGCAGTGAATGGGTGCCGTCAGAATGAGCTTCACAAGTAATCCACAGTCTAATACTTCCCATCATCTTGGGAAATTAATACATGATTGTTATAAATCCATCAATAAGGTGTTTTTAACTTCAGACCTTTGCTTCCTGTTGCTGGGGATAAACTGTTAAAACCCCAGGACCAGATGTGTGGAATGAAGTCAGAGATAAGCACACATCCAAGATTATTATTTGGGAATCAGCACCTCAGAGCAAGCCAAAATATGTGTCTCGGACACTCCTTTGATACCTGTATTTCGACAGCACCGTCTTCTCAGCTCTTTACAGACAAGGATGACAACACACACATACAGAGCACTTATCTGCTTCTCAAGACCACCTAGATCTAACAAACATCTTATCAGTACAGTTGGTTACACACATACTATGTAGTTAATCTTAGAGAGTGGAAATGCAGGACAAAATAGAATTCTTCAATTATCTATATGACACGCATGAATATCACAGTTCTCTCCATTTCTCGTAGCTCACGTAGATGAGAAGGGGGTAGGGGGTCATCCTGATTTCTTACCATGGCTCTGTAAAAGCAGCACTTTTACTCTTCCAGTCTTGCTATAGAAATTAGACAGTTCTGTCTATATTGACTATATAGATGGCATTATTACTTGAATCAAAGATAATGAGAGAATGAATATCAATATTAATATAAAGGATATGGCAGCATTCAATCCTTTCCTGTACTATTCTACACAATCCATAACAATGCTTCATTCACTGCAGAGGATCGATTTAGTGAGCAAGTGATGTAATGCTAAATTTCTCCTTATCTGTTCCAACGAAGAAACAAACTCCTCTGCATCTTGGATGTCCTGAGGCTAAATACAATTTTAGCAGTTTTTCATTTTAGGTGAACTAATGTGGATGCATCTGTCAAAATGTTATTTTGGGGGGGAGCATGGAAACATGTATTACAACCATCTTGAATCACTTTGCTTTCAGCCAGAGAACATAATGCTGCTGGATAAAAATGTACCGAACCCCAGAATCAAGCTCATAGATTTTGGAATTGCTCATCAGATTAAGGATGGAAATGAATTTAAAAACATCTTTGGAACTCCTGAGTTTGTTGGTGAGAATTTGAGATTATTAAAACACTTAATCATTTTTATTCTTATTTATGATAACATAATCTTTGTCATGCCTTTTTAACCTTTTGTAGCACCGGAAATTGTGAATTATGAGCCTCTTGGCCTGGAGGCAGATATGTGGTGAGTCTTCGCTATCAATGATATTTTTGAAATATTGGTTAGATTGTTAATAAATTATATTCAGTTTCAGTTGTTTATTTTTTGATGATAAATAATTATTTTGTGATTGTCTTTTCTCCAGGAGCATCGGAGTTATAACATATATTCTGTAAGTTTATCACATCACATAAATGACTTGTCTGACTCCATTGATTACATACTTTTTCTCCACCCAGATGATGCAGTTTTACTTTGCTTGACTAATATTAGTGCATTATTAATTGTCTGTAGCTTGAGTGGTGCTTCTCCGTTTCTTGGAGAGACCAAACAAGAGACGCTCACCAACATTTCAGCTGTCAACTATGACTTTGATGAAGAGTACTTCAGCAACACAAGTGAGCTTGCCAAAGACTTCATTCGCCGACTGCTGGTCAAGGATCCAAAGTTAGTAAAATCTAGCATTGTAACTTACATTATTAAACGTTATGTAATGTAATAAAGTCATGTAATAATTAATGTAATAAGTAAATAATGTAATAAAAGAAAAAGCAAAAAGTGCATAAGAAAATTACTCAAGTTTAAACAAAAATAAAATATCAAAATATTTGTAAATACTATAATGGTACATGTATAACGCTAATACAAGCCTCATTTGTTTTAATTTAATATTTGCTTTTTACTTTCAGGAAGAGAATGACAATCGAGGACAGTCTCCAGCACCCTTGGATCAAGGTTCGAATATTTCTCTTCTTCTCCCTCTTTAGTTTTTGTCACCATTTGAGCGATGCTTGACTAGTTCCCATCCCATCGCCTCATACAGGTGATCAAGAGGCGTAATGTTCGGCCTGAGGAGAGCGAGCGCAAGACCGAGCGCAGGCGTCTAAAGACCACCCGTCTGAAGGAGTACACTATCAAATCCCATTCCAGCATGCCTCCCAACAACACCTACATCAACTTTGAGCGCTTCTCGCAGGTCATGGAGGAGATCGCAGCAGCCGAGGACGGCCTGAGAGAGCTGGAGAAGAACCAGCGCTCCTGTGCTGAGGACGTGGCCGCCCTGCTCTCCATCTATGAGGAGAAAGAAAGCTGGTACAAGGAGGAGAACGAAAGCATCGCTGCAGACCTCAATCAGATCAAACAGGAGCTGCAGAGAGCACAAGCCCTGCGCAGACAGAGCCAGGAAGAGGCCCGCGCCACCATGTTGTCGGCCAATGCTCTCAAGCGCAAGTTTGGCCGGTTGGAGAACCGCTATGAAGTGCTCGCTGAGCAGATGGTCTCCGAGGTGCGCTGGGTTGAAGAGTTGGTGCGCTCGATTTCAGCTGAAAATGACACTCGCAGCACGGGCATGGCTTGACCTGCTCTGTTTGCTTTCTGAATGCTTTATCTAATATATTCGCTTGATATGTGCAGGGCAGATATAGAGTATTAAACTTAGCAATAAGCTTCATGTAAGGTTGAAGAGTTCGTGTCACTCCTAGAACAAAAGCACTGCAAAATGGTATTTTCTATAAATGCTAAGTGAGGGTGTATAAATAAATATATAAACAGGGACAGGGTGTGCATGTGCTTCTGTGCATTGCAGTATACTTATGTGATGCCAGTCTCTTAAAGTTGTATTTAGTACTTTTATTCATCACCTCAAAAATACACATGCTGAATTAGTAGATAAAAATTTAGTTTATTTCCAACTATATTACATATATTAATGTACATTGTGAGTAACGCACTACACAGTCCTCTATGAGGAATTGAAAAATTTCAAGATGCCAGTTGCTTTTGTTGCTCTCCATGTCCACTTTTCCTATGCAAATTGAATTCAAATTTTATGATGTGAGACAAAGAGAAATGACTTATACACTTGATAGTCCTAAATGCTGTCTTGAACGATCTGTACATATATTGAATATTCAGTAAGCTGCTTCTGTACCTATGACAATTTTAAAGGGACAGTTCCCATAAAAATGAAAGTTTGTTCTTTTACTCGCCCTCGTAACTTTCCAAATCTGTGTGACTTTTTTTTTTTTTGTGTGTGTGTGGAAAGCAAAAGATTTTTTTTTTCTTTGCCATAGTTTGAGAGGCTTGGAGTAACATGAGAGTGAATAAATGATGGATTTAATTTGTAATTTTTTTTTTTTTTTTTTTTTTTTTGGGTGAACTATTGTTAAACACTTGTTTAAAACACACACTTCAAACATTCCTTTTTTTGTATGACATTCCATATGTGAGTGAGCATCAGTATCTTAAAATGGTTGTGCTCATTTGTAGTTAAGTCATAGCGATATTCATGTCCATTTGCTTATAGTACTGTACCAGTTATGTTTTATTTACAAGTTTATATATACACATCAGAAAAGTACATTCAAATAAAAGAATTGAAGAAGAATACAGTTACAATGGCTTTATTTGGTGTGTGTGGGCTAAGCTAAAGGAATGCACTGGGAAGTGTAGTGTTTTATCACTCTGAACATTTGTCAACCTCTTTATCTTAATGTCTAGAGATGTTGAAAGTCCCAGAGTTTTAATTAAACAATATCTTTTTCCATCTCTATTGTAACATAATCGTGTTTTGATGCTCAGATAAACATTTGGATTTTTGGGGTCTCGTAAATGCAACTGTTTACTTTGAAATTTCAAACCATCTATGAATATTCTGAGATCCGTTAGCTTTCCATTAGATGTGTTAACATAAATCTGCAGTGCATGTCTCTATGAGGACATGAAAAAAATATCTCCAGGGAAAAACTGAATGTTTTCTAAAACAGCAATATATAATTATTTCTCAGAGCACAGATAAGGCCCTTACAACAACATTGTAGCTATACTGACGTAGCTTCCACTCACAACCAGAGGGACAGCACATACACAGTCCAGCCTCAGTGAACAAAACATAGCTGGTTCAGCCCTGATCCAGATAAACTTCCTTCCCTGTCAGACTAGATCGCTTTAGTTTGTGTCTTTCTCAGGATGGCCAGGTCCAGTTCAGCCCAGAACACCTGTAACTGGATTATGGCTCTCCTGGCGCTGTGGTCCATGGTCTCTCTGATCGTCATTGTGGTTTGGGCCACCTGGCCTCCCTTAGCTGGCGTTACACAATGTAGAGCAGCACAACATGCCTTAATTGAGAAGATGGATGGAGCTCAAGTGATGAAGGAAAAAGAGCAAGAGGTCTTGAAATCTGCACTGAAACTGAGCTTAGAGAACCAGACCAAACTGCAAGAAGAGCTGGGAGGTCTTCTAGAGAGCCAAAGGAAAACAAATGCATCTCTAATTGAGAGTCTGCAACTGCAAGTGAGTGCCAAGAAGCGATGAATGTGTGTTGAATCTTTGTACTGAGTTGGTTGGTGCATAATGTCAGAGTACCATGGTGTTTCTCTCTGTTCACAGTTAAAACTGATGCAGAAAGAAAATTATCGGAATTGTTTTTTATAAAGGTGATACTGTTTTTATTGAATTTGTACCCCATTTTAGATGACCCTAAAGAAAAATTTAACAGCTTTGGAAAATCAAAGACTCATGCACCAAAACAATCAAGCAAGGTTTTTTTCTGAGCTGACTCAACAGCAGGGTAAGAGAGAGCCTAAAATGGAAATATTTTGCATAAACGATAAAGTTGTCTCAGCCAAAGACGTCATCTGCATATTTTCAACGAGAGCATAATTATCTGTTTATAGATAAGGTGCGTAATGTGATGGGCTACTCTAAGCGTGTGATAAAGAATATATATTTCCTAACAATGTTGATCGTAAATATTTTTTTTATTAATTGCATTAGCTTAATTAGCCTTAGTTTGGCTTCAGGATAAGTATAAATATAAAAATAAATGTATGTAAGCATTATTTTGCCTCTCGCAGCCCTTATGGAGGTTCTGTGGGTGAATCTGAGCAGTGAGTCTCATCACTTGGATTCATGTGCAGCTCTACGGGATTCAGCGAGCAGCCTGCAGACGGCAGCAGTCAGTCAGAGGAAAGCCTGTGAATCCAAAACAGCTTACCTTGCCAAGCAACTGTGAGTGATTATAAGTAGACTTTATATATCATAAAAGAATTTCATTTTACATGTTTTTTTTTCGCTTCTTTATCAATTTTACAGAGAGAACTGCAAGGTTAATGTATGAGGAAGAGAAGACTTCTATAACATCACTGCATCGTATAAACTTAAATAATTAACTACAGATGTTATGCTTTATTATATCTGATCATTTTTTTTTTTTGACATTTCCATAGTAGATTAAATAAATGATGATGTATAATGTTGTCATTGTGGAAATAAAGTTTTTGTTAATATAAAGAATTTGTTATATATATATTTGTTTTCAATTAATGAATTCTTTGTCTCAATACATACCAGAAATGTAAGAAAGAAAAGAGAAGATAAGATACATATTTCGTTGGGTTTTTTTTTTTTTTTTTTGTTTGTTTTTATTCAAGTTTTGGAAAGATGTGGTTTATAATTATTGGGGAAAAAAATAAAGAAAGAAAAACAATGAGGCTGTTTTTTAAAAGGGGGAATAGCAGAAGAACTCAAACAGCTTCCTGATTGAAACTGAAACACTGTTCAACTTGATGACGACCGAACGCCTCGTAAACGGCCACTGTCTAGTGAATAGCTGCTTAGATACTAATACTCCACGTGAGAGCACACGTTTTACTGTACAATTTATTTCAGTTTACGCTTTCTAAAAACAGCAGCAACTAATCCTTCTGCAGATGTAGGGTAAGTTACTATAACACGCGCTGCCTGGCCGTGTTTACGTTGGTTTTCCGTGGAGCTGCTAGTGCTAGCACACAGCGCTCCTAGTCAACACGTCTTTTATGTTTTTATGGTGTTTATCGCGTTTATTATTATATGTGTTGTATTTTGAGCGTATATACCGTTGCATCCGTCGTCATATGGCTTTTATAAGGTTTATTTTTGCGAATGTTTTTAGCTCAAGCACTTGGTTTATGCCAGTTCCAGTATCTCAGCAAACCCAAGTATTTGACGTTAGAGGAACTAACAGCAGCTTTACGAGATGAATTTCTCTATATGCTCGTTAGTAAGTTTAGTGTAGTCTGTCTTGCGGTTGCTGGAACCTTCTTTTAGTTCGATATATCGAATACAGTCAAATTAATTTAACGTCAAATGTTTTTGATTACATGAAAAGCTCTTAGTTTATTTGTTTTATTGTCAGGCTCTTGGTTGCTGTGGGGATTTTTAATTCTGTAAAACTTAAATTGTTTTATGGTCACGATTTACAGTTAGTAATAGACGTCACTATGGTTTTCTTTGCAGCTCAGCATAATGAGACCAAACTTGGTTGTGCCAGTGTTTTGAGACCTCTATGGTTGCAGGAATGAGCTCTTTGCGTCTTCGAAGGAATCCTCACAGGACACGTCGCAATGTTTTGGAAGTTCCTGCAGAACTTAACAAACCTGTTTCAGGTAACAAAGCTTCCATCTTGCATGGTAAAGGAACCACAGTATTGCAAGAGATAAATTCTGCAGAATCATGTGGACAGAGAACAACCAAGAAGGAGAAAGCTCAAGCAACAAACAACGATGCTCTTCCTGGCGTGTCAGCTTGTTTACAGAAATCAGCACATCACCTAAATGGATTGGTGTCCTCAAATTCACATGAACTTGAGCCATCAGAGACATCAAAAATATCCTGCAAGGGAAGAAAAAAAAAAGTCATTCAACTCAGTGAGAAAGAAATAGCTGCTAGCAAAGAAATACCGGACAATTCTTTACATAATTCTTGCCCAGAACAACACGTAATCTCTCAAAGAAACAAACATTATCGGCACTCTAAAAAAACTCAGAACAATCAGACCCCCTCTGATGTTTCTACAGGTCTTCACACATGTACTACATCTCCTCTTCTTGATGAGGAGATCTCCTGCTACACTAACAGTGATTGTAGCTCTATACCATGCACCCCGAAACGGGGCAGGCCCCGAACCAGGCCTCTCTTTAGCTCCACACCGACCTCAGACTTCCAACCCCTCTCTCCAAAAAGAGCTAAGAATAGTTGGACACAACATAGTCATCAGAATGCCAAAGGGTCCAGTCGATTAAAGGTTTGTGTGACAATGATTATTGCATTATCGTTTGCTAAATGTGATGCAATTTGTGGCTTAACTTTTTTTTCATGTGGTATTCCTGTTAGACGCCTCCTACAGACGTTACATCATCTACACCTCAGAGGCTCACAGGAGCAGGGAGGACGAGAGGTCGCAAAAAAAAGAATGTGGAGGAACAGCTGATTACCTCTCCAACAATTAAACAATGGAAGAGTGCAACATCTGATCTAGAAGCTCCTCAGGAAGAGCCTGATGAGACACCGCCTGCAAATGAAGCTCACTTTGATACCCAGATGCCAGAGCATTCTACAAACGTTACAACATCTAGACCTCAGAGGCTAGCAGCAGCAGGGAAGACAAGAGGTCGCAAGAAAAAGAAAGTGGAGGAACATCCAATTGCCTCTTTATCAGTGAAACAATGCAGGAAGAGTGCAAAATCCAATCTAGAAATTCCTCAGAAAGAGCCAGCTGTTGAGAATCTGTCTGCAAATGAAGCTCATGTTGAAACTCGGATGCCAGATGCTCCTACAGATACATCATCTAGACCTCAGAGGCTAACTGCAGCAGGAAGGCCAAGAGGTCGCAAGAAAAAGAAAGTGGAGGAACAGCCAATTGCCTCTTTATCAGTGAAACAATGCAGGAAGAGTGCAAAATCCAATCTAGAAATTTCTCCGATAGAGCCAGCTGTTGAGAATCTGTCTGCAAATGAAGCTCATGTTGAAACTCGGATGCCAGATGCTCCTACAGATATACCATCTAGACCTCAGAGGCTGACTGCAGCAGGAAGGCCAAGAGGTAGCAAGAAAAAGAAAGTGGAGGAACAGCCAATTGCCTCTCCATCAGTTAAACAATGCAGGAAGAGTTCAACATCTGATCTAGAAGGTCCTCAGGAAGAACCAGCTGTTGAGACGTCATCTGCAAATGAAGCTCATGTTGAAACCCAGATACCATCTAGACCTCAGAGGCTAACTGCAGCAGGAAGGCCAAGAGGTCGCAAGAAAAAGAAAGTGGAGGAACAGCCAATTGCCTCTTTATCAGTGAAACAATGCAGGAAGAGTGCAAAATCCAATCTAGAAATTTCTCCGATAGAGCCAGCTGTTGAGACGTCATCTGAAAATGAAGCGCATGTGGAAACCCAGATACCATCTAGAACTCAGAGGCTAACAGCAGCAGGGAGGCCAAGAGGTCGCAAGAAAAAGAAAGTGGAGGAACAGCCAATTGCTTCTCCATCAGTTAAACAATGCAGTAAGAGTGCAACTTCTGATCTAGAAGGTCCTCAGAAACAGCCAGCTGTTGAGACGTCGTCTGAAAATGAAGCTCATGTGGAAACCCAGATACCATCTAGAACTCAGAGGCTAACAGCAGCAGGGAGGCCAAGAGGTCGCAAGAAAAAGAAAGTGGAGGAACAGCCAATTGCTTCTCCATCAGTTAAACAATGCAGTAAGAGTGCAACTTCTGATCTAGAAGGTCCTCAGAAACAGCCAGCTGTTGAGACGTCGTCTGAAAATGAAGCTCATGTGGAAACCCAGATACCATCTAGAACTCAGAGGCTAACAGCAGCAGGGAGGCCAAGAGGTCGCAAGAAAAAGAAAGTGGAGGAACAGCCAATTGCTTCTCCATCAGTTAAACAATGCAGTAAGAGTGCAACTTCTGATCTAGAAGGTCCTCAGAAACAGCCAGCTGTTGAGACGTCGTCTGAAAATGAAGCTCATGTGGAAACCCAGATACCATCTAGAACTCAGAGGCTAACAGCAGCAGGGAGGCCAAGAGGTCGCAAGAAAAAGAAAGTGGAGGAACAGCCAATTGCTTCTCCATCAGTTAAACAATGCAGTAAGAGTGCAACATCTGATCTAGAAGGTCCTCAGAAACAGCCAGCTGTTGAGACACCTCCTCCAAATGAAGCTCATGTTGAAACCCAGATGCCAGAGCCTTCTACAGATGTTACACCATCTAAATTTCAGAGGCTAACAGCAACAGGGAGGACAAGAGGTCGCAAGAAAAAGAAAGTGGAGGAACAGCCAAATTCCTCTCCAGTACTAAAACGCTGCAGGAAGAGTGCAAAATCTGTTTCTCAGGAAGAGCTTGTTGAGAAGTCTCCGGAATTGGGTAAATGGTTTTATAACAATTAAAACAATATAGTCTGGTATTTTCTGTGTATTAGAATGTGTCCTGTTTCATTTAATTTTTCTGAGCAAAAAGGCAACCAATAACAAAACTTTTTATGTTATAATATGTAGAGGTCAGAATAAGTATGTTGTGTCCTTTTGTTATGCTGAATAATGGTGCAACATTATGTCAAACGTTGACATTTTGTTTTTCCACAAGTTAATTAAAATGTTAAAGTAGGCACTTTATCTAAATTTAAAGCTTTTTATTTGTGTAGTATCATTTGTCAGTTACAAACACTTTTTTAATAATTGAAAAAATATTTAAATAACCAATAAATCATGATTATTCAGCTACATATGTTGTATCAACCTAATAAAATAATGAAACATTTAATTACAAAAAAGAAAAATGGCTAATTTATATGCAATGTTACAAATTCAATGTCTTTCAAAGTTGTTCTTGTGCCTTTATCATAAATATTTATAAATAAGGTTAGTAAGTTAATGCTCATAAACAGAACTTCAAATATATGTTGTTGTCTTTTAAAATAATTTACTGTAATGTTGTGTACCTATCAGATCAAAACATGTCCTCTGACCTGTCCATTGAGCTGAGTCTCCAAGAGAATCCTCTTAACAACTCTTGTTTCATGGAGGAGGAAGAGGACCTAGACGATGATGATGATGAGGAGCTGCCCAGCTTTTTGCAACAGGACAATAAAAGTGAGTGAGAAATAAAAGTAAGATAAAGTGTGTATAAAGATAAAGATAAAGTCATAGCCAAAATTGTTGCCACCCCTGAAAGTTTTCCAGAAAATCAAGTATTTCTCTCAGAAAAGTATTACATTAACAGATGTTTTGCTATACACATGTTTATTCCCTTTGTGTGTATTGTCTGGACAAAATTATTGGCACCCTTTCAAACTTTTGGATAAATAAGATTGTTTCAAGCATGTGATGCTCCTTTAAACTCACCTGGGGCAAGTAAAAAAAAATCACTCCTGAAAGCAGATGAGAAGGAGAGAAGTTGACTTAGTCTTTGCATTGTGTGTCTGTGTGTACCACACTAAGCATGGACAACAGAAAGAGGAGAAAAGAACTGTCTGAGGACTTGAGAACCAAAATTGTGGAAAAATATCCACAACAATATCCAGGTTAGTCCATCTCCAGAGATCTAGATTTGTCTTTGTTCACAGTGCGCTAACATTATCAAGAAGTTTGCAACCAATGGCACTGTAGCTAATATCCCCGGACGTGGACGGAAGAAAAAAAATTGATAAAAGGTTGCAACGCAGGATAGTCCGGATGGTGGATAATCAGCCCCAAACAAGTTCCAAAGAAATTCAAGCTGACCTGCAGGCTCAGTGTGCATCAGTGTCAGCTTGAACTATCAGTTGACATTTAAATGAAATTAAATGCTATGGCAGGAGACCCAGGAGGACACAGAGACATAAAAAAAACCAAGTCTACAGTTTGCCAAAATGTACTTGAGTAAGCTTAAAACGTCTTGTAGACAGATGAGACCAAGATAAAGCTTTTTGGTAAAGCACATCATTGTACTGTTTACAGAAAATGGAATGTGGCCTTCAAAGAAAAGAACACATTATCTACAGTCAAATATGGAGGAGGTTCAAAGATGTTTTGGGGTTGTTTTGCTGCCTCTGGCACTGGGTGCCTTGACTGTGTGCAAGGCATCATGAAATCTGAGGATTACCAAAGAATTTTGGGCCAATATAGGGCCCAGTGTTAGAAAGCTGGGTTTGTGTCTGAGATCTTGGGTCTTCCAGCAGGACAATGACCCCAAACATACTTTAAAAAGCACCCAGAAATGGATGGTAATAAAGCACTGGAGAGTTCCGAAGTGGCTAGCAATCAGTCCCATCTAAATCCCATTGAACACCTGTGGAGAGATCTTGAAATTGCTGTTAGAAAAAGGCACCTTTCCAATATGAGAGACCTGGAGCAGTTTGCAAAGGAAGAGTGGTGCAAAATTCCAGGTGAGAGGTATAAGAGGCTTCTTATTGGTTATAGGAAGTGACTGAGTTGTTTTTTCCAAAGGGTGTGCAACCAAATATTAAGTTAAGGTTCCTGGTAGTTTTGTTCAGTCCATTTTTAGAGTTTTGTGCGACATTGTCAAATTAGCTTTTTCCCCCCTCCCTTTTTTGTTTTGTTCCAATGCATATAAAGGGAATAAACATGTGTGTAGCAAAATATGTGTTAATGCTATACTTTTCTGTGAGAAATACTTGATTTTGTGGAATAATTTCAGGGGTGCCAACGATTTTGGCAATGAACTGTATATGTATCCATATATAATATATTTGTTTTCCAGAGCCTTTGTCCATCTCAAAGGGACTTTGCGTGTGGTGCAAACTGAGGAAATATCCCTACTGGCCTGCAGTGGTAAGTTAAGCTCACTGTGCTCACTACGGTTTTTTGCAGTGTAACTCTTGATTTTAGACCGTAGTTAATGACGAGATGTTCATCCATGCCACAGGTTAAAAGTGTGAATCGCAAGAACAAAAAAGCCAGCATTGTATTTATTGACTGTTACCTAATTGACCAGAAGAGAATTAGAAAAGGGTAAGAATTTCAGTACTTAACATTTATTTTTAGCGTGTATGTGTTTATAGTAAGTCATATAATAAATTTGACATGTCTTTACCTCTCTTTGGTTATTTATACATAGGTTTTCTGTTTCCCTGCGAACATTAAAACCTTTTGACTGTGAAGAATGTGAACATTTGGTGGTAAAGTGCCATCTCTTTGACTTGTTTCTGTATTATTTTGCATGCTTGCTGTTTTAATTTTTCTGCCATTAGTCAATATTTACTATACTGCTCATACTTCAATTTGTCAAGGATAAGCTGTTTGTTTTATGTATCCCTTTTAGGACATTGCAAAAGAGAAGTATGGCAGTGCCATTACTTGGTCTTTGGAACTGATATCAGACTATAGGATCCGCATTGGTATTTATCTATCTTTTTTAAAACCAGCAGTTTATTTGCAAAAAAATGGGTATCTGAAAAGCTGAACTAGATGTTTTCTGGCAGGATGTGGATCCTTCACTGGTTCCTTCATCGAATACTGTGCTGCTGATATCAGTAGGTTTGCTTTCATTGTAGATCATACTCATCTAACATGTTTTTAATCAAATAATATTCATGTTTAATATGAATGTAATTTTTTTAAACATTTCCAATACCAAGTATTAACACATTTTTAAGATTTAGTAGTACTACATGCAGATAGTATTTGTAGCACTCCATGTTTAATGGTAATTTAACAATCAGTGAATTGATAGCAAATTTTCATTTAAATCAGTGTCCCTAATCAGCATAAACCAGTTTAAAATCTCATTCACCAGTGCTGGTTTAACAGAAATGGTCCCTTGATGTGATAATCCCAGGTTGTCCATTGCGGAGGAAGTACTCCGAGGGGAAGTCTCTGCTGACCTTTCCCAGTCAGGAGATTCTGGGCGAGCATTGTGACAGCTCTGATAATAACATGGAGGACATTGTTGTGGAAGAGCAAGATGAGCTTCTCTCCAAGAAAGTGTTGCCCGACCGATCCAAGGCTGCACGCAACCGTGACAACAAGCAATTAGTTGACTTCATCATCAGACGAAAAGTCGAAAAACGCTTATTGGTACGATTTCTATTGATATATTCATAACTGCATTTAGAATTCCAGTATTTCTTTTTAATTTGAGAGAAATATACACACCGCTAACTCTTCAGCCTGCTGCTCACAGGCAGTTATTAGCGGTTGTGAGTCCTCTAAATGGATGCAAGCCCTCCAGAAGCCTTCTCGCCCCGTGGTTGATGTCTACCTGGAAGATGAGGAGCAGGTTGATAAGGTGTACCGCTACTTGAACAAAGTCTGTGATAGCGCCCCTCAAATAAACAGATGTCTAGAAAACATCCAGGCCGACCGGATCCGCCTTATTCTTGATGTGCTTCTGCCTGAGGTAATCGCCTTCATTTACACTACTGTTTGAGCTTGATATTGTTTAAGGTTTTTTTAAAAAAAAAGTCTCTTATGTTCGCAAAGGCTGCGATTATTTGAACAAAAGTAGAAACATGAATGTTTTCCTGTTATGGCAAAGTTGAATTTTTAGCATCATCACTCCAGTCTTCATTTTCATGCGATTTTTCCGAAACCGTTAGAATTGGTGAAATGCTGAAAATGGAATTTTTTTTTGTGGAAACCATAATATTTTTTTTTAAGCATTGTTCGATCAATGGAAAGTTGAAATAACACCAATAAATTGAAATAAAAAAAATTGTAATAGACTGTTACTTGTGATCAATTTAATGCTAAAGGAAAAAGTATTATTATTATTATTATTATTATTAATATATAATTTTTAAATCCTAACCTTTGTGTCTAATACTTCCAACCACATTCTAGCATCATGCATTGCCATGCTTCATTGCTTTTTAGGCCATTATTTATGCCATTGCTGGAGTCCACAAGCTTTCCCTGGAGAAGGCAGAGGAGAAGTATCGCAAAGGGCCATGCTTTAGTAACAGGTAGAGTACCCGCTTGCCCTGAAAAATGCAATCTTGCATCTGTGTAATTTACAGCTGATTCTATTATTATTATTATTATTATAATTTTTGTTTTAGAGAAAGACAGGAGTTTGACATGATGATTGAACAGCAGATGAAGCTCAAGGAGAACACCCAGCATCATGGGCAGTGACGACCCCTCTATTTTAAATATGAATTTTTATGAATTCTGTTAATATTTTTATGAATAGGAATATTTTCTTCAATGTATTTTCTTTGTAATCATAGTGTATATAAGAAAATTAATTGAATGTTTGAATTTAATGATTTTTCAGGGCAAACATTTTTGTTGTTTATTTGTAAATTAATCTGATACTAAATCAGAGCAGCCGTTAACAAGACTTTATAAGATGAATAGTATATCTATGATGCTAAAGTCAGCCAAATATGGTGCTTTTAATGTGTGCATTGTATAATAATAAATCTCTTGTGCTAAAACATAATTTCGCAAATAATGTAATATTCCTCAGATTAACTAAAACATGTTCCCTATTTGTTAAGAAAGTGCTCAAGTGTGTGTTTGGGTGTTTGTAACTGTCACTACACCCGGTCAAGCTGCATTTACAATCCATAAGGCTTGTGTCTCTGAAAAGTCTTGGCTTTTTTTTAGCCACCTCACAATTCAGTGATTTTCTGTGCATAGAAGCTTTTTCTACATCTACGAAAAGATGCAAAAGATGTTGCATTTTACTGCAATTAAATTCTGGCCAAATGCACATAAATAAATGTATTCTTTGCAATCACTGTTTATCAATAAATCTTTATTTTCCAACACATATTATATACTCTGTATTTTTGTAAACATTTACATCATCTTTGTTTAATCAATGTTGTGTACATAGTTTTTTTTTTTTTTTTTTTATACTTCCTTGAAATGTGGCTGCTTAGCTACATCACATCTCACTCTTCATAATCTGCCTTTCCAGTTATGTTTACTATAATATAAATGTAATATTAGAATTTAGTTTCAGATATTATAAAACTTGTCACTGAATGGAATGAAATCCAGGATAAGTCCAGCGTGAAACTTTGAGGTATATGAAGCAGAAGGTCCCCACGAGTGTCTACAGTAGGTGTAGAATGGCCACACGCTGAAATCATGGCACTTTAGAGGAATCGCACTCTCGAATACCGTGTGACCCACATACTGAGAGTGGAAAGATGTCTAATGTTCTTTGAGAGCATTGATCTGTGCACAGATTTTGAGCGCAGGGCCCAGTTTAATGTTCATAGCGCTCATGAGATGGTCCTCCGTAAGCAGCAACAAGGCCTGTCCGTCGATCTCCTGTGACCGGAACTCTGCAGCAATATCGCGGCACCCTTAGAGCACATAGAGGAGATGCAAATGATTCTAAACATCATATAAAAATCTTTTAGCAATTTATTTCTATCTTCCAAAGCTGAATTTACCTTGTAAAGAGCTGATGAAGGAGCACACTTTCTCAACGCTCCACTGTGAGGGACTTGAGTCGAGAAGACAGTCAGAGCCGCTGCTGCTCTCCACTCTGCTCTGTTCTCTTTCTCTGTCTTGCTCCTTCTCTCGTTCGGCCTGCAAGCGCAGTCTTGTCGTCATCGGGCCTGGTGGATCTCTCTCCTCTTCTCTGTCTATCCAAATCGTATCAGAGGCCCTCTGGTTGTCATTGTTACGATGGGAGTCTTGCAACTGCTAAGGAAATAATGTGGTACAGCAGGTCACTGACACTTATTATGTCATGGCAGTGTACAGTTGGGTTCATTGGTTATTTGTTTTAACTGACCTGTCTGAGGAAATGTTGCCTGGACCCTCCATTTATGCGACTAGGTGGTCTCCCCCTCTTGCCCATTGGCTTGTGGGGCCAGCGGCCAACTTTTTCTGACCTGAACATGTTTAGGCGCTTTTTACAGCTTACATTGAACCTGTGAGGTGTGAGAGATGAACAAGGCGGTGTGTGCTGAAGTATACAGTTTTATGAAAACAAACTTGCTAATTTCTGTTAAAAGTAAGCTTTTGTCAGACTCACACAAATTGTGATTGGCTCTTTACCTTCTGACGCATGTCATGGAGCAGAAGCGCTTGGATCTGAGGAAGGTACGAGCGAAGCCTCTCTTCCCACAGAACTCACATTCAAGTACGTCAGGCAGGTTTTCAACTGTCTGTTCTGAAAAAAGAAGAAATTCTGTAAGAGGCGCTCATATTGACTGTGTGTTAATAAGAAATGTGCTAATGGGCCCACCATCCTCAGCAGGTGGGTTATCAAGTTCAGAATCTGTGGAGTTCTCCAGATGGTCTGCATCCATCAGGCAGTCATCCCGGGTTGAGTCTCCGTTCTCTCTATCTTCTGGTAGTGTGGCCTGCAGGTTCATCTCTAAAGAAGTACGTCTCACCTGATAAAGAAGGACCCGCAAATCAATACTGGACTTACCACACATATTTTTTTAGATGCTTTTTGTGTGGTTTTGACTTCTGGAGGTATGGAGCACTTTGTGACAGGGACTTTAACTGGTTGATCTGAATGTTTGGCCCCAGACCCTCACCAGGCCGTCTTACACTCTGCTCTCAAAGAGTGAGGGATTTTTGAGCTTCATGCCATGGGCTTCATTAGGGCCTCATGGCAGCTGTGCGTTGCTACGTTGTCAACCAGTGGACATACCAGGAACGGCTCCAGGCCCTCTCGGATGACGAAGCCCTCAATGAGGTGTGTGAGGATGTGAGGTCTAACGATGGCCTGTGAGGGCCGACCCTCAGGGTTCCCTGGGAGGCTGGCTGGGGGAAGCCTGCTGGTGCTTCTTACCGCAGAGGAGAGGAGGGGAGGGGGGGGACTGTTGGCATATGTGGGGTCCTCTGGAGACCGGATCACAGATCTGCTCAATGGTTCGCTCGGCTGGTCCAGATCAGCTACGGTTAGAGTGAAGTCGGGTTAGAGTTCTGCAGACCACTTTACTGTACCACTTTGTCCATAATTTTATATATACTGTATATATAGTGTATGTATATATATAAAATACCTGTACAGTTTCCTGATTGTGCTGTGACATCATCGGAGCGTCTCTGAGGTTCGTCTGGGGGGGACAGTGGTGGGGGGGTGGGCGTTCTGTTCTGAGGATAAACACGTTCAACATCCTTCACCAAGTCCATGCTTCCGCTCTCCTTCAACAGTGGTGTTGCCTGCCAGATTTCATAATAAGTATATAATGATTAAAATAGTATATTTAAACGAACAGTTCACCCACAATATATCCTTAGTGCTCTTCAAAGTCTTCTTCTAAGGGACTTAGAAGTCCAAAATTCTTATCCAAAATAAATACATCAAGTACACACTGCTTCTGAAAAAAAATCAGTTCAGGTTCGATTTTTTGCATTTTTTAATCCATAGCAAAGCATTTTAATAGGAAAGTAAGACGAATAAGACACAAAAAAAAAAGAAAAGAAAAAGCGTATACGAAAATTCTCCATGTGCAAGGAATTTGAATCTCATCAGCAATTTTTAGAAGTCAAAAGCTATGACTCAAAATCCTGTCTAAATAAAATAAATGATTATTTTTAAAGGACATTTAGAAGACAATAACAAAAGCTATGGCTATTTAAAATATTTCCATTTAAAACGTTTGGGGTTGGTAAAATGTTTCAAGGTTTTTGAAAAAAGTTATTTATTATTTGTAATAAGTAACTGTCCTATCCTGTATTTTAAAATGTAATTTATTTATATAATAGCAAAGCTGTATTTTTGGCAGCCGTTACTCCAGTCTTTAGTGTCAAAGGATCCTCAGAAATCAATCTAATATTCTAATTTGGTGCTCAAGCAGCATTATTATCAATGATAAAGACTTTTTGATCAATAGAAAGTAAAAAAAAAAAATTAAAATAACATTTTTAACAGTACAAACATCTCTGCTGTCACTTTTACACAACTGAATGCATCCTTATTAAATAAAAGTATTAATGTCTTTAAAAAAACAATCTTAAAGATCCAAAATTTTTTACGAAGTGTCATTTCAAAGAAATCATCATAAATGTAATGTATAAAGTGTCATATAGAATATTCTGAGCCTTCTGTTATCATATGATAGCTTTGTGAAAAGACAGATTAGAGATTAGAGACAGGTTATTAAAGAGCAGTCAGGATACTCTTGATATACAAATGTCATTTTCTCTTCCACTCTAAAAAGAAAAAAGGTTTTAAACAAAATGATTGTGAGTAAACGGTGACAGAACTGAATCGCTTTAAATAAGACTAACCGAAGGAGCTTCTGTTTGCGTGACAGGCGGCATTTTTAGGTCCACTGCCACTGTCTGTGGTGGAGGCAGATTCTGAAAAGGCAACTGAACCACTGCTTCAGCGCCCGGGAGCTCCTCTTCAGACACCAGCATGTGGTCAGACTGGACAGCTACGGTCTGGACTGAGCGGACAGACAGTCTCTGTGGCTGGACCAGCCTGGGCAGAGCCATGGTGAGAGGAGGGGGACTGGACAGAGGTGAATACTGAGTGACCGGCTCTAGCACTGGGCCCAGGTGAAGCGGTGGAGGGTCAGGGAGTACTGCAGGGGGAGCTGTGGACGTAGACACCACTGCTGACTGACTGGCCGGCTGATTTGAAGAGGAGGGCACTGAGAGGAACTCTGTGTGCTGTGATTGGACGGTGGCTGTAGTGGGAGTGGTGCGGGTCTGCAGGGCGAGGGGTGGAGGACAGCTCTCCTGCGGCGTGACACGCAGAGCTATGGGCTGGACCTGTCTGTGAGCACTAGAGCTCTGCTGGATGAAGAGCTGGTGTGGTGCCACCCTCTGGCCGGAAGGGCAATGCAGTTGGTGTCTGACCAATGCATGAGACTGGACTGGTGTGAAGGTTGCTGCAGTAGAAACAGCCATTAGGTGCAAACAGAAAGTGTTGAACAGTTCTGAGATCATTGAAAAGAAAAACAGATATTAGTTATAGAAGTGAATCTCAACATTTGAAGTTCTGACCATTTTTAATAAGAGAAGCTAAGAGTGGCACTGTTAAAATAATTAAATCATATAATTCCAAAGGTTTTAAGAATTGAATGTTCTTCAGGGTTCACACAATTTATGATCAATGAATTCACATTATTTCTTGCAGCTGTTAATGATTACAGGATAAGGTTTTATAAAAATTTCTCAACATAAATGTTGCTGACATTTATTTTCTCATTTACATCATTACAATTTATATATATATATATATATATATATATATATATATATATATATATATATATATATATATATATATATATATTTATATATATATTTACTACATTTACATTATTATGAATTAACAACACTTAAAGTAATGGAGATGGAAATGTGATCTTGTGACTTACAAGGAGCAATGAGCGGTTGAGCTGATGTTGGCCGAATAACATCGGTCAACAGTGACTCACTTCTAGAAGTTTCTGCTAGGTTTTGGGACAACTGTGTGGACTTCAGTGGGCAAATGGACATCTTGGGCAGGGGGCACACCAGGGTCTGACCTTGAAGAGAAGGCTTGATCTGGACGTTCTGGGGAGTCGTAAGAGCTCCAGGAGGATGTGTGCGGAGAGCCAAACTCTGAACCTTGCAGAGGACCAAACATGTGTTCATTTTATAGCAATATAATGGGTCATTTATAGTAGGAGCATGCCAGATTGCATACTTACGAACTTACGTAGTTTTAGCTATCAGACTCTGATTATTAATGACAAAATAAACTTATACAATTCATACATACATAGTGTTTATAAGTACAAAATGTATAAGTACACAGTGTGTCATTTGAGGTGCAGATTATGTGTCCATAACTTTGAAGGAATATTATAAACAGGATACTTAAGGAGATTATCATAAATGATCCGTTTAACTGTTTAGATAAATGATGTTAAATTATTATTTTAAAATAATAAATAGCCAATTTGCATTCCCCCATTCATAAAATTGTAATCTATAAAAAATTAATTCTAAAATTCAATTATAAATTAATTTATAAAATGTTTAATGCTTATACAAATATACAAATCACTGGATTAAATTAATTATCTTAAATACCTGCATGATTTTGTCTTTATTCATTATACATCGGTAACCTTTTTAAATAAACAAATAAATAGTATTATCACATATTTCATATATTATATATTATATATTATATCTGACACAAACGGCACCCTGTCTGACAACCCATAAATTGTCTTACCTGTGATGCTGCCGATTGAGAAGACACTGAACTCACGACAGTCAGATCAGGTTGAACAGCAGCTACAGTGGCAGCAGGAGTAAGAATCAGCTACAGGTTAAGAAACAGTGACACGACAATAGAAGAAAGAACACAAAACAGAATCAGGTCAAGTCAGTGGAGACTTCAGAACACCAATGAACTCTGACGCCTTTAGTAAATATCTGCTTACCATCTGAGTGCGCAGATACATTTGGGCCTGGCTACCTGTGGGAGAACTGTTTCCTAGAAGCATGGCCTGCTGGGATATGGCTCCCCCTGTGCTATTGGAGCTAGTGACCTGGATGCGACCTATTGGCTGAGTTACAGGAGAGGTTGGCATGGTGATCTAGAGGGTGAGAGGAGTTCTCCTATGTAATTCATCTTTAATTAAAATCTTAAAGGGCTAGTTCCTGCAAAAAATGTTCATTCTGTCATCATTTACTCGAGTCAATCTAAACCTGTATGAGTTTCTTTCTTCTGTTGGGTACAAAAAAAGCTTTTTTGATGGTAGTAGTCACTGACTCCCATGCAATTGAAAAAAAAAAAAAAATACTATGGAAGTCAGCTGTTTGGTTACCAAAATTCTTCAAAATGCCTTTTTTTTAATTATACAGAAGAAAGAAACACATGAGGGTGAAAAAAACTATGAAGAACGTACATATTTTTTTTACATTTATAAGCAAATTACTTTTCGCGAATAAATTTGCAGTACACTTTTTATGGGGCTCCTTTTTCCAACGTAATCTCCAAATGAGATCATGTGCTCCATCTACATGAAACAAAAGTAGGTTTGTGACAAAAATGTATAAAAAAACGAAAGCACTCACTGATGTTTGAGACACGTTAGCCAGCTGAGTTACATTCCCATTGGATGATGGAGGCGAGGAGGCGGGCTGCCTGCCATTAGTTTGTGCAACCTGATAAGCAGTAGCATTATTATATTAATGATTTTATATCGCACATATTTTCATTTACACACTCGTACCTGCTCTGCAGTTGTCAGGATTTGCGTAGCCGTGAGGTTTTGTTGATGCTGCTGTTGTAGTGCAGCTGTTTGCAGCAGGATGTGTTGCTGTTGGGCAGCATACATCTGTTGCAGGTACTGAGCTGTCATGCTCTGCGGTCTGTGTAACGTCTGCTGGATTACCTAGCAAAACACCACATCACAGGCTTCACAAGGCACTGGAAGGAATCAGCCAATTTTACTTAAAACCGCAACAAAGACATGGCATCTGAATATTAGGTTACCCTCAAAGCAATGTTCAGTCTTTGGCTACTTTAATCTTTAATAAGCTGTTGCTATTCATTCTCAGAGCAAAAGCATTTGTTTACCTGGACCGCCTGTCTGTCTGAAGTGATGTTTCCCAGAGGAATGGTGTTGGCCTGGGTGCCTGTGGGAGTGCTGGATCTGGGTGCAGCGCTGCTGGAGGATGTTGTGACACAGCCCTCGCCCTCCATCTCTTCCTGACTCTGTTTATCTGCGTCGCCCATCAGAGGGGTTTGTTAGCCACGATTAGCCACTGCGATTTCAAAGAAATATAAAAAAAATACAGAAAGATTTTAAAAATTGAGAGAACATAAAGTATTCTATAATCTACTTCTGTGCATGGTTTGCTGGTTATTGTGTTATTTAGCTGATTGAGTTTGATTTAACTAGATTTAGAAATTAATTCTTTTTTTTTAATGAAAACTTATTTGAGAATAATTTATCCAATATATAAAATATAAAAAATAAAAAAATTTGTTTATGTTCCAGAAATTAGTACAGACGGTTTCATTTACCCCCGATAAAAAACAAAACAAAAACATTATTAATTCTAGAATTAAATTAACACCTAATGTTATATAGAACCATACAAGGGACAATATTATGATTATATAATATATATATAATGTAGCCTATGCAGTATGATGTATGTGTAACAAATCTACGAATTAATGTGAATTCTGGGTGTGATTTGTTTTTTATTTTAATTAGGTATGTCAGAACCCAAGATCAAAAAGCCAGATCAGTGAGGACAACTAAAACAAGTAATACTTGTTTACTTAAGAAAACTAATTCAGAAATGCAGTAATTCAAAAGGTCCCCAAAATTAACAGACATAAATATATATAAAAAATACATATTCTGGGAATTAAAGTGATTAACATACTAATATGAAAGCTTGATAAATATGGCCTTCGAGAATCACATTTACAACACATTACAAGATGCCTTGGAAATTCACAAGTTTACACAATTACAAATATATAAAATCTTAAAGTCATCACAAAGTAGCTAAAACGCACAACTTGGATATAATAGTAATTCACTCAATATCAAAGTCATGTTTATTTTAGGAGATTATTGAAAACGTTTTTGTTTAATAGATCCTACATTTACAATATGTTTGATAAAACCGTCATTTATACAAGAAATGCAGTATTTGCGGGGTTTTGTTATCTGCATGCAATTAGCTGTAAAATGAAGTTTATTTAAAATCTTACGTTTTAAATTCAGCAGGTTACTGGCCGATTTCTCTGAGCAAATGTCGCTTGTTTTCTAGCGACCTGCATCTTTAATGCTATAACTGTGTAATTGATTTTCTTTGTCGGATTACAATATATGTAATTATTACAGTACAGTCGATGGTATACTGACATAAATACGACATTTTCTTTTTTAGAAATTAATTAAAATAGGCGAAAATGTGATGCATATTGGTTTATGTACGCCAGCGAGCATTTTCTTTTGCCGCGAACTTCATTCTGTGGGTAATTTTTTAAAATCAAATATCGGTTAATTCTACACGACGCTCTGTGTTCAGACACGCTATCCAAAATAATGACCTAACAACAGTTAGCCGACTAAAAATATCATATTACATACATCACAGAGACAGCCTAGGAATTCTAAACTTTTTCCTTCCCCAAAAGTTCATTCAATAAATAGTTTAAACCTTCTTATGGACTACCATAATAAGCAAAAGAAATTAATGACGAAGAACCTCAACCAAGAAGTTTAAATAACTATAGCCTTAATAAAATATCAAAAGCCTACTGAACCTAAAAGCCAGGCCTCTCTCTCTCTCTCTCTCTCTCTCTCTCTCTCTCTCTCTCTCGTTGTCGTGAACTTATTAGTGAATTGTAAAACATGTTTGTGTAGGCTATAATCCATTTAAAAGCAAAGGTATAACTAAAAGCTATAAATAAATATTTTGATAGTGCAAGCCATAAAACGTAGTATGAAATGTTTAAATACAGTCTAGTTAAAAACAACTTACGCACGACGGAATTATAAAGCTTTTGTAGAAAAAAAATCTATAGAATCTGTTGCCTACTTGCGTGACTTTCACGAGACATAATTTGAGTCAATTTGTACTCGCACGTTATGGGTTATTAAATCAAGTAACAGTCTTAAAGGATACGCGGCATTTTAAATTTAGGCAATCACTTATTTTTTTTTTTTTTTTTTGCAATAATAATAAATACTTAAAAACAGGCTGTCGTCGCTTACGAAGTGCGTTGTGGATGATCTCTGCAGGCCGAATCTGTGCCTCAGTCATCCTAACTGCTTCTAACAACCCAGTGACACGAAGAAACGCCCACCTCTCCATTCGAGCCCACCGTGACAGTCTTCGTTTCTTTTAACAAACGATTTGACGGGCATCATTTTTCAAAATGACTTTTATTAAGATCTTGCGCCTGCGTCACTGGGGGATCGTGCGAGCCCGCCGCTTGTGTCCCATGCAGTGTTGAAGCGCGTCGGTGCACGAGCGTTACCTGGCTGATGCGAGTGTGAGACGTGAGCGCGCGCCGCTGTGCTCCGTCGCGGCCCCGGTCATGTTGTACTGCGACAGCGCGCTGTAAAATGGAGATAAAAACAAAACGCGACTGAGGCTGAGAAATTTCTGAGCCAGCAGCACCGCTTGCTGTGTAGGAGGACTTCGTGCAGCGCTGCCCTCCGAGTGAATCCTCACCACTGGTCCTTTTTTTTTTGCTTCCACGGCCTAATAAAGCATTCTTATTTGTTTCTACTCAGTCGCTATAAGCAGTTTCTGATGGTTTGCATTAGTATGCCACATTTTCTGTAATTATGTGCGACACTTCGTGTGCAATACATTCATTTCACCAGTTAAAGTACAATAAATGAGCCACTAAACTTTGATAAACGATTTATGAATTCTGTAATAAGGTCGTAGTCTATTAAGGATGATGTTGCCTATTTAGCGTGCATATTTACTTTACTTTTTAAATAAATTATTTTCACTTTTTAGAGTAGCCTACGTAAATTTATATGTACATACACAAACATGCTTAAGGAAGTACTGGAAATAAGAGCTACGTGGGGAAGGCTTAGGCTTAGGATTAGGTTCAGGGTTAGTGCTATTAATGCAGTTAATACAATAAGTATAGTATGTAGACTACATAAGAAACAGTGCTACCACTTAAAACAAGGAAAGCAACAGTCTGTGATATTAATTCCCAAACAATTCGGACTGATTGGTTGATTGATTGTACCATGCATAGCCCTGTGTTTAGGGGTAGATCTTAAATGTTTTAAACTTCGTATTGAAACTGAATGTGAAGTTTCACCACAGTCTGCGTTGTAGTAAACAATTATGCAACATCCTAAACGTATCGAAATATTATGTTTTTGAAACCTCTGAATATTGTCGAAATAGCATGGTTCAGACTGGAGTAGACTGGGCTCGCAGCACACAGGCATCAAGTAATCTGGGGTAATGCAGTACAGTAGTTTTGCCACTAGATGGTGCATTAATACCGTGAATTATAAATGTATCATAAAAATGAGTTTTCGATTACTGAGCGATTTACTTATGAGATGGGCTTTTTTAGTGAATGTAAAACATACCTAACAAATGACAGTAACTTGGTATCTTTTATTTAAACGATTTATTTTCTTTATGTCTGACTCGGTTACTGTGTTATGCTGTAGCTACAGTTTACATTTACATTTAGTCATTTAAGCAGACGTTTCTGTCTAAAGCAACACGAGGACGAGAGCAATATAATGCTGTGACAAGTCTCGGTTACCTTAACCCAGTACATAATAAAGAAAGTTGATAGAAAAGGAAAAAAATAGTGTTAGAGGGTTTTTTTGTTTGTTTGTTTTTTAATTAAAAATAAAAAAAAAAAAAATAAAACAAGTAAAAAAAAAACAGAACGAACAGAAAATGCTATTGTGTTAGTGGGTCATTTTTATAATAAATACAAAGGGAAAAAAAAGTGGAAGAAAATAAAGCATAGCATAGAGAATATTAGCGTCAGATGCTCTTTTTATTTTTGAAAACAAGAGTTAGAAAAGAGAGTGCAAGTGTTGGTTTAAAGAACTGCACTTATTAAGCATTTTTAGATGTATTAGAATATTTTTATTGCATTACTATTATTTTTTATTTTATTCGGTTTTTTAAATTGCTATTTGTTCTATTAACATCTTTGAATTTTATTTTTCATCTTCAAAACCAGCATGGAAGTCTTAAAGAGGAATTGGTACTAGCTGGAATCGTTAAACTCCTCATAAATCCCATCTCTACTGGTTTCTAGCCTCGCAGGAGGATGCGAACTACTTCCTCGGCCGCACTTCTCCACCCTCTTCGGAGTCTGTGTGGTATAATCGGAATGCCACCGGACGCTTCCATCCAACCCAACTCATTTAAAAATAAATATAACGTATATCCAACATTGATCGTATTGCGGCCGTTTCATATATTCATCTTCTCTAAACTGTCCAGACAAATTATTTTTCCCGATACTAACCGTAGCTAATAACATGTAATGTTTTTGTCGGAAACCCCCATCCCCCCTCCACATTCCGCTGTTTGGATCATTCCGTCTCGAGGCCTGAGCTAGAGAAGGGAGTGTTTCCCATCAGACACAGAAGTTTTACTAGTCCTAATATTTTCTGTCAAAGCTTGAGTAATAATATTTTTAGACAGTCCGATTCTACCACCGGGATCAACTCTATTTTGGACCAAGTCCAGTTTTCTGTTTCCGGTTGTTGTTTTTTCTTCTCGTCAGAAGACAGCGGGCTAGCCTCATTAGCTACGTTAGCTCACTAGCCGGAGTACGGGGAGTTCATAATGCCCACGCTGCGGGACAGCACTATGTCCCACCCCGGAGAAAACACGCACCAGGTCCGGGTAAAAGCTTATTACAGAGGGTGAGTAGCCAGTGGTACTTCGCGCTATCGCTTGAGATGTTTCGATACACTTATACTCTTATTCTGACCTCTTAATTGTGTGGTTTCGGGATGTACACAAATAAATGATTAGCCAGCTAGCAGGCAGTCTTAGCTAAGCCCAAAACAAAACTACGATGAAGTTGTCAACTGAAACCAACTCCAGTAAAACATCCGTTTCTTCATTTCTTTCTCTACAGTTGGTCTGTCTTCCCGTTTCATAGTAGTTCAAGTATATATACTGATTATATGTTTGTATGTTAAGATAATTATTTCTTATAATAAGATGTTTTCATAGCTTCGCCTGTCAGGGAGCTAGATATGTCTCGTTTAGGAGTTTCTATATAACAGTATAATCAAGGGAAAACTACAGTCACACATATTTGTAAAGAAACTCATTAGATAATACAGGTAAACAGTTTGTTAATGACACAATATATTCACCATCATGTTATTTATCTAATATTATGACATATTTATTTCTAAACGAGCATATCAGTGAATTGTTAGCAGAATGACCTGTAAATTTGTTAATTATATCGTTTACTGTTAAAAGAACGATTCTTGCGTTGACATGTAAATATATATAGCTTTTATGTGCATAAAGTACATTTATGCATAACTGATTTTCAGTCAGATTTCCTTTAATGATGACGTGTGTTCTTGTCATGCACTTGAAAAACTTGTATGACAAGTATCTTTTTGCCAGACCTGTTGGAGACTGTTCTATTCACATGCTATTGTATGTGTGCTGCTGTCTTAATGATTCAGTCAGTTTCAGTCAGTTGCTGAGGGGAATATTTCATATACGTAGTAGTAAAAGTAATTATTATTATAGCATGCTGATGATATATATTATTGTTATAATTGTAGGGAATTGATAAGTCCACTGTGTGTGTAAACTGGCCTAAGTAATATTAGAATCTTTTTTTTAAAGGAAACCTATCATCCCACAGTTTCATACTTTGTTTTTGAAATCTCAGTGAAGCTGGTTTTATTTTGGCTTTGAAGAAAAGCTCTGTGGAGAGCTTGAATTGATGGCTTACGCCTTATAAAAATAGTAGCACCGAATTCCTGGGTGTGGACAGTTTTGAAACCCACCATTTGTCCATGTATGTGTGTTCCCTTTGGTTTCTGTTTGTTTTTCAACAGGTCATTTTAGCCAATCTCTGAACCGATTTCAAATCCCTTATTCAGTATAAACCTCTATTGTGGCTGCCATGGAGGCGATCAGAGGTTGTTCCTTTGGTGTATGGAGGCCTTAATGGCATGTTTCTGCCTGAATGCTGTAGAATCTTGAATAGAGTGAAGGACATCTTACTCGCTGCACCTTTTATCTTCTGTTTGAAAGCCCCTGAAGCCTAGGAAAGATGAAATTCACAGCCTTTATCCTCCTCATCTTTTTTTTTTCCTCTGCCCTCTGTTCTTTCACTCATTGCTCTCTTTCTGTCAGTCATCTTGTGTTTTATTTTGCTCTTTTTTATGTGTTGTACGTCTGTAATAAGCATGTATTTAAAGGGATTTGACCCATTTTTCAACTCATCTTTTTTATGGATGTCTAATACAGAAGAGATGTTACTTTATGTCTTTATGTCTCTGCCTGATGTCATGGTCATCTGACTTATAAAAGAGAGTTCACCAAAACTGAAAATTATTTACCTATCCTCAGGTCATTCCAAATCTTTGACTTTTTTTCTTCTGTGACTGTGCAATATCACAGTAACTTATTATTTTTCACAAAAACGTTCATCTTGATTTTTTTTTTTTTCATTTGCAAAAAACAAACAAACAAAGAAACAAAAAAAGCTTATAGGCTATATATTAAAACACCTTCTACATTGCACAAACTGTTGTTTTTTTGACTAAAGCTAATACGTTCAAATGCCCACTATTAATTTCATAAATTCAAAATGAATTGTAATCGACACTGTTAAACTCCAGCATACATGTTCAATTCATGTTTTCAGATAAGTAGTGCTTGGATTGGGGGCTTTAAACTTTTGATATCTTTAAACCCTAATAAATGCCTGTAGAGTCTTGTTGCAATGCAGGATAACAGAAATGTCCAATAAAAATGTTTCGATGATATAGGCAGGCAATTATTCTTTATTATTTTTATTATTTGTGAACTATTCTGTGGTATGCAAAAGAAGATTTGTAGAATTTGAAGAATGTTTTTTTTTTTTTTTTTGACCGTCGTCTTTAATTGACTTCCATTTCATGGTGAAACAAAAAATAAACCACTGAGAAATTTCTTGGAATATCATCTTTTATGCTCCAGAGAAAAAACACTGTAATACACATTGACACGAGGGCGAATAAACGTTCATAAACGTCATTTTTGTGTAAACTATTCCTGTAATACACATGTTGTTTGCTTTAAAATAATGGTATATTTTTCACAGTGTCAATGACTTTGTTTGTTCCTCCAGGTTCAGAAAATTGTGTTTGACGTTCTTGCAAGTCCTATTTGACAGTGGGATTGAATGTTTGTTCATTATTCTGTTATAAAAGGGAGTGTGAGCCGATCCATGTATGGCCTACCGAGGAATGTAGCTTTACCACCTCCTTTCAGTGATGCTGAGCTCTCGCAGGCTGCGTCTGTTCATGCTAGGAGAGTGGGGACAGTGTTAGTTTTTGTGCCAGAATATTTTCATTTGAAAGAGGCAACAAAAAGAGGATGTTTGTTCCCTCTGTAAAAAAAATTACTAATGCACGGTTTACAGACGCAGAGCTTATAGAATGTCGAAGATGCACATTCACACAGTAGCTTCTTCATAATGGTCCTGGATCAGATAAATCCAGCCTTTTGTTATTCTGTCGTAAGGTGGTGTGTGCACTCCCACTAGTCTCAGCGGCCACCTGAAGGCATGTGCGGGTCAGCGCGTTGGCTCATAGACGGAAAGGACTCCCCTGCTGTCAATAATTAACCAAAACAGTGTGAACACAATAGTCAACAGAGGGAAAGAAGCTGCTAGGGTGCCTCCTACTATGGGAATTCACTAGTAATACAACACAGCTTCCCAGAAACTCACTGTATGATACTCCCCGCTGTACTGTATTTTTCTTTTTGTCTTTTAACAGAGGGGGATTGTGTTTTGAATAAATTTTACCAAACACAAGGTTACTGAATATCTCCCCATATTTATAATAAGTTTAGGTAGAATACAGATACTTGAACTGAATTGGATACAAGAACAATTTTCAGTCTGGTTTCCTCTTAAGTTCTGATTCTGGTGTCAGTACAAGTTCTACTAGATCTCAGTGTTGCATTTAGCACTGTTGATCACAACATAGTTCTAGAAAGATGGAAAACTAGGTCAACAAAAGTCTACTTGGACGTCCATGACATGCAGTGTCCCACAAAGCTCAATTCTTGTGCCACTCCTGTTTAGCGTATATGATCCCACTGAAGGAAATGAGAAAGAACCAAACTGCCTATCACAGCTGTGCAGATAAAACCCTAGCCTTATCACCAAATAACTACAGTTCCATTCACACCCTCTGCCAGTACATAGATGAAATTGACAGTCGATTGTGCCAAAAATTTAAGTTAAAAAGTGAGAAAACTGAAGTCATTGCATTTGGAAACAAAGACGAAGTACTCAAGGTGAATGCAAACCTATCAGACAACTAAAGTCAAGAATTATGGTGTTTCAGTAGTCATGTAAAGCAAAGCAGTAACTAACTTGGCATACTATCATCTCAGAAACATTGCAAGAATTAGATGCTTGCTGCCAGCAAAGACTCGTTGATGCCTTTATAACCAGCAGGGTGGAGTATTGTGAAGTGTTTCATCACTGGCTTTCCTAAGAAAACCATAGACAGCTGCAGCTGATCCAGAATGCCACTGCCAGGATTCTGACTAGAACCAGGAAATACGAGCATATCACACCAGGTCCTTTGCTGGCTTCCAGTTACATTTAGGATTGATTTTAAAGCACTATTACTGTTTATAAAGCAGACAATAGACTAGGATCTAAATACACTGCAGACATGCTCACTGAATATAAACCATACATGTCAGTTAATTACCATATTGTATGAAATGTGCTATATATGTAAACTTGCCTTAATGACTGTCACTTTTTCTGTTTTAGGGACATCATGATCACACATTTCGATCCCTCCATCTCCTATGAGGGGCTTTGCAATGAGGTGCGGGACATGTGCTCCATGGACAATGACCAGCTCTTCACCATGAAATGGATTGATGAGGAAGGTTAGTTTTTTTCAACTGTGATTCTTTACTCTCTCTGGCCTTATTTACAGCTGGTATTAACATCTGTCCCCGGTGATCCGATCGCATGCAGTCAGCCAAGATAATTGGCATTTACACCTGACATTAACATTCGTCTCCTGTGACCACTTGCGATCAGATTTTGTTAAAGAGAGGCTCTGATTTAATGACTACACACTGGACTCAAACCAATCATTGTCCATTTTTGCTCATTATCTACTTTTTTCTTGATGTTTTATAACTTATGGGTTCTACAGTCGGCACTTGTGTCTGGTCAAGATGCTTGTTTTTATGAAATATCTGATAGCATCATTTACCATACGAGCCACAAATGAAAGCTTTGCGAGCCTTGTTTTGAGAACCACTGACCTAGGTGCATTGTTTGCGTTTACATTATAAATGCAGTATGGTCATTTTATTTCTGACTACCTCCATTTGTGGTTTGAGTGATGACAAAATGCACTGCACTCTGTTTGAACCTATATTTAGTGCTGTCCACCTGTGATCAGATCCCCTGAGACAGATGGTAGTACCATGTTTAAATGTGGCCTCTCATTCTGTTCTTCTAGCTGTCACCGTAGCAACAAGCTTCCCCCTGCTATTCTACTGAAACGTCTGCTTCATTTGCACCAGCTTTTTATATATTACAAATGAACCCAGTTTTGGTAGATTGCATTAGAGTCTCAAAATTACCCTGGACTCCACTGGCAGGAATAAAATGGATGGATTTTACACGAGGAATAAAGTGAATATGAATGCAGCGCACAGCGGGGAGCAGGTTTTACTCCGGAAAGATTGACTGTGTGCGATGATTAACTGCTGCATTAGTCATGCGAGATGGGAAATGGTGATGGGAGTACATTCATTTAAATACCAAAATCTTCACCATTCCACGCTGAGCCCAGAGTCACGCTGCTCATTAGCATAGCTGATCTGAGAGGGTCGTCATGGCGAGCAGTTAATCCCGTCTGTCTGCACAAGCCTTGGCATCGATGCCCGCCGTCACTCATTGCCTCCGCTGTGATGTCTGCACAAGCGGTGACTGTCGGTGCCACAGGCTGCTCTTTGGATGACAACAGGATTGACGTCAACGTCCGACAACACCACAGACCCTGTTACTAATTCGTGGTGAAAAATGGGTTTTTGCATTACACTCTCCCAAAATCGGTAGAATCACAAGCAGGGGCTTGTTTCTTGTCTCTTTCTCTGTCGTACTTTATTTCTCTCACTTTCTCTGTTGCTCTTTGCAGTGTCAGATAAGTCTCTTATTCTGATGTCTTAGTGGCGTTTTCTAGCGAGTGTTCACTGTGCTTGTCATTGTAGGGGATCCATGCACCGTTTCTTCTCAGCTGGAGCTGGAGGAGGCCTTACGTCTCTATGAACTCAACAAAGACTCGGAGCTCATTATTCACGGTATGCTGGGATTTGGCTTTTGATGTTGGTGGGCTGTGTATGATTTTGTACTCTGTGTCATTCTATAGGTTCCTGAAAGAATTGTGACAGATGAACCTTACACCATGTGTTAAGCAGATGTGATATGAAAAATCTAAAAACAGGGTCTTAAGTACATTTATCTGTACTTTTAGTAATGTAGTTCTCTACTTTATTTCTTTAAAGTGAACTAAACTTTTATTTATTTATTAAAAACATCCTTTTTATTCTATCTGCTTGTTTCTTTAAGAAAAATAAGAAAAAAAATTATTCTATATTTTTTTTTGTTGTTTTGTTATAAATAAAAAAAAAATATATATATATATATATATATATAAAATATATATATATATATATATATATATATATATATATATATATATATATATATATATATATATATATATATATATATATACATGCATGCATGCATGCATGCATGTTGCGCTAACCGAGACTTGTCATAGTGCTTGTATGTTGTTGCTGTTTTGTTGGTTTTGATTGCTGATTTGTAAGTCACTTTGGATAAAAGTGTCCTGCTCATTGACTAAAAAGATAAATTCATGTGAATTGTAGAGGCAACAGACGCTGAAAAGGCCACATGCACCACACATACTCGATTGTATGTTGTAGACAAAAATGACTCATTCACATTAAGGCAGACAAACCTTAAGAACAAACAATCTTCTTATGCAAATGGAACATATTTTGCAGTTTAATGGTCTTGGAAACTAATTCACATTGCTGGGCACCTGGTTCTCTTTTAACTGGCGTTACTGGTTCTGTACTAAATTCTGTACCTTTTAAATATCAAATATCTTCTGACTAGCTTACATTGTGTCAGATTTTCAGCTTGTCGCTGGAAACCTGTCACATCAAATGCCGCGTTATAACATAACAGCCATGTCTTTTGAAGCATGACATGTGACATGCAGTGTAGCAGACCCCTGCTAATGAGCTCAGACCAAGCTCCACATTCTGATGTTCTAGCTTGGGTACATGTATTTATTTATTTATAACACACCCTGTAGCACCATACAGGTTCTTAGATCATTAGTGTACAGGAGAGATGGGAATCAGAGTGTGATTGACAGAGATACATTGTTCTGCCTGCTGTGTGAGTTAATTAGTCATGCTGAGGAGGAGACGTCTGGCCACAAGGGCTTTCAGAAAAAGACCCCAACCGACTGTTCGTCAATAGCCGCTCTCCACACCAGCTGACCTCACAGGCCTGGACAGAGTCTGTTTCTTGACCCCAAAGTCCTTATCCGCTGTCAGATGAGGAGAGGTCACAGAGAGGTCATTCTGGAAATGTTTTGTCAGTGTTTTTTTCACAGTCTCTCTCTCTCTCTCCACAGTGTTTCCTTGTGTACCTGAGAAGCCTGGCATGCCCTGTCCGGGAGAAGACAGTATGTGCATTTTGTCATTTATGGTTATTTAGATCATAATGTTTTTTTTTTGCACTTTATATTACTGGAAAGCATACATTGGGTTATAATGATGGTAATTAATAGGTGTAATTCATGCCTTAATAGAGTCCATATATCGTCGTGGAGCTCGGCGCTGGAGGAAACTTTACTATGCCAATGGACATGCATTTCAGGCCAAACGTTTTAACAGGGTACTTTTTTTATTTATTTATTTTTGTCCTCTGAAACCAGCTATGTTGCTTAATTTGTCTGAATTATATGCACATGCCTTCTGTATAGTTTATTGTTCCTGTTCCTATGTTTTCTGTTGTGTACAGCGTGCTCATTGTGCCATCTGCACAGATCGTATCTGGGGCCTGGGCAGGCAGGGATACAAGTGCATAAACTGTAAACTGCTGGTCCACAAGAAATGCCATAAATTGGTCACAGTGGAGTGTGGTAGACAGGTAATACAGGTGAGAAATTAGTAGAAGTATTTCAGTAAATGTAAAATTCTTAATGGTAGCTAAATGTATAACCAGATATTCAATAAATAGAAACGCAAGGAATGGGGAAACTTTAAACGTTCCATTTTTTATATATATATATATATATATATATATATATATATATATATGAGACATGTTGGACATGCATTTTCTGCTAATAACACAATAAATTTTAGTCTGTGGGTTTTTTTTTTTTTTTTTTTCAACTTCAACCTTCGTATAATTTTTCTAGGACCCAATGATTGGAAGAATCGACCCAGGGTCCACTCCATCAGAGCACGCTGATCAAGGTACTATAGACTCTCATCTATTTTTGTCAAGTGCTACACACAAACTTGTCATTATATATCTGTCAAGTGTGTTTATTACGTTTTCCTTACTACTTTGTGCTTGAATAGCAGACTAATACTTGTATAAAATCAATTTTCAGGAAAGAATGTCCTTTTGAAATTTTCAATTAAACTCGCAATCAATTTTCAAAAGAATTTTCTTAAGGCCTTTTATCTGAGTTTAAATGATTCTTCCTTGGGTCACATAATAATCAACCTTCTGTACCTACATTCAGATTTCAGAATTTTTTTTTTTTTCATTTAGTCAGTTTATACATTACATAAACATTTTACCCAGAGATCCATTTGCAAAAGTCAAGCAAATAAACTTGGCATGTGTTTTGTTAGCAGTGTCACTAACTGAAAAGTAACTTGTAATGCAGAGGTGTTAAACTGCATTCATCTGAGTTATTGCATTCATTAAGTTGCTAAATTGATTTGCTAAGATCTATAGTGGCTCATTGATGCCACTGATTTTCATCTTGAGTGGTTTTAAATGACTGGATGGGCTAAGCCGATGTTTCCCTTTAGTAATTAGGCATGTGCTTGGACTGAAACAGATTGATGCATTGAGCAGCCTACAGGCGTGAGTCTTCTCACAAGATTAAGCTTGTTTGTTGGAATTAATGACGTGAACGTGCTCAAGGCTTTATTTACAGTGCTGGTCAGATAAATTTCAATCCTCCTGTTTTTTCAAAGTGCTTTATTTATCAAAGTGCCTGGTTTGGTTAAGAGGCTTGAGAATTAGTTTTTTGTTAGTGTATTAATGAATAATGGCCACAGGTCACTGAGTGATGACTTTCCCTGTTTCTCTTTGTTGTTTTCTAGTTCTAGACAAAAAGAACTCAACGGAAAGTATCAATCACGAGGGAGAGGAGCATGAGGTAAGACACGCTGCGGTCTTGTTTACTCCTGGTTTTAACATCCATCTCAGTTGATTCATTCCCAATTGGTAAATGGCGCTTCTTACGAACTCTATCTCTGCAAGTGGAGTGAGCCTAAGTCGCTTTTAACATGCATTGAAAACATGACACGCCAGACATCTTCTCCTTTTGTTTATAAATCTGTTGTCAGCTAAAGAGAAGCTTTACTGTGACCCTGCAGTTTATTTCAGAAAAAATTCCCTAATTTAAAGTTTGAAATCAAAGAAAGACAGACAACCATAAGTTTAGTATTAGTATTGTATTTTCACTGTTCCATAAATACATTTATACTGTCCCATAGTTGTATTGAATGGGTTAAAAGGGTGTTATTTTTCATATTTAGCTGGTCACTTGCATGTTTGATGATCTCTCTGCATGTTTGATGCTCCAGGGCAGATAAGACATTTACTCTACAAATGCAATACAGATCTGTTTTTTTTAGTGCATTATAACCAGTCACACAACAACATTGTTTTAAGCAATGTCCACTTGTTCATCTAATTGGTCTAAATCAGTGTTAGTACCAGGTGTAAATGGCACCAATATGAATGTTTCGTTTGATTAGATGAGGTTTCAGCAGTCCATTCTCAGACAGATGATCCGGCTGAAGTTGTCACTCAGGGAAAGGGATGGGGGTGTGCACAAGGTTCATTCGCCCTGTATTGATTTCCTTTAGTAGAGCTAATAAAGTAACCTTCTATCAGGGTCATTAGAATCTGATTAAGGGCACATGCTCCTGTAGCTCTGTCGCAGTCATGGGAAATCGTAAAGAGGGAAAGGACAAGACAGAGATGTAAACCAGAGAGAAGAGAGAGTTTTTTTTTTATGTATGTATATATATGTATAGATGTGTGTGTATATATGTGTGTGTGTGTGTGTGTGTGTGTGTGTGTGTGTGTATATATATATATATATATATATATATATATATATATATATATATATATATATATATATATATATATATATATATATATATATTAGGGCTGTCAAGCAATTAACACTTTTAATCTAATTGATTACATTGCAAATTAACTCCAATAAGATCAATTAAAGTTTTTGTAATAAATGAGAACAGTATTTTACATAGACATAACGAAAAAAAGTATTACTTGTATTTATATTTAAATATTTGTATTTAAGATAAAATTTATTACACACAGACTTTTAATGCTACAATGTACCAATAAGGTTGAAATTATAATATATTAGGTCTAGCATGATACATGTATTCGTACCGAACCGTCGCAGTAGGGGCATCTCTGTTCGTTGCATGCACGACGAATACTGGCAATTCCACCTGTAATTTCATAATGTTTTCATATTTGGGATGTATAACATATCTGAATGTTAAACTATTATTTATTATGTAAATTAAAGGCTTTGTAAGTTACTTCAGTTACAATCCAATGGTGGCACAGAAGAGGGTGTGCTGATGTTGACTGTATTTTATTTTGACACAGTACCAACTTCGCTGTCAAGTTAGCAATGCTGGAACTGAAGTGTGTGTGTGTGCATGCGTGTGTGTGTGTGTGTACGTGCATGTGCTCCGACATGGGTTTACAGAAGATGTTGGTGGTTTACTATTTTCTTTGTCCATCCCTCAGGCTGTGGGCAGTCGGGAATCAGGGAAGGCTGTGTCTAGTTTGGGGCTAACGGACTTTGACCTGCTTCGAGTGATTGGCAGAGGCAGCTACGCCAAGGTGCTGCTGGTGCGTCTCAAAAAGACAGACCGCATCTATGCCATGAAGGTGGTGAAGAAGGAGCTGGTGAATGATGATGAGGTGACATTTCACATTTCATACGTTGGGAATGCACAAATATGCCACTGATATATTATTATAGAAATTAATTATATAAAACTTGCATCCATATGAAGATGAACCACATCCCAGACTACCTTGCTACACCTAACTCTGTGTTCCAGGTTAAACGTATTCTTGACACTTCACAACTTGAAATGTCTCTTGTCACGCTAAATTATTGAGCAACCTTATAATTTGAATCTTGACTGCAGAATAAAACAAGCAAGGAGCTACCTCTGGCTCTAATTTTTCCAAGATGTGTTGAAGCACACATACAGATGACTAGATGTTGATGAAGTGGGCATTTAACGCTGATTAGATGCACTTAAGCCTTGTGTGATGAATTGACAGCAGCAGCCGATGGTCAATAATGGCAGCTGCGCTCTGCTGGCCCTGCAGTGCTTCTTTAAGCGAGTCTCACGGTCAGAGGTATTTTTACCAGGCTGTCAATGACAGGTCCTAGTTTTTCATTCTGTATCTATCCATTGTGAGTCTCCTCACATCCATGAGCAGCTCCTTGGGAAGACCTGGTGCCCCCGTCTTTTAAACCTTTATCAGTTTTCAGCCTTGTGAGGCATTTCAACTCGATACAGTCCTGAATGTCCTTCCAAATGTTCCCCTACTGACAGAAAGAATGCTCTTGTTTTTCAATGGGAGATTGATTTTTGTGTGTGTGTGTGTGTTTGTACTTCTCTTTCTTGTTTTTCAGGATATTGACTGGGTTCAAACAGAAAAGCATGTGTTTGAGCAGGCTTCCAACCATCCTTTCCTGGTGGGACTTCATTCCTGCTTCCAGACAGAGAGCAGGTCTATACTCATTCTTTTCATTCAAACATACAAGTATAAGACGTAGGGACATGGAATGAAAATATATATATATATATATATATATATATATATATATATATATATATATATATATATATATATATATATATATATATATATATATATATATAAAAGCTCTTATTTTTGTCCTCAGGACATTTTTATTGAGTCCTTTGGTGAAGGCTAATGATTATTTAATGCTTTTCTTTCACAGGCTATTCTTTGTAATTGAATATGTGAATGGAGGGGATCTAATGTTCCACATGCAGCGACAGAGAAAACTTCCGGAAGAGCATGCCAGGTATGAGGATGTGAGCGGTCTATCAGTAACATTCAATGTCAATGAACAGCCTGAGCAGGGTTACAATTATCTTGAGTCTGAATGACACAACATAGGAACAGAAACACAATTGTGGTCATTCACTGTTTCTCTGCTTGCAGGTTTTACTCAGCAGAGATCAGTCTTGCCTTGAACTACCTCCATGAGCGTGGCATCATTTACAGGGACCTGAAGCTGGACAATGTTCTGCTGGAGTCAGAGGGACACATCAAACTCACTGATTATGGCATGTGTAAGGTATGTCTGAATAAGTTAATTGTCTCAGTTGATAAGGTGCCATATTGATTAAGTCGTATCTGTTGACAAGAATATCGTTGAAAATCATAAAAATGTTTGCTAATCATTGATTAACCTCAAGTATGGCTTTATGATTGAAACATTTGAGTAGTAGCAACTCTACATGGCCGTTTGCCCTAATGTTAACCTAGATATGTGTGCTTTATTAGGTGCACTTTATTATAAATACAAGAGTTGGAAGCTACTTTTATGTAAACACAATATCAACAAGATTTAATGATTTCCTCAGCCTATAGGCTACTTGATCTGAGAAATATGTCTACAAAAAGCCTGATATATTTCCCAAAACATGGTCAATACTTTCGCCGGTGTTTTGTGCACTATAAAGCTATGCATGTGTTTTTTTGCCATTAATATTGTATATCTGATAGAAATCTAGAAAAAGATTATAAGTATAGCCGCTCGCTTTAAAAAATGATCAGTAGTCATATTGTGTATCTGCTTGTTTCAATATTCATCTTGTATGCAGGAGGGACTGAGACCAGGAGACACAACCAGCACTTTCTGTGGAACCCCCAATTACATTGCACCAGAGATTCTGAGAGGAGAAGACTACGGTAAGCACAGTTCACACACAGACAAGCCTTTCTGTTGGCAACTATGAGCTCTAGTGCTCAGTGCGTAATAGATTTATTGCTATTAGTGTCTACTTTATGACTTTCTGTCATTTGAGTTTATGTCAGTGCTAAGCTTCCCATTACAGAGGCTAAGATGTGTATGTGTATGTTCAACTTTGTATGTTTTCTTTACAGGTTTTAGTGTGGACTGGTGGGCACTGGGCGTTCTGATGTTCGAGATGATGGCTGGGAGGTCACCTTTTGACATAGTAGGCAGCTCCGATAACCCTGACCAAAACACTGAAGATTATCTTTTCCAAGGTACAGGACCGCAAGCATACGCGTTTCAAAAAATATTTTCAGCATCTCTCAGTACATCCCATTATTTATTTACTTTTGCTCTTCCTCATTTACAGTGATTCTGGAGAAGCAGATCAGAATTCCCAGATCGTTATCGGTTAAAGCCGCTAGCGTGCTGAAGGGATTCCTCAACAAGGTGAAGCAGACTAGACAGATCAATGTTAATATCCTTATGTCACATGGACCTGTCATAATCATTGTTACCCACCTATTTCATACACTCTACTGTCTTTGTTTTTCTTTGTTGTTTTGTTTCTTCTCACTGATTCCTTTTTCCTTTTTCTTTTTTTTTTAAGGAGCCAAAGGAACGCCTCGGATGTCACCCTCAGACAGGGTTTGCAGACATCACGGCCCATCCTTTTTTCCGAAATGTAGACTGGGATCTTGTGAGTCACCACTATCTCTGTTTCCTTTATCTGACTTATTGGATGTTTTGACTTGAGCCCGCAGCGGAAGCATGAGTCATTCACTGTAGTCTGACGCTAGTGAAACTAAACAGAGGACTTACTGGAGCCTAAAGAACTATTTAGTGCTGTTTATGACCTTGAGCAGCCATCCATTTGATTACTCATTCATGTAATTTGACATTAGCACTAACCACTTCAAATGTAATTTCAAGAATGCAAGCTTTAAATGTAGTCAATATTTACACCTGTATTTTCCTGCTATGTATTTTTACAATGTTTTCCACAGTCTTTAGAGTGTTGTCCTACATTATTATTATTATTATTGTTATTGTTATTATTATTATTGATAATATTATTATCTTAATATACATCATAAGGGTTTGAGATGGCATGAGTGTGACTAAATTATTATCATTTTATTTATATATTTTGTAAACCATGCCTTTGAATGTTTCTGCATTTCCTGATTGAAATCAGCATTGAATAGCAATTCACATTTTCACACATTCATTTTATTAAATACTCTAATAATTCAAGTCTGCCAGACGTCACGTTACCCTTTTGGTGGTTCGTGGTTGTATCATGACATATACTATCACGTATAAGGGCAGTGATTTAATGAAGGTGATAAGGTGTCAAATCATTGATTTTTCTGGTCTGAGGTTGTGACAGTGAACTGTATCATGTGTGAGGCAGGTTTAAATTAAGTCAAACCAGCAGACGAGACTCAGACGAACACAGTGACCTCTTGTCCCTGTTTGGTCTGGATGAAAACACACACACACACACACACACAAAGTGGCGGTCAGGGCAGTTTGAAGGGCTCGGATTACACTTTCTACTCAGACAGGATGCAGTGCCTGAGACAGCCTGCAGGGGGAGCAGATCCTGACCTTGCAACCCTGAGAAGGCCAAACTAATGGCAGCACTGAACAAATCCCCGAAAGGATCGGTTTGCCTAAATATATTGAATAAATTGAGATTGCTCTTCAGTGGTTTTTGGAGAAAACAAGAAAAAAAACTGACCTGGTGGTTAAAAAGGGTAGCTGTTTTGGATAACTGCTGTCCTTTTTAACTTTTTATTTCTTAAAGAATCCTAAAAAAAAGTCTCAAAGGTTGCAAAAAATGTCAATCAGCACAACTGTTTTCATTATTGACATATTAGAACATATCAGAATGGTGTCTTAAGCATTATGTGACACTGAAGACACAAAAATAAAAAGTATATTAAAACAGAAAGCTGTTAGTTTAAATTGCAATAACATTTCAGAATATTACAGCTTTTACTTTTACTTTTAAATAAATGTTGCCTAGATGGGACTTTTTTCTTCTTTCTATTCTTTTAAAAGCAATGCCATATGCAGTTACTGCTTAGCGTTTAGTAACATGAGCTCTGCGTGCTGAAGTGCGAGACCGCTTTATGACACAACCGTAGAGTCGTTGATTGACTCATGTTAACTGTATTTCAGATGGAGCAGAAGCAAGTGGTTCCTCCCTTCAAGCCCAACATCTCCGGCGAGTTTGGGTTGGATAACTTTGATGCCCAGTTCACCAATGAGCCCATTCAGCTCACGCCTGACGATGAGTGAGTGTCTGTTCATGTGCATCTGTCTGTGTCACACCTCGGGCTTTCTGAATCAGACCTCGGGCACCATTAATCTGCTTCAGATCTTTACCACAGCAATGCAGGTTTCATCAGGAAGTAATATCAAATTTACGACCTCTGATGACACATTATACAGAGTTCCCTCGTTTCCATATATCCCTGTTTTCCAAGAAGACGTTGTACAGCCCGGGCTCTGTTCGAAAGCCGTAGCGAGTTAAATGTGCCGTAGCAGTTAATCCTGATTGATTGTGTCTTTGTCTCCCTCCCAGTGATGCTGTAAAGAAGATCGACCAGTCTGAGTTTGAGGGCTTCGAGTACATCAACCCTCTTCTGATGTCTGCGGAGGAGTGCGTTTGAGCGGCCTGCCTGTTTCTGTTACGTGCATATCATCGCTGCCTTTATTTGCATGGTCACAAACAATCAAGGAAACAACAGTTTTGTTGGGACCAGATGAATCATTAACTTTGCCAAACCTCTTTCACTTTCTGCCATTTGTAACCACTAGTCCTTAAGTCTATTTTTCTTGTTTATTTTTGTATCATGTAAATCAGCACTGATGAAATTTATCGGTGCCTTTGTGCGTCGTAATGCCAGTTTTAGGTTACTGAACACTCTGCAAACTAAAGGAAAAGAATGACCGTGATGGTACGCAGGACCTCCTAATGCTTATGGTGTCTGATACACACTTTATTTGTACATATTAAAGAGAATCCATGGAGCATATATAGTAAGCCATTTTTAAACTCTATACCACATGGGATATTCTTGAAGACTTTCTGATTATCTGTTCTGCCTCTCCTCAGAAAAAAAAAAGTGTAGCGTAAGGAAGAAAGACTTTATGCTTTGTTTTATTGTTATTTTTTATTTAAGAATACTGTCATCTTTATAGAACGCGCGCAATGTATTGAATCAAGAAGTTGTTTTATGATGATTGGGCATGTGGCCTCGCTTTAGATCGAAAGTGGGTATCAAACTTGTCAGAATGGAGCGGGGAACACTAATGAACACTGTTGTAAATACTGACAAACTGTGAACGGAGAAGTTTTCTGTATAAGGAGGGGTGAAATACAACAGCTTTCTTCAACACAGGACCAAAATAAGACTTAAAAAAAAAGTTCCTGTCAGTGCTCTCCATAGAGACGAGGTACAAATGTTTTTACTCTTCAACGGCTGCATGTGTAAAGTATTTCTCACTTTTTCTTTTTTTTTTTTTATATTTCTTGCTTTTGTGTTAAATGTGATGCATTGCCTTTCTGGTTATGATATTCCGTTTATATAATTTTGTACACGGCAATGGACGCGAGTTCGTTGTTTCTCATTACAGTCATGGAAAAGCTTTTTTTGGTTATTTTTGTCCTTTTTGGGGGGGATATCTGGTCTGATCAGATGCGTGGTGCACAAAGAGGGGTTGTGTTTACCCCTAGCGGCCCTGTCAATAGCGGAGGGTTTTGAAAACAGATCATGTCTGGACGCGTTATTGTTTGTTTGTGTGCGTTACACTGAAAGGACCTTTGACAATAATGACCAAATGATGACATTAAGCACAGCATCGCCCTGTCTCGTTCCTCACCGTTGCACGTATCGGCTTATATTTTCACAGATGTTCACACTGGTTTCGAGCTTGCTCGTTAGCAACCCGGCGTTATAAATGATTGAATCGCTTAAAGCCCCCGACGCATTCCCAGAATAAAGTAAACGATGTGCTAATATGCTTTAAAGAAGCGTCAGGGGGCTGAAGTGGACCTTTTTTCTCTCTCTCTCTTTTTTTTTTGATGTTCTGTATATTAATATGCACACTGAAAAACACTATCAACTGACTAGAATAAACTGTACCACTTTTTTTAACACCTAATTAAAAATATTTAAGGAAAACCCAACATCTCTGAAGTGTCAAAGCAGTTTGTTCTGTTGTGATCGGACAATATTCGTATCTATTTATAATGTCCTGTGTAAAATGTGTTGCACGCAATGAAAAACATTGGCGTGTGCTTTTATTATTTGATGAGACATCTGTTAAATAAAACAATACGAGAGGATCTTTTTCTGTAACGACCGTATCGTAGTGATTAAAGCAGGCGAGCGTTTGCCATCTCGAGCTAGTTCATTATGTATACAGTATATCTTTTAATATTTATATCTAGTTTCATATTTAACGTCAGTACCAATCTCGCAAGTGACACAATGCGCATTTGTAGACTAAACAAATGAAGCTCAAAAAATGTGTGAAGCTTCTACATCAATCAAGCCATTGCTGTAAATTCCTTTGGGCTTGAACCGTCTGCATCAAATAGTAATCGCTCTATCTGATATGTAAACATGATATTAAAAATTTAACGCGGTGATGTGAACCAGCGGCCTCCAAGCGTACGTTATCTGACTCCAGAGTCGAAAAAATCCGCTTCCTGCGATTTGAATAAACATATGTATAACATGCCTGTTTGTGGAGAGGCATGTTGTTGGCCAGATGGTTGAGGACCTCGCCTCGCGCGCCTGGCTTTGACAGCGCCGATGAAACGGCTCACCTTGTATGACTTTGGCCATTACTGGAAATCCGTGAGGAACGATGAATGTGAATGTGTGTTTTTTTTTTTCCTGCACCAGGCTGTGCTCTGTGACATTGTCCCCGTGTCCTCTTTCTCACGAGAGCAGGGCACACGATTCCCTGTGGAAGGAAGAGCGGGTTTGCCCTCTAAAGAAGAGACGTGACCTTGTTTGATTAGTGGTTGAGAACAGACAGAGGTTCTGTTTTGTTTCAAAATAATGCCAGCTTTTGCTTGTGACTCCATTTTTGTCAGAAGCACCAAATCCTTCAAATTAATTTGTATGCTAAAAAGGTGACCTTTTTTTAAACACGGCTGTGTGTTATTCGGGATCACGGAGATACAGTTTTAGTTTTATTGATATTTTAATTACTTTTATAAGTTGCTGTCAAACAATCACATCCAAAAGTTTTTTACATAATGTATCCTGTATGTGTGTGTATTTAAACATACACATTAAAAAAACACACACACTACATAAACATATTATGAAAACACAACCTTTATTGAGATTAATTAAAATTGAGATGAATTACTTGACAGCACTCTTCTTCATGTAGCCAATTTTTAGTTTGCTTTTACATTTTAAATTAAGTTATAGTCATTCTGTGTATTATCAATTTTATTATATTTAACTTGTATTACGTATTATTATGTATTAATGCATTATCACTTTATTTCACTTTTAGTAGTTAGAGCAAACACTTAGTGAAAGAAGTATTAAGTAACACTGAATTTTTACAGCGTATTTACACAAATAACATCTGCCATTCCGAATCCTTCTTTAGAGAAGGAGAGCCAGGTGTGTTTTCTTTAGATCGTCTGTTTAAGCAACAACCGAAACTCTTTTTCAGAGCAGGTAGCACAAGTCTGCCTTGTAACAGTAGTGCTGGCGATAAGCGTTTGTTTGTCTTGCTGTCTGATGATGCATTTCTATATAGATTTTCTCTGAAGCTACGTCCTCAGGGGGGTGCTTAGGGCTTAGTCCCATAGTCTGTAATGAAGACAGCTGCCTGACTAACTGTGTGGCCCATCAGCGCTTAATCCATTTTCCTGGCATTCTTTATCATTCATTCTCCTGCACGCAAACAGCATTATGTCAAGCTTTAAATGAACTATCAGCTATTGGAGAGTAATTACCCATATTAAGTTTAAATTACTCCTCACAATACCGGGATGATGTTATTACCCTCTGGAAAAAAAAATCAATGCGCTGTTTGGAGTTCAGGCACAGCACACAGTGTGTGTGGGCGCACCTGCTTTCATAATACATCTGCTGACCTTGCTATCTGCAGCGAATGGTGAAAACGCGGCTGAAATGGGCCTTGATCATTGGTGCATCAAACCTCACACAGACGGGTGACATTGATCTCCTAAAAAATTGTTTATACTCAACCAGCAAATCATATCAGTCATGTTCAGATCAGAGTTAGCAGGGATAAAAGTGTGTTATTGACAAGTAACATGACCGTGTTATTTCCAACGATTTCAGCCCTATATATATATATATATATATATATATATATATATATATATATATATATATATATAAACAGACAAAATGACACTAATAAGCTAATAACACTCACGCAAAAAATACTTTTGTTAAAATTAAAATGTATACATTTATGTACATGTTTATTAAATAAAATGTTATTTATTATCTATTTATTGATTATCTATGTGACAGGATGTCACAAATAATTTATAAAAACTTCATTATATAAACACACAGTTAATCAAAAATAATTTTAAAAATGTTGCAGTTGCAGAGTGTCGTCGTCATTGCGTACATTTATTGGTTATTATCTAAATTAATATAAGAATATTCCTGTTAAACTAACATACTACTAAAATCCATATCCAAGACTCCATGGCTCAAAATCAGACTTTTGCTGTTTCGCATATTCTGGCAAATGCAAAAAAACCCCACTTTTTAGTTTCTTAAATGTTCGATTTTCCAAGGCAGGTGTCAACACAACCTCTTGCTCTTTTGTGTGAATATTCAGTCTAAACAAAAACACAACGCCTCTAAGCACATCAAAACTATTCAAATCTTCACAAACCCATCTCGCCCGAACATGACCTGGGTCAGTGTGGTGGAGAAGCCTTTAAAAGTGTTAATGCGGATGGTGTTTGTGAATGGGCTGAATTCAGGCCCTCATAGCTCTGCCTCTCTCATTTAACATTTAAATGACACCTAACAAATGGCTCACACAGAGATGGATACCAAACCAAAGGTGATCCCAGCACCCCATCATGGGTTCATTGAAAAAAAAAAAGAAGCCCATTGGATGGTGGAAGCCCCATGGACCAAGCAAACTGCTGGATCGGATCCAGGCCATTACTCAGCCACAGAGAATGTTCTATTACTTAATGTCCTTGGCAAAAGCCTCCACAACATTTGTACTAGCATAACAGTTACTCAAACTAATGTCCATAAACATGTCTTGGTGGTTTATAATAAGTCAGTGCAGACATCATATCCGATAATTTTTTTTTTAAGCATCTTAATTCTGCGCAAGATGAAAGATACATTTTAGTTGTAAACAAAAAAATTAACAACAATAGCAAAAAAAAACAAGCAAACAAAATAAACAACATTTGAGTAAAAAATAAATATTAGATGCAAAACCTAAACTAAAAATAATTATAAACGTTGCCTCAGAAAATTAATTATAAGTTTAAGCAGAAGCAATAAAATTGCTATGTAAATAAAATAAAATTAAATAAAAAATAAATATACAAATAAAACTAATTAAAAATATAATTAAACATATCATAAGTAAATTATTACAAAATAATTATTGCCCCCAGACAAGATTTTATGTTAAGTCATTGCTCAAGAATATATAATATATAAGCGTTAAGATTAAAGGAATTTCATTCAAATGAAACATTTCACATGATTCATTATTTGTGAAACATTTACAGACATCTGCTCACGCAGCCCTTCAGTATTCATCATAAATCATGCCAAATCATTGCATACTAGGGAAATGGCGGCAATGACATTTTAATTTCCATTCACTCCTTTCTGTCACCACAAAGTGATTCAAATTCGGCTTACGATTCCTCATGATAGGCCAACACAATTCTCTTATTTAGAGACGTCTTTGTAACAAAACCATTAATTAGCCGCGTATAACACAAACTTCCTACCAGATGCCGTATGCAAACAGATGCCTCTACACGCGTAAAATTATACCTTAATACCTGTCCTCAAGTCTTGCAAGTCTGAACTTCACAAGACATTGGGGGAGGGCGGCAGACAGACAGACACGCCCGCGCGACATCCGCCGTGACGCTCGCGCTGTCTGAAGGCTTTCAGTCTGTGCGCGTGTTGTTGACGGTCAGACGGAGAGAGACAGCGGACCAGGAGCGATCATCCTGAGGCGAGTCCCTTTAAAAAAGCGATAACAAGCTCGTTTAAACACACTCTTCGTTTACTGCAAGGTTCAGCGGATTCTCTTGGGTGTTGTTTTTTAATAGTTTTTGGTGGTTTTTAACGGTTATGTGATGTTTTTCGAGCTCGGAACGGGATTTGTAGCGTTAGCTCGGTTAGCGCGTGCTAAGGTTTAAATGTTCTAGCCGCACTGCTAAAGCCGTCTGTACGAGCGAGCCAGCTTTTAGATGTAAAACCGGTTTAGGTGCTGCTATTAAGGCAAGGTACTTTGTTTAAATGTAACGTATGCGTCGGTGGGATACGTGTTTTGATGTGCCATTTAAAAGGAACGCATATTGAACGTTAAAAGGAACGATCATTTTTAAGAGACGCATCGTCCGTTCTTGGATGATTTGGTCTTTGATTTAAATCCTTAACCCGATCAACGTTATGCGTAGTATTTTTTTTTATATTAAAAAGAAAAAAAGACAGAAACGCAATTGGGGGCGATAGCTGTTTAATATTTCTGGAGGGTCAGGTGTCAGACTAAATGGCTTGGCAAATGATTCACTGCCGTGTAAAGTAGAATTCAAGCCCTCGCTGGCGTTTGACATATTTGGGATTTAATGTATGTGGTTGGTTTTTCTGTAGTTGTGTTGAGGGTCTCCCGGTCGAGGGGATGGGTAATGTCACACCGCGGGGGCTCAGCGCAGCTGTGCCCAGAGAATGAGACGAGGGAGACGGATAGAGGCGGGGACAGAGCCGCGGTGCCCTTCTCGGGGTAAAAAGATCGACGCTGTCGCTCAGGGTTAAGAATAGACAGCGTTTTGTTAGTGTTTCTGTAAAACAGTTATTTTTACGAGGAAACGAAACGACGTCTGTGGTCAGGGTGAGTCTTATTTGAGCTGTCACACAAATTTGGCAAAGCGTAACCAGGGAGAAACGGTCGTTTTTATTTCGAGGAATTCGCGTTTTTGGTACCGTGTTTCTAACGGAGGCGCATGTTGTGAATAACGAACGAAACGTGTTCGGCGCTGCTTTTTGGCCGAAACCTCACTGGCACGCGCTGATTTTGGGGCTGCGATCTGTCATTTTGCCTTCATATTCATTCTCGGAAATTCCGTTTCCGTCAGTGTCAGTCAGGCTTTTGCGATCGAATTATTCAGTCAGCTTTTCCTCTTGTTATAGATGGTGCGTGTGATTCGATCTTTTCATAGACGTGGTGGTTTATTATGTACAGTTCTTACATCTTATCTCAAGCCTGCTGTGGTTGGACGGGACTAAATGGCTGCTCGCTGTTAGTTACGGTTGCTGTTGGTTATCTGTGTGTTAAACCGACGTTATTAGTGCATTGACTCATTTAACGCGTTGACGGATTCGGCATGTTGTCAGTACAGAAAAACAGCTCACTAAACCACCGAGAAACTCTCCTTATATCGATTGGTCTCAAATTAGATTATCCTGATGAGGTGAAAATGTTTCTGTCGTCTAGTTTAGCACTGTGCCTAACACAAAAACTGTTCTGGATGCTTTTTATTGCCCTGACAGCATATTCTTTTCATGCGCATTTGTGTGGCTTCACACCGATTCGTTGTTTTTCTAAATTATTGTCTAAACCACTGATGTTTTTAGCAGTTGATTTTGAAACTTTATTGTTTTTGCTTCCTTCACAGGAAGCTCATCAGATCATTAATTCTGTCACCATCATGCATGTAGCTGGACAGGATAGGATTTGCAACCTTTAACACGGTGAGGAAAGAAGGACCGACTCAAAGGTGACCGCTTTTGAAGAACAGCTAAATATTTTACGCCCAAGACAGACCGATCATCCGTGTACGGACATGGCCAGCCCTCAGACAAGTCTGAAAACCCCTTTCAAAGACCTGACGTCATTCAAAGGCAACATGAAGCGGCTGTACAGGGAGCGACTGGAGGATGCACCGATTAAAAAGCGTGTAATGGCAGAGATGCACCTGAAACGACGCAGCCTGGAGAGTGTCCCCAAGCCCCTGAAGGTCAAGAAGGAGCGAGAGGAACACTGCAGCTCAGAAATGGACATTGAGGAAAGAGAATTCCACGTCGTCGGGGCTTCCAAGGCTTTAGATCTCAGCGCCGGCCTCAAGCACACTCTGGCACAGTTCACGCTGAGCAGCCAGAGCTCCCTGGGAGGTCCTGCTGCCTTCTCAGCAAAATCTGTGCAGGAGTGCGCCTCTCCTGCTGGCATGGCTCCCCTACCGTCTCCCCCAGTCCTTGGAGGCGGCCCGCTCTTGGTTCCCTGCGACAGCTCCACAGAGCTCACCCATTCTCTGCTCGAAGGAGAGTCCATTTCCTGCTTTGTTGTAGGTGGCGAGAAGCGTCTATGTCTGCCCCAGGTACTCAATTCGGTGCTGCGAGATTTCTCTCTGCAGCAGATCAACGCCGTCTGCGATGAACTTTACGTTTACTGTTCCCGATGTGATGCCGAGCAGCTACACATTCTCAAGGTGCTGGGCATCCTGCCTTTCAACGCACCTTCCTGTGGCCTGATCACCCTAACTGATGCCCAGCGCCTCTGCAACGCCCTGCTCCGCCCGGGTGCCTCCCTCTCGGCCGACCCCAACAGCAAACTGCCAGGCCAAGGCCTGCTGAAGGAGAGCGAAGCCAGTTTCCAGGTCGAGCACCAGTGTCTGGGCAAGTGCCAAGGCCTGTTCGTGCCCCAATTCTACATCCAGCCGGACGCTCCTTGTATTCAGTGCATGGAATGCCAGCTGCTGTTTTCCCCACAGAACTTTGTAATGCACTCACACAAGTCTCCGGACAAGAGGACCTGCCACTGGGGTTTCGATTCAGCCAAGTGGCCCTGCTACCTACAGCTTGGCCGCAAGCACGAGGGCTCATCGGAGGAGCCGCAACTCAAACAGCTGCTGGACGAGATGAAGGAAAAGTTTCACTACCAGCTAAAGAGGCCTCTGGACAAAGTAAGTGTTTTTTCCTTCCTTGTTTGCTAGTGCGCTAAGGTCAAGTTTTGCAAGTGGATTTGCACGTGTGTGACCAGATGGTAATGTGTGATAGTCTGCAGAGGAGACTGTTTGCTATTGTCTGGGCCAGGCTGCAGTTGTTTTGATAAACTAGTGTTGACCCAATTTTATGAGGTGGCACGAGGCAGGTGGGGACGTATAGCGGGAGGGAGGGAATTCCAGTTGGTCTGGCTGAAGGGGAAGTACATTATCTTCCTCCCAGGTCAGAAGAGGGTCATCTTTGGGGTGCATGGCATAACGCATCCTTAAAGTTTATATAATATGTGTGGATTTTTACTTTGAATGTAGTATTATTAAATAAAATGATGGTGGTAGTAATAATAATAATAGTAAATATAATAATAATAATAATAATAACGGCAAATGTAAAACAAATAGAATATAAAATCTAAAATCCACAAATTAACAATTAATTTTTTTAAATTATATTTTCAATTTAATTTGTTTTATGTTGTATCATTTATTTATTTTCTGATTTCTTTAGATTTTCAAGTTAATTTTGTTTTTAAATTTAGTATTTCATTTCTGTTAAATTGTTGTGCTTGTATCATTTAAACCTCTTTGAATTTCACAGCTAAGTGTAGTAAATTTGCTATCTAGGGGCTTTGTCATGTTTAACAATGTCATGTTTTTTGTTAGTTTTAGTAAAAAAAATGTTTTGCTAATGTTATGTTTTATGAATGTTCTTGAATGTCCAAGGCTTTCAATTTGAGCTGCTTCCAGTTATGTTAGCTGTAAGAAAACTGTTTGACATATTGCTATTTGTATTTGATATCATATTATTTTAATTTGTTATTATACTCGCTCACCGGTTTTACAGAAAAATAGCTAAATTCCATGTTTAAGAATAAGTTTTTATTTGTGTCAAATGTAGAATTGCCTTTTTTAATAGGGAAATTTGCAATGAAATCATTGTATTGGGAAAAGCCCGCATTGCATGATTGCATAAAGTCAGAACACTGGAGATTCTTCCACTTTCATGACATGACCTTTGAAACAAAACTCAACTAACTGTACTAGTGAACTAGAAACTATAGAAAGGTCATGCTAGTGGGGGAAAAAAAGGTCTGGATTGTTTCAGTCCCATTGACCACTCATGTCTCATGACCCCCTTGACCAAGCCAGAGCTTTTTTTTTGTTGTTCACACTCATGTTAGACAAAGATTGACCCCCTGTTGGTGCTGTCAGAGATTTTTTTTCAAATGCAAGTGGCAGCAGTTAATGGTTTAACAGTGTGGTAACGTTCCAGTAGACACAATTATTTTTAGTTTAGAGCCGATGCGAACGAATGAATGTGTTCTGTCTAAGCGAGGAAGAAAAGCCCCGGTCTCTCCTGTGTGCTTATGCAAGTGTGCCGGAAATACCGTCTGGTGTCTCGTCTAGCACCCAAACCACATTCCTCCTTCCGCCTTCCCTCCCCCAGCACACTCACTTCATGTACTAAAACAGACCTTGAGTCTATCAGTCTTACAGTCACATCTGCTGCACAGACTGACCTAACCCTGACACACAAACAGCCAGTAACACTGTAACACTCAGCTCACTTATGCTTAACGCACACTAATGAAATTGGTTCACACACACACGCTAAACGCCCCAAGGGATCATCTCTGCTGTGCTCGGCTGAGGGTGAGATATCAAACTCCCAGAAATATGAGTGAGTCAGTGACACCTTCTCTTTACACGTTAACTGTCAAGCTCCTGACACATCCCTGTCTGGCAGCGTCTTGCACCTGCCCTGACGCTTTGCCTGATCCTTCTTTGTTTCTTTTGTGAATTTCCTTGGCTGTCCTGTTCTTTTTCTATTCATTTTAGTATTTAATTTTGAGCCGTTTTAATTTTGAGATGTTAAATGGTCTAAAACTGTGGGTTTTACACCATTAAAATATGATAAATGAGAAAGTCCTATTTTATCTTTTTTTTTTTTTTTTTTTTTTTTTTTTAAATTGGCATATTTTGACTTTATAATTGTCCCCAGTTTGAAAGCCCCAGGTGTAAAACACATATATGAAGTTCAAATATATAATATATGGTATAATATTTATCAACATTTTCAATCGGTTTTTATTTTTATATTTTCAGTTTTCACGTTTAAGTTTAAGTAGTTAACGTTTTAGTATTTTTGTTTATGCTATAGTTTTTTTGATAACAATTTGCAATAAGGTTCATTAGTTAACATTGGTTAATTGCAATAGTTAACATGAACTAAGAATGAACTTTACGTAGACACCATTTATTAATATTAATGTGAATTTCATCATTTAATAATGCATTATTAAATTCAGCAGTTTGTTAACATTTTGTTAATGTACTTTGAACTAACATGAACAAACAATGAATTGGTGTTTTTTATTAACTAGCATTAACAAAGATTAATAAATAGTGTAATAAATGCATTGTTCATTAGTTAATTATTTAATTTTATAATTTATCTAATTTTATAATAATTTTAATGATCAAATTAATAAGAAATTAATAATTTAATAAAAAGTTTAACTTAACAAAAACCGAAAAAATACATTTAGGTTAAATTTATTACAATTATGAAATTAAAATAATATATTTTTTAACATTTTAGTCATTTTAATTTCATAATTTTAACTAGATCTAATGTTTTTATTTTATTTCAGCTGTATTTTAATTAAATGATTAAATTCTAACAGATATAGATGTAGTTTCAGTTAACAGTAACAACACTGATTATGAGCGAAGCAGCGTCGAAGGAGCAGGTGCTTTGTAGTTTTGTGTTAAACGGCTTCGGAGGAACTGTAAACAGACATATGTGCACGCGTGAAAGGTCATTACTCAGACGCTGAGCTCACACGGGTCATGCCGATAAAGAACAGCAACACATGCGCACTCATCTGCTGGCTTCCATATCAAGAAATCGCTACGTTACGTGCTTGCGTGTCTGCACGGGAAGCGGGGCAGACAGGCTCTTCAGTTTACTGGGTGAAATGTTCACTCTAAACATCTGTGATGCTGGAGTGCCAGAACAAGTGACTCAGAGTTTCCACAGGTGGCCATGTGGATGTTGGTGACGATCAAACCCTCACCGCCAGACATCTGCACACGGCACTTCAGCTTTTTCAGAACCAGCCCTCTTCCCCTTCCTCAAGGACACTGGCTGTGTTTCAAAGCCTAGTGAACTGTAGCAGAATATTCAGTTTTGTTTTTTGCTTTTAAATAGCCACTGTTGAGAAATGCCTGCGATCTATACTAGTAACCTAGTCAAGCTTATTCTTGATTCATTTATTAGAACTTTCCAAAAGATTAACAAAAATCTTAATGAAACAACACAATTGTGCATTTTTTTTAAAGTTCCAAAATAAATCAAAATAGACATAAATAGTAATTTTTTTTCAAAGTATAAGTAAAATTGGACATGAATATATAAATTTACTGTTGGTTTTTTTTGGACACACAGCTGCTGTTCCAGGTGTTCTAGAAAGAATTCTACAGAACTTTCTTGGATGCCTTTTGAGTTTGTCTATGTCTGTATTTATGTCTGTTGCCTAGGCACTGTATCCGATTTGTGTGTCTACCGTGCACAAGTTGTTAAAGCTTGTGGTTAGATGGGGACCACCTGACCAGAGACGGTCAGAACACAAATATTTTAAGATTCCACACCCAAATTTCAATTTATCTAAAGTTACATTTTCCCTCTAAAACAAAAATGTTATGGCCTAATGGTTAGTGTGCATATATCAACAGTACAATGAGCCATGCTGCTAATTTTGTTGACGCAGGCTTGAGTCATTTAGGCTTGTGACATGACCTGATCTGTTTCTACTCATCATTTCCTATTTCATTCCGATTTTCTAATCGTGCCACTTGGGTTTCGTAGCTCGTGTGTGATTGTTTGTTTGTATGATTGTATGACAGTGAAAGACAGGCAGCTGTGATGGTTTGAGGCTTGGTGTGCAGACGTGTCTGGAAGACAGATGGAGTCCTGTCGATCTCCCACAGAGGCTGAGGCAGCGGCTGCGGTGCAGACACCAGACAGCTGCCTCTCTCTCTCTCTCTCTCTCTCTCTCTCTCTCTCTCTCTCTCTCTCTCTCTCTCTCTCTCTCTCTCTGTCTCTCTGTCTCTCTGTCTCTCTGTCTCTGTCTGTCTGTCTCTGTCTGTCTGTCTCTCTCTCTCTCTCTCTCTCTCTCTCTCTCTCTCTCTCTCTCTCTCTCTCTCTCTCTCTGTTTGTGTCTCTCTATCTTCCCTCTTGTAATTGTGAAATTGGTGACTTCATGCACCACAGGCATGGAGTTCTCCCCTATCTCGCGCTCTTATTTCCACTTTCTGTATTTCTTTCCTTCCTTTTTCAATCTATGAGAGCAAAACTGTCATTTTCCTGTCTGGCTGTGTTTTGTTCTTTCGTCCTGTACCTCGACCACAAACCTCATCTGTGACGTACCTTGTCAGACTTTTTTCTCTCACTTTCTTTTATTTCCCTCTCTGGTTTTGTTTCCCCTTTCAGCCACAGTTTCTGAATGCTGTTTCCATTTAGTCACGTGTCTATCATTTATCATACTACAGGTAGTTCCGATCCTCTGATTTGATTTGATATGTGGTGTTTTCTGGTCATAAAAAGACTGTATTGTGTGTAAAATTTAAAGTAAATATTTTAGGTTTATTGTTTCACCCCTTCTAAAGTCCATTGACTATCATCCATAGTGTAGCAGTGCATAAAGAGCTGAAGCAAGAAGAGCTTTTAAACCAGGCAGCTTTCTGTTTTGGTCAGTGTGGTGAATTTCTTTTGACCAACCTGAACGCAAGAGAAATCGGATTGGAAAGCTTATCCACCCACATATGAAATTCCTGATTGCACAGATTCCTATTGAAATTTCACCTGTTAAATTTCAGTGGTAAATGTGAAAGTACCATTAGATCGATTTTACTAAGGGTTCTTCTACTTTATATTTTCTGTCCGATCTCTCCAAACATGGCATTTTCAGCAATCGGCAGAGCACGACATTGTATCTTGGGAACTTTATCTTCATGCTGCCTGTGTTTGGTGAGAGATAGAAGAGTAATGAAAGGTCAGAGGTGGTGGAGGCTCAGGGTTTTGTCTGTTTGATTGAGGGTGTTGAGCTCAGGGTTTGCTCCAGTGTAAATATCAAAGACTCCAGTGGATGCAGCTCAGCCCCTCAAAATAAGCAGCCGAATGACCTAATCAGTCTCTGTTTACATAAAGGGAACGGAGGGCAGTGAGTGTGTGTTTATGGAGGAGAGAGAGCGATTGAGGAGAACTATTGATCTGGCTGGAGTGAATTCAGTCAGACAGTAACTGTGTGTAGAAGAGAGAGACAGGCTGAAGAAGAGTGAGATTGATTTACACAATGTCCTAACCATGGCGAGCTTTTTGCCTTCAATAAAATTTCTAAATGAGAAAAATCACTGCTAATCAGAACTTATTCAAATAAAATTTTATTATGTCGAGTCTGGTCAGGACGCATTGTCAGGTTAGTAAAAGATTAGTCTTCTCGCACATGCAAAGACAAATGTCCAAAAAATGCTAATGCATACAAACGCGTGAGCTGCTTACTTAAATGGATAAAGAAAAAAGTAGGTTTGCACATCCATTGGTCATGTTTAGATAGGTACTGATAATGTGGTATATGGGGAAAAAAAGAAGAGAAGGGATCAAAATGTGTGGTTCATCTCAGGACATGTTGGCAGTAGCCGGCTTCTGCAACTTTTACTCTTTCCTTCTGCTCTATTCATGGTGAAGCATTCACCTTCATGGAGATTCGTGGCAGTCCATGTGCTCAGGCGGTCACACACTCCGAGCTCCGTTCATTTATTTCCAACTGTTTGTCCTCATGCACAAACAAATCACTAACTAACCTCAAAGCCCCCCAAAAAAGCACACACTCTGTGATTTGGCAATCTGTCCTATTTATATAAAGCCCAGAGTTCCTGTTGGCCGTTAAGACAACATACTCCTCCCTGTTGGCTCAACATTCGGACACTGTGGGCAGATTGGGGGCCCTGCTCTTTGTGCTCAAGCTGGGAATATTGTTGTACCGGTCTTTCGCCAAGTCCCTGGAGATGAGCCAGCAGCCAGAACTGCCCCAGGACGACGCTGACTGCGGATAACCCAAATTCGTCAAGACATGCTCAACAATTCAGCCAGGTGGTAAACTGCCATGGAGAGCATTGGCGTCACTTTTTAGTTAAAGAAATCTCATGCATTTAAAAACAAAAAGAGCAATGCCTTGTATGCATTTCTTTATGGATACAGCATTGGGACAAGCTTGAAAAATATGCAAGAAAAGTATACAAAAAATGTATTTAAACTATTTTACCTTTTTAATTGGTGCATACAGAGCTGTCAAAATGTTCACGTTAACAGTATACATTAGTCTTGTCCTTTAGTTGTGGCATTTTACATTTAAGTTTGCATTCCCTGAAAGTCAATCCTATGACCTTGGCATTGCTACCACCCTGTTCTATTTTGTGAGCTACAAGAATGCAAGTATATAAAAAAGAAAAGGGCAAAGTAATTGAAAACTGGCTTATTATATATGTAATATATTATATTTGTATTACCTAGAGTATTGCACTGTTTGTCAGTTTGCCTTTATTGATCCCGGTTCACTTTTTGTGACAGTCTCTGTGCTATTTATATGGTGCATGGAGTTCCAGCTTCAGTAGAGCATTCCATATCATTCCCATAGTATACATAAGGCAAACTTTTAAAATCTCTTGACAGCTGCACATTCTTCAAAAGACTATTGATTTTAAATTATTTGTTCCATTTCATTCCTGCTGACCGCCAAAGACATATATAGATATAATGTGTAATCTAATATTTGCCCCCTCTCTTTTTCTGCTTCCTCTGTGACTGCTATAGATCTACTACAACTTTATCTGATGATATACTCCTCTCCCCGCTCTTTGCAAAATCAGCAGTGTTCGTCTTCCTCTAACGGGGACAAAGTAGGAGTTCGTTCTCAAGTCCTAACGGGGACAGTATCCCTCTGCTCTAGATAAGACCATCTGACATTTCTGGCTAGTGATTCATCTTAATGTCCCATTGCAAAACATTGAGAGTGCTGTGATTATGTGCTCATACTGTGGTCGGACACCCTTTTGATGGAATGCAATGCAGAAGCCACGGTTGTCTGGCTTCATCAGGGAAGTTGCCAAAAATGGGTCATGAAGATGCTTTCTGCAGTTACCCTCATCTGTGCTTTTGAGGCACTCGTCTTGTGTGAAACTGCTTGTTTTCGAGCCCCGGTTTACCACAATCTCATTAGACTGCATATTTTCCTCCTATTACTGCGGTGCTCTTGTTTCCTAAAGCCAAACTCATCCCAAAGGAAGATGTGTCATTCTGCAGACGTCTCCGAAGACGCACGCACTACGCCACCATCTTGTGATTAATGCACCAGTACGCCACATAAGGCATACATTACCTGTGCTGTAAATCTGTCATTCTTTCTCCTCCCATTTGAGCCTGTATATCCCAAAGCATCAGAAAACGTGAGTGAGGGGCTGGCTGTCGTACGCTCCCCTCCCCTCTCCCTGCGGAGGCTCTAAACGTAGACTGCTCTCCTGGCTCTATGAGGACAGTCTGTTCCAAGCTTGCGTCAAGCTGGGGGACTCCTCAAGCTGAACAACAGCACCAGCCTGCACGTTCATGTCTCTCTGGAGAGCATCATACATTAGAGTCTGAACACATTTAACTTTCTGGCACAGGCAAAACAAAAGACATTTGTATGACATGTCATCGATTTGAATGACTGTCGTTCTGTCCAGTAATTATTGACCACTAATGCAAGACATCCTCTCTATTGATCTCTCCCAGAAAGCAGTCCTGCGTGTCTGACATATATCAGTCCCTATTTATGTCTTATCTCAGCACGTTCAGCTCCCAGACTTGGGAATCGGAATAATCAGGATATTTTTTTTATTCAAAACAGTCTTTGCTGTGAGTTTTCTATTACAGGCTGTTGTCATGAAGCATCAGTTTGAAGAAAATGTATTCGGCGGACACTTAAAATGGAAATAAATGGAAGCAGTGTTTTGAGTCTGTAAGGGAAGAAATATGATGATTATAATTTTATATGAGCTTTTGCATTCATTGCTCTGTTAAAACTTCTGTATTACTTGAGCTGTTTCAATTATTTTACAGTTGTTTTATGGTTTTAGTTGTTGCATGGCCGTACACAGAAAAGGTTAGTAGTAAAGATTTATCACTCTAAAATCACATTTGTATGTATATGTTGTGACTATACTTAGTATTTTTATACTGTTTACAAATGTGCCCATCTGCTTTGAGTCCAAGTGCCTTGCTGTAAGGAAGGTCTTTAAATAGTGTTTTGTTTTTTTTTTTTTTTTTTTAAGAAAAGGAGGGACAAATTGAAAATATTTTTTTATTGTAGTATCCATTTTGTGTCAAGTTCTATCAATTGAACTTAAACTGAACCTGTATTGAACCCAGAATATTCCTTTAATGGCACAGACATTTAAAGGCAACTCTATCATCCCCTTGAGTACTGAGGTTTGTAATGGAAGAACGCACATCAAGCTGTACAAGGGAACCGCATGTTCACAACAGTTTGGCTAAGCAATTGCATCAGTATTTGGGTGCGTGAATTATTTTATTATTATTATAACTTTAAAGTATGCACTACTGCTCAAGTTGTGGGTCAGTGAGAATGCAGAAATAGTTTTTATATGTTCTTTTAAATCCTGCAAAAAATGTATTTTTGTTACTGATAATGTATTTTTGTTTTTTTTGCTGTATTTTTTAATGCATGAAAGCATGATGGCGAGCATGAACATCTTTTGACAAGTTAGTGTAATTTTGTGACTTTCAGTCCACATATGTTAACCTTGTGGTTGATCTATAAGGTAGTGTATGTTGAAAATATTTTGCATTGCAAAGAGTGTTTAGGGTTGTCAGATGCGCTATTTTGTGTGCAAGGGTGTATGTTTGTTTATTTTGACTAAAATGGGCGCCTGACACCCTGTGTGTATTGTTGTTCTGTTTTCCTGTCCTTTATCTTCTGGTGTATATGAAACTGATTGATTGATAATATGTGAGTGTTTATGTATGCTGGTAACGGGGTGGATGTGTGTTGACAGCTTCCTCTTGTAGGGATGGGTAGGACACTGCTCGCTCTCTCTCTCTCTCATTTCCAACTCCTTTTCTCTATGCAAAGCCAGTCACTGTGGCCCCTAACAGGCTCTGCCATGCAAAATGCATGAGCCGCTTGTGTGGAGTGTGTAGAATGAAGTGTGTGTGTGTGTGTGTGTGTGTGTGTGTGTGTGTGTTGTCTGCAGCTCGAACTGGGTGTACGAGACTCAGCTCTCTGTGGGTGGGCAGTTGCTCTCTCTCTCTCCCTCCCTCTGTCTCTGGTGTCTGTCTGTCTGTCTTTCTCTCTGGGGTTGCTGGAGATGGCAGAAGTGAAATGCACTGCCAGTTTTGTGTGTCAAGCTGCCATGTTTTTGATTCTCCTGCCATCCTCACGGTTTCAAAGACATGCACCTATAGAGACCGACTCCCTCTCTCCCACTCACACACCTAATGTAATGTTTGGTAGGACTGTGTGCTTTTGAACATCTATCCGATATCAGGAATGTATTCAATTCAGCCAGCTGGTTGACTAGTCTGTCTAATATGAAGTAATTCTGTTTAATAACTATAATTTGCCCTGAGCAGTGCAATTTTCTGGCATTTGTTTGATCAAAAATGCAGCAAAAAATGTTTCTGGGATGGCAAGACTAATATTTCAGCATCCATTACATCAGTCTTCTGTATAACATGATCCTTCAGAAACCATTTTTTTTAGCAGTGGCTTAACACTTTAAAAAACCTTTTTTGAAATGTTTCTGAATAATATTTCAAGCTGTGTCTCCATCTTAACCCATCCTTAGTATCAGTAATGTGCTTTTCATTGGTGTCAGTACAAAAACTGCAGATCAAGTCAGAAACTCCCTTAGCTAGTCAAAATGGATCCAAGGTCGGCCGTGACCCCCTTTGTAAAAGAGCACAGATTCACAGCTGCCACACGAACATCCAGATGTTTGTGTTTTGTCCTTTTGTGTTTTGTCCTCTTGTGTTCTTGCCCCTTTGACCACAGCTCTCACAGACTGTGTGTGTGTTTGCGTGTGTCACGCTGAGAGAGGAAGGTCACATTCTGCCCCCCACGCGTCCTACAGAGTGCATCGTAGGGCATTTCCAACGTCAGAGTCTGGTTGAGCCCTGACAGCAGCCTCTGAAATGAGCCGTAGGGTGCCACAGCCCAGAGAACACACACCTCAGAGACTCATCTCCATCGAGACTGCGTCTGCCAATGTATTTGTGCATGCGTGAGTATGTGTGTGTTAGACTAGTGCAACCGCACCATGGGAGGCTTATGCGGTTACTGCTTTTCACCGGCGCACACTTGAGAGTACTCAGTGCTAACACGCGTGCATACAGATCTCCCATTCATAGGCCTATTTAAAGCCGCCCATGTGTAGGGAACAGGCAGAGCTCTGTTCGACTGTGTGAAATCTGAGAGCAGGAGAGGGGAGAGACCGTTCCTCTGTGCGTTTACGTCTCTCAGTCTTCCAAGTTGATCCGTGATCAGCGGTACAGTATTAGTATTAGTTTTGTCTGAGTGAGTATGCGAGAGGATAACTTGGCCAGTCTGTGTGTGTGTGTGTGTGTGTGTGTGTGTGTGTGTGTGTGTGTGTGTGTGTGTGTGTGCGCGCGCGCCTCTTATCAGGTCATATGTTGTAGATTAATCAGTGGATGTGTGTAGACGGCTGCCGGGACAGACAGACAGACAGGCAGACTGTGCACTATTGATGACCGCGTCTAGACGGAATGTTCGTCTCCCTCCCTCTTCCCTTAAAAAATTTGCCCTAGGCTGCCAGCCAAATCCTCTCAGGAATGAGCACGTCTGAGCCTGTGTGTTTGATCCGTGTGCGTGTGTGCGTATTGATATTTAGAGGTGTGGTGTTTGCTCTTTTTTTTTTTTTTGTTTTAGTTTGATTATGAATGTTTGGGTTGTTTTAGCGTGTTTTTGTAGGACGTGGACTGTAGCACTCCAGTGTGTATATAGGCGTCATGGGTAATGTGAGGAATGCATGTTTACTTATGTGTGCATGCAAAACCAGTCTGATCGTGAGCACTTCCAGGTCAGCTTTCGCTGCCAGATTCACTCCTGAATGATTCAGGTGACAACTTGTTCACTGCTAAAAGAAGCCAAAATATTGCTGGATTTATTCACAGCTTTGAGAGTGTCTCTATCTTATTAAAGAAAACAAGTGGGAAAATAATTTGTGTAAATTGTTCTACTGAAATGAACGTAATAACTTATGCAGGCATGCAATTTACATTCTGAATGAATTTACATTTTAATTCATCTGCATATGTTTTATGAAAAATATCCATGGAATAATAGTTTAGTGTAGTATCAAACATATAGTAGTATTCAAGTGTTTTTTTGATGCTTGAATTTTTAATTCTGGTGGTGTTGAATTTGTGTTGAAAAGCAATTTCTTCTTATTATTATTATTCATATTAAAATAGCTGCTTAATATTTTTGTGGAAATCCAGATTCTTTGAATAGAATGTTTACAATTTAAAAAAAAAAAAGTTTTTCAGGACATTTAAAATTACTATTTTGATAAATTTAATGCATAATTAATATTGATAAATTAAATTCTAAAATATTTATTAATTACATTTACAACATGTTCTTACCGTGGTTCTTTTGCAAGTTTCTTTTATTTCACTGAGAACCTACAAATAACCTGACCCTAGCAAAAATAAAATGTAATTTTTTTTACATTCATTGGTAAAGAAAAACAAAGAAATTGTCACCATTTTAGGTTCCCTCTCTTCCTCCGTTTTATCTCCTCAGCCAGCATCAAGTTGGCCTACTTTTTGTCCACAGTCCAGCCCACATGGAAAAGATGCCTCATCAGTATACCACAGAGCGCAATGAGCCGAGTCTCACAAAGCAGCGCACAACACTTTTCTAGTCTGACACATGAAACGAAAGTAATAAGTGATTTTCGTGACTCATTATTTGACATGACATTTTTACACACATTTGGATTCCAAATGCTAAACAAACAACCGACAGCTGGACTAAAAGGATAATTCAGCCATTGTTTATTTACCTTCATCTTGTCTTTGGGTGATCGGTCTCCCAAATTTAATAGGATACTACTGTTCAAAACCCTTGTAGTATGCGATAAACAGCATGCTGGTCTTCTATTTGTTTTTAGATTGTAAATGATTTTGCATACTTTCCCTAAATCGACCTACATTTTTTCGCCATACACCCGGCTTACACATGTCCTCTTAGGGTTTTTTTCCTGCGGCGCTAATGATGTGTGAATAGAAGACCTGTGTAGGGGGCTACAGTGAGGGGCCCCAGTCGCCCTCTGCGTGTTTGTGATTGAAAACTGCACGTTTGCACTGCATTTCGCTTTATATATATACCCTCTGCCAGAGCTGCAACAGATGGACACACAATCACCTTCGTGTGCTGCCTTTCACACAAATTGTGCTAAACTGTGTGTGTGTGTGAGGTACTTACAATGAAAAATCTGCTCTTGAGTCCACACACACTGTGTCACAAACTAAATGCTTTTATACACATCAGAATAGACAGATAATGCATTAAATAGCATTCCTACGGTACACACGCGTGCTCTCTCAAAGGTCATTGCGCGTTGTATGACGGTGCGAGGCTGGCCTAGATAAGATTCATCATCAGCCTGTATGGCTTGTAATTCCCCACTAACACTGTAGCTCATAAAACGTGCTCGTGCGGGAACTGCGAAGACTTTGCGTCTGTTTACGACTCTTTCCTGTCAATCTCTGCTCATAGCTGTTTTTTCGTGGCTGTCTTCATCAGGGGATCTCCGTAGTTAGTAATACAGCGATGCGGTCAGGCGCATGCAAGTTACAGCATTCATTGTCAGAGCCAAAGTGGAATTTGTGTTTGTGTGTCAGTGACCTCATTGTGCCGGTTTCGAGGGAGCGCACGTGAATCTGACGGGGGTTTAAAGGGTTTTCGGTTATCTAGGATGTAGCTTTGGCACTCAGGTTAGCGAGGCGATTGTGGGCGTGCGAGAGAGCCAGGGCGAGGAGGAAACGGCGCAGACTCTGGTGCTGAAGAGCGAGGGGTGTGTGCGTGCGAACATGCATGCTCCAATGCGTTCGGAGCAGTGGGGGAACGTTTCAAATGAGTGAGCTGCAGGAATTCTAGCTCCCACCGTTACTGATGTGGGCCGCTGCCTTCTCTCTCACACACAGATTTTTGAATATCACATAGGTTTGTGACAAACACGCTTCGCGTCCTCTGGGTGCTTGTGTGTTATTGTTCTGAATGCATGTCGCGTCGTGAGGGATTTGTGGCGGTTACATTTGTCAACCGTGCACAAGTACGTAGTGTTACAGAATACGATTGTGTGTGTGTGGGGGGGGGGGCTTTAACACACTAATTAAAAAGAGATTAGAGACGGCTGAGGTGTTGCGTCCCTGGAAGAGAGCGCGGAGAGAAACTCATAACAACCTGATCCAAAGGATTTGAGAAATTACTATTCAAGAAAACTGTCGTTTATAAACTGTACATTACTATGGCCTTCTCAGCAGGCGCTTTGTTTATATATCACGTCACGTTTATTTTGTAGATTTATATCGTGCGTCTCATGTTTGTGCGTTTTTAGAGCGCGAGACACCTGTTCCAGTGTAATTTTCTCGTGTCCTTGAGGAGAACAGTGCAATAACTCTCTTGGTAAACAGCGCGCACAATCACTGCTCACACCATGTGCTGCAGGCCAACTAGATAAATCCTCTTGTTTTTGTATTTGTTTTGCTCTAAGGTCTTGTGCCAAGGCTGCACTGCTTCTAACGTAGTACCGTCGAATGGGAGCTCTAATATGGCCAAGTTCAAAATAGCGTACTACTTCTGCTGTTTCTGCAGTATAGAAAGTGTAAATATATACTCTGCATAATATGATCATTTTCAGTATGCACAGAATCCCCACATGACCCAATACGAAATGTGCTGTGTCTAACTGTATCCCACAATGCAACGCACTTGATTTGACCTTCTATTTTCAGTTTGATGAATGAATTATCTTAAAATCTTTTGCATGACTTGATTGGACTGCCCAGACATTTTTTGCACAATTTGCATAACAGATTAGAAATGCAAAAACATCCATTTTTATCTCCTGAGATTAATTAAACATGGTATGGCCAGCATGCTTAGGTTTAAAACTTTTTGTGCATTCTATTAGATATATAATTACATTGCTATGTACATACTATTTTTATACCGTGTGTACTTTGCAGGGTGCACCAAACATAGCATATCGCACCAGTTTTAAACATTGCATACTTGACTCTCAAGACGAGAACTCACATCGCAGACTGTAAACGTAAAGGAGATGGATTGGATGCTGTGTGATTGCATGTGTCATGGCTGAGGAGAGCGTGTTAGCTGGGCCGTGAAGTGTGGAGAGATGGGCCGACAGACATAGTGTGTGTGCTTGTCAAGGTTAGACAGGCTCACCACTGCAGTGTGCTCATTGTTCCTGCCCCCCTCGGCAGCCGCCCACCCCTCCCTCGTGCTGCAGTCCTCCTCTTCCCTCAAGAAAAACAGCCCTATCTCCTACACGCACATTTTCTTGCGTTTAGCGCAAATGTGTGGGGTTGCCATGTCACCCCTCCACCTTACAGCTGCTTTATGTTGTGCAACGACATCGCCATTCATCCTTAAGGCTAGAGGAAACAGGAGATCCCGCAGACTGCAGGAAGTTGTAATTTACTCCAGATAAAACATGTTTCTTCCTCCTCTGGCACTCACCCAGTCACTACTGTTAGTGTCTCTGTGATGGAGGGACGAGGATGTGCCTTGTGCTTTCTGGTTTGCTCTGCCAAATAGAGGATGTTACAGATTGTAAACATTACAAATGCACATATGAATCACACACAGTCTTAAGAAATGAGCGACTGTTATGTCGGATGAATGTAAGGTCTCTATCCTTCTGTGTCAGCTATATTAAGCTCTGTCTGAGTCTGATAACCATCAGCACGGAGCTTGCCCTGGATTCATGGTATGTGACTCGCGCGCGCACACACATATGTACAAGCCTTGCAGCGTGTTTGTCGAACACGTTGAGCAGAGGAGGTGACGGACAGATTGAACGTGGTGATTCGTGCACAAGCTCTGTGATATCAGATGTATTACATGTCTGAACGCTTGCAGCTAAGTGTTAACACTCTTGTGTTCATAAAGCATGTGTTTGTGTGTTTTCCTACAGAAGGTGGTGGATGACGACAGTCACGGGAGGAAGACCAGTCCTGCACCCTGCCCACCTAACAGCAAGCTTTCTGATAGCGTCCTGGAGAAAAAGGTGCCGTCTAAGGTACTGCATCACTTTACAACAAAGTCTATTTAATGCAAGTCAGGCTACTCGACGGGGATCTTGGCATCGCTCCCGGGCAGCTCTTTTCTATCTAAGCAATACACCTGCAAGTAAATGATCATGTGTGCTTGAATGGGGACAGTAAAATCTCCAAAAGTGTAATAACAGTTCAATCACTAATAAGAAAAGCTATTTCTTAAATTAAGCTTCTTTAGCTGAAATTAGGCTAATAAGGCAGTGTACAGTGGGACTTTCTTTCCCACAGCCACCATTTTGAGCATTGCCAATTTCTCCAAATGAATTGTTCAAGTGGCCCATCTCCTGCTTGTCTCTGTTTACACACAACGGCCTCCACGTTTATCCACACACACCCTCTTCCTCATCGAGTCTGAAGCAGGAAACAGCTACTCCCTATCTTACTCACTCATACTCATCACAGGCCACAAACCCGACCTCACCCTTCTCATCCACCCTTAGACAACTCCCACATTTACACCCCTTCCTCTCATTTTCTCTTTCAGTCACTCATTCATTCAGAAATATCTAATTTCACACACATAAGAGATCCAGCGGCCATCTGGGTGTCACCTTGTGGCCTTCCTATTTTCATTTTGGGTGGCGGCTTTGGGTTGACATGCTTTAATTACAATTGGGCAGGGTCAGGTGAAACAGGGTCCAAACTACTGAATGCAAACCACTTTCAGTGAGGGCGTTGTTTATTATCTACACACTGTAGTTCAAAAGTTTGAGTTTGGTCATTTTAGGTAAAGTTAGTATAAAAGGACTCTCTTGTGCTCACCAAGGCTGCTTTTATTTGATTGAAAATACAGTAAATATACTAGTATTGTGAAAATAATATTTAAATTTAAAATAACAGTACATTTTAAAATGTAATTTATTTCTCTGATGGCAAAGCTTTATGTTCAGCATCCATTACCTCAGTCACGTGATCCTTCAGAAATCATGCTAATACGCTGATTTGGTGCTCAAAAACTTGTGTCCATAAGTATTTTTACATAGTAGTTAAGGCCACTGAATATAAAGTGTTATATAAAGTGACCACAAATATATATAAAAAAAAAAAGTAATTACATTTTATTTTAATTATCACTTTAAGCGTAGTGGATTTTTCATTCATTTTATTCATTTGACATGGGATGACTTTAAATGCTGGTGTATGTAAAGTCCAAATTATTTGACTTGTGTACAACATATCTTTTGAGTTTTTACAATTTTTTTTCTAAAAAAAAAAACAAAAAAACAACAACAACCCCCTTCCCCCACAACCTACCCCAGGTTATTAAAAATAATAGTAGTAGTAGTAATAATAATATTAAAAAAACTCAGTTCCACACAATTCTTACACATCATAACTTCACACATCTAAAGCATCTTCAATATCTTCATTTTTAACAGTCCAAAGATTTCTCAGATATCCAAAAATCCTGAGGGTTTCTTTCTTATTACAAAGTTTATTACAAGTTTTTCAGCCAAAGTTCCATGGAATGGATATTGATATTTTTCCAGCACAGGACAACAGAACGTCTTGCTTGTACTAGACACAAATCCATCAACTTTCTTCCTTTAGTGGGCAAGGAGCAATTGTCTTCAAACAGCTAGAAACCCAACCGGGCTGTTTCACTTAATGCTGTTTTTCTCTTATCCTCTTCATTAATGCTCTACCTGTCAACCTGTGATCTGTGGCCACTGCACTGATGGATGAGATCTTCTCATGCATATGTGATATTACAGCAGGATGTTTGTACTGCTCTCTTTGTTTACTCTGCTTCAGGCAATTCTCACTCCCCTCTCCAAGTTTCCCTCTGTGTGTTTGTACTTTTGTGCGTAATTATTGCTGTTCGACTGCTCCTGTGTGAATGCGCTTGATAATCTGCGTAATGAGACCTTAAAGAACTTCTGTATTATTCATGTGCAAATATGTGTAGACATGTATTTTAATGCCGCTCAAACAGTCCATTTCATATTCAAACGATCCTAAAGTGCTTCATTAATATTGATACACGCTTGTTTGTGCGTACAGGGAAACTTGCAGTCTTCACTGGTGTTCAGTCGACTGTTTCCTGACATCAAAGAGGAACCAGGACAAGGGCCCATCATCCACCCAAGGTACAGCCTTTTTCATTAGCATTAACTTGTTCCAGGATCACGGAAGTGAATATCGTAAAATGGTAAAAACCATATCTAGGATTTCAGAAGAAACCTGGGTCTCTTTGGTTTGGATCTGCAAATGTTGACTTTAGAAACCACATAGCAGTGCTCTGTCAACCAATCGCAATGTCCTAGCATTCTGATGCCATTTGTACCACTCCTCTTTTTAGACGATTTAAAAATGCATTTAATATTTATATTTGCAAACCTCATAAGAGCACAACAGTCAGTTGAGTCAAATTGCATCGTCACACTTCAACTAGACCCTGTTTGGTTTTTTAAATGTTAATTTATCCCAGTCTGATCTGATTATTATGATTAACTCTGTAGTGCATCATTAACTGCTCAGCTGTGTGTGAAAAACTCACTGAGAGCAACAATTCTCCTAAAATTTTGGCGTTTTTAGTTTCAACGTTGTATGTGCACCAGCCTGAGGGTGTTTGTTATGCTTGCAGTTACTACCTGTACACGTACGATAAGATGGTGGCCCCTAATGTGTCCCTGCGGAAGGAGGGGGAGGTGAGCCATGAGGTTCTGGGGGCCCTGCTCAAGCAACACTACAGCAGGAGAACACTGACCCACGACAGCCAGCACACCACAGGTCAGTACCCACCGCACTCTTTAGTTATCCTTGTAAATGAATGCACATGCATGCACAAGAATGATGTGCTGTTAAAGGTCAGAAGTTTATGGGCATGTATGTGGTTGACTCACTTAAAGGGTGAGGAGCTGCTGAGAGTGTCTTGCTAATGATTAATACAACTCACATTTTATAGTTGCCAGTAAAGAGAGAGGGAATGAAAAGAGGCCGCTGTCCCTGCAAGTGTCAGATCGCTCTAGAATGCTGGGGGAGGGGTCTCTAGTCTCCACCGCAGCACGCCACATTTCCTCCCGTCCTCCTTCTGCCGGTCTCTCTTTTTCCTTTTTACTCTGTGCCTCTCCATTCTGGCTTCTCCATCTCTCATCATTCTGAGTCCTGTGTTTCTGACCTCTCTTTCTTCTATGTACCCATTCTCCATCCATCTTCCCCATTTTTCTCTTTCATTCTGATTCCATCTATCATCTTTCTTTCTTTAGGTTACCCTTTTTCTACCCAGTCTCCGTTCTGGCTTCCCTTTTTTTTTAATATAAGTACAACTTTTCATATATGTATCTCTTGTATCCAGGTGCCCTTTGTCTTTCCTCCTCCATCAATCTCTCTTTCTCCAGTATACTTTTTCTTCCCCCTTCTTTTTATTCTCAAGTTGTCTCTCTTTCTTTATAAACACCTGGTCTCCATCCTAACACCCCTGTCTCTCATCTCTTTCTCTTCCCATTCTTCATCCTGGCTCCCTCGTGTCCCTTCCGTCTCTCGTTCTCCTCCTCTGACTCATTCTTCTGAGTGTGACAGACAGGTCTTAGTCACAGTAGAGGCTAGCAGCAGAGCGAGGCTGTTATTCGGCTCTGCAGTGCCAGACCTGCAGCCTGCCTGTCCTACATTTAAATGAGCTGTATCTCTCTTACACACACACACTCTCTCTCTCTCTCTCTCTCTCTCTCTCTCTCTCTCTCTCTCTCTCTCTCTCTCTCTCTCTCTCTCTCTCTCTCTCTCTCTCTCTCTCTCTCCATCTCTCTCTCTCCATCTCTCTCTCTCTCTTTCTCTCTTTCAGTCCCTTTGGACTACTGTATTCCTCATTTAAACACACATGCTAGACTGCTGCTGTTTGCCTGGTGCAGGTGATTTGTATGTAGAGCGTGCATTGCACCTCAGCAGCGTTAAAAAATGATTTTAGATCGAGAAATTCTCTGCATGCCTCACATTTCTGTGTGATACTTCCAGCTCTTCCCCTCTACGCTGACCTTCAAAGAGAGACACCCACAGAGAATTAGTCACACAGACTTTCAGCACATGACAGATAAGGTGTGTGTGTTTGATCGCGTGAGTGTGGTTAACTCTTTCCTCTCTTTCCCTCAGATCTTCCCGCATCTCCTTCCTCCATTGCAGAGGAGGCCAAATCCCACCACGCGGGCGAAGCAACCGAGCGCCGCCAACCTCCTCCATCAGTCGCCATGGAGACCAGCCCCGGTGGCAAGCAGCACGCCCCCATTCCCACGGAGGGCAAAGACAGCGGAGCGGAGGATGACAAGGACAGGATCATGCTGGAGATCGTGCAGATGTACCGGCGGCAGCAAGAAAAGCTGAACTCCACCCTTCAGAAACAGCTGCAGCTAGAGTTGGTGAGGAAGTCAGATTAGACCAATCATCTCTTTCTGAGTCACAGAGGCTCTGTTCCAAACCTTAATGAGCTGCCTGCTGTCTACATAGGCTTCTAAGGAAGCACCATAACTCATAAGTAACCTGTTGGCTTCGTATACCTTGAATGCTTTGGTACACAGTGCTCACAACTGATTTATAATAGGGACTGATGTTCGCAAATGCTAACTATCTACACATTACAGGTGATTGTAAACTCAAATAATGACCCCTCTGCAACAGACCTTACAATTTTAAGTCAGCAATTTTGTTTTTGTGTCAAGACACACAACACAATGTTATTTCTAAAATTAAATAATTGCCTGTTATGTAGTAATTTCTAATAGGTCAACTGTTTCTTTGCTCTAATAGAATGATATACAATACTGTAAAATACTGAAAACCTTTTCATATTGTATCTGGGATTGCCTCTACTGTGAAATGATACGTGCGATTTTGCCCTAGATTTTGGCCTAAACGGGTATCTTAAAACGCAGCATTTTGCTGCCTTCTGCTTGCAGCAGCCTTCATGTTTAGAGCAAGCCTATGATGTCTAAAAATGCTCCTCTAAATAGGCAGCTCACTAGAGATTGGAATAGAGCCAGGGAGATGGACTAGTTGTGTATCAGAGAAGCTCTTTTGTGCTCCTTGAAAAGAGAGAGACCCTGTAATAGTGAGAGTAAAGGTGAAGGCCAGAGCAGAAAGGAGTATGTTCCAGTTGATCTTTATCACCCTCGACTCGTCCACTACAAACCCTCGACCTTTGCTGTACATTGTTTGACGCATGTCTTGATGTGCGTGTGTGTGCAGGAGCTGGAGGCAGTGCGTGGGGGCGAGGCAGCCAGGCTGAGGGAGTTGTCTGCGGAGCAGCTGGAGCTGCAGAACGAGCTGGAGGCGGTGCACACTGAGCATGCTCAGAGACTGGGGGAGGTGCGGCAGGAGCAGAGACAGCTGGAACACCGACTGGAGCAGCTCAGACAGCAGAGCTGCGCCTGCCAACCCAAAGAGCAGGAGGCGCAGTACAATGCACAGGTACAATCTGAACATGCCCGAATGACTGTGTGATGCAATGATAAATTATACCCAGTGAGAATTATTCCTGTACCCAATGCAATATGCTGCACGTATCAGTGCTGCTCATCTGTGTGTGGGAGGGAATCAGTAACAGGAAGACAGATACGCATGCACGCTAAGATGGAGAGCCAGAGTCTGCCCTGATTTGCACACTGGGCCTGATTTCTGCATTTCAGCTATCAATTAGTGCAATTGTGCTCAAAACTAGATCACAGTTTAAAGCGCATATCCAGACTAATCAGATCAGACCGTCTAAATACAGCCAATATATTCAAACTTTAAATTAAGAATTTATAAATAAAAATAAATAAATAATATGCATGTAATATTTTTGCTATTGTGCATTGATTGGGTGTATGCCTTCTAATGTTGCTAAATTCATGGGTAAATGCAAATACATAATAGAAATAGTGTAAATAAAATTAATGAATATTACATAAAAGAAATTACACTTAAAATAATTACATTAACTTGAATAATAATTATCTTTCCATTTAAATAAAAAGTGCAGTAGAATTTTTATTTTTTTATGTCAAATTAAATTAAAATAAAGTACAATCCTATAATAGCATAATACTATAACACTGCATCAGATGTGAAATCACTTTCTAAAAGTGAAGACTTGCAGATGTTTTAAATTAACTGCTCCAATACATTTAGTTAATGCACTTTGTGTTTTTCTTTGTTTTCTTTATTGCATTCTAGGTTTTTTTTTCTCGTTTTCTTTCTTTAGCCTCTAAGCTCATTGTTCACTTGAGTGGGTTTGTTAAAATAATTTGTGACTGTGAGCCTTTTTGACTCATAAAGGCTCAGATATACTTTATTTTCTGCGTGTGCTTGGCTGTATGCACAGTTCAGCATGCAAACCTTTCAAAGTATACTCTTTTACCCCGTGAGAATGAATAGACGCGTTCAGCGTGTGCACAGTATCCAGTGAACCGTTCTTTCCAACCTCTCAAATCACTCACACGTGCGGACATGAAATCTTAAAGTGGCGCTATAGATTTACTGCAGGAATCACTGCTACTCAGATTTTTTTTTTAATGGAATTTTTGTGCATTCCTGTTAGTAACCACACTGTCGTTTTGTCCGCAGCTGTGCGAGCTTCGCTGCCGTCTGGAGCGTGCCGAGGCGGAGCGGCAGGAACTGCAGGAGGAGCTCTGCAGAGAGCGGGAGGCCAGAGAGAAGCTGGAGCTCATGATCTCGCAGCTTCAGCAGCAGATGGTCCAGTCTGGCACCAAGGGGAGCCGCAGCACAAGCCCTGCCCAGCCCCCGACCCCTTCCGCAAGCCCCCAATCCCAGCATTCCCTCTCTTCACCGGCCCCTGAGGTAACCTCCAGATAAACAGCCCCACCCCCCTCCTCGCACACTTCCAAGCCTGTAGCCCAGGATCACGCTCACCCACTCCCTGCAGAGTCACAGACAAACACAAGGCAACCTCTGCAGAAAAGAGCAGCTCTCCCATAACTGCTTCCGTTTGTGCCGCACCACCACAAAAAAAAAAAAAAAAAAAAGACTTCACTTTGTGTTTAATTTAAAGACTTTTCGTATCACCCTGCCCTCGACCAGTCGTTAAGCATTTTTTTAGATGTACATGTTTGTTTTATTTTAGTCGTGCTGATGGGACGGTGGAGGCATTTCTTTGTTGGACTTCTTGCCTCCTGTGGTGCTGGGAAAGCACTCGAGTGCTTTTCTGCTCCCAGCTCATTGGATACAGGAAACTGACTAAAATACTACCTGTGACACAAACCCCAAGGATGCCAAACGGCAAGACGCCAATGCCCTGCAGCAGCAAGAAACCAAGTGGATGTTTACTTCTTTATTTTAATTTAGTGTATCGTTTCCTACAGAAAAAATGGGAGTTTTTTGTCACAAAGATATCAGCTAAATATTATTCTATAGCATATTTAAGTCATCAAACTAAATACAAACGATTCGGAGACGTAGAGGGGCCCCTTACTGAGGCCCCCAGTTTAACATCATAATCCTCCCCCTCTTCCTCTCCTTTTTCTCTCCCTGCCTGCCGTTTGTCTTTTCAGTCTGGTGTTGATTATATATTTCCTGTCTGCACTGCTGACCCTTTGCAGGCTGGTGTATGACAAACAGCTCGGTTCATTCCTGCTAGATGCTGTAAGCAATGACTCACATTCGCCCCCTGCTGGAGAACACTATTAAACTCTGCTCCTATTTAACTACAGGCGGTTATACAAAAAAAAAGCTTCAGGATAGTGCAGTCCACCTCACTCTGAAGTTTCTTTTCCGACCATAAAAGGGTTCCTGCGGCACCAATAAAAGCATACCGCTTGTAGTTACTCAGAAATTGCAAGATCGATCTTCCGAGATCCAATCTTCAAACAAAGCACACAGTAGACCTTATATTTGTCCTTTTTTTAAGCAAAGGAAACATTAGTAGTGCAATTGATGTAAAGCATTGAAGTGCGTCACAATCTCCCATTAACCTAAAGCTGATTTCTTTATTCATCCGAGTACTGCTAGTAAAGTACCTAGTTTTTGAATGTCGGGTAAACGATTAGGTTGTCACGTATTGGGTGTTTAGCCTGAATTTTTTATTAATTCCTCTGTGTCGTTATTTTGGATGAGTGAGCAAACAGGTCTGACAGGGAGAAGAAAAACAGACAGGGGGCCAAGGGAGGAGCGTGAAGGAATTAATTCTGTCACGTTAGCTCCCGGTCACCGAGGGTTGAAGAGGCACGCTTTGTCTCTGCAGAATGGGGCAGCTGCCTACGATGCCCGCTCATACATTAGCTGTTAGATGGATGAAGAAAGATGGACACAGAAAGTGAAGTGGTTTTGCCACTAGACCAGTACGTCCTTCCTTTCTTTTTTTTTCTTCTGTTCTGTTGCGTGAACAATGTTGGACGTAAATCTAGGCCTCTTTCGTTCCGTGATGTACATATCTCTCGTACATTCCACTGTGCACAACTCATCGGATTCACAGTCAGCCAAGCCACAGCAGTTTTCTAAACCTGATAACGTGTACAGTGCAAAACCTCTTGGACGCAAAAGAGGAGAACGTAAAGAAACACCCTGACTTATGTGAATACGTCCAGCTATGAAGAATCGAGAAGAAAAAAAAACTATATTGTAAATGAGTGCTTTGCCATTTTTGAACTTTTTCTTGAAATTATTCAGAAATTATTTAATGTATTAACTAATAAAGATTTATATACACTTTGTACATACGGTAGTCATTAATATATTAACTAAATTCTTATAATCAATCTTTCAAGGTTTCTGATCACATTTGCAAAAGCTTGGCATAGCCCAAGCACTATTGTTTTTTCAGTTGTTTTTTTTTCTTTCTTTGTTTTGCTTGAAGAGTGGGTGATGATTAAGTGTGTAAGGCGGTGTAGGGATGCATGATGCTCAGAACCCTTACACTCCATCCAACGGGGAAGGGAAACGGTGACGTTAGCTGTCCAGTGCCTCGGTGTTTCCCTTCAGTGGATCATTTTGTCCATTTCATAGGTGCCCACTGAGATTGACAGCCTGTTGTTATTTTGGGGGTGCTCAGCTTTTCCTCTTCCCCACTTTTTTTTATATGTGTGTGCATATGTGTGTGTGTGTGTATATGTATGTACATATATATATAATACACGCACACATACACATACGTACTTGCATACATCCATACATATATATATATTAAAAAAAAAGAATTTAAAATTCATAGAAAGAAGGGAGTGAAATAATGCATGTATTCTTAGCTATTATATTGTTATGCTAAAACACAGATTCATTATTGGTAAAATGCAGACGTTTTTTTTACTCTCACACATACAACCTTTCCAAAAACGTTACTCCATTCTGTCTGAGAAGAGTAGTCTTTATGTAAATGGGCACAAAATGTGCTCAAGAGCCTAATATAGATGATAGAAACATTTGATATGAGAGACTGTGTGTGTATTGAAAGGAGCAATGCATTTTTTTGTTTATATATATATATATATATATATATATATATATATATATATATATATATATATATATATATATATATATATATATATATATAGCGCTCTGATTTCATGTGTAGTTCTTTTAAGAGATTGTAGCATTTGTTTTGCCACTGTAATGCATTACTACAGTGTCAACTACAATTTCTGTACAATCAGTGTTAGGTTTTCTTGTTTTCACCACAGTTACCTCTGTAGCAGCCAGTTTCAATGCTGTTTTTGATAGTTTTGGGTATTAAAATGTATTTCTGAAGCTTTCTAGAGTATACCTTTTCATTTGTAACGATTCTATGAAACCTGTAAATTGCATTTTGTACACAGGGGGGCACTGTATATCTTCTATGTAGAATGCCATGTTAAATTTGAATTCTGGGCATAGGAATACAGTACTCTTTAGACTCTTGAAACAACAGACCTGTTTTTGGCTTTTGCAGTGTTAAGAAAATGAATACAGATAACGTTGTACATATTCGAGAGGTGTGAAATATCTGTTATGTATAGGCCTGGTATATTATAATTAGCAAAAATTGTACTTTAAACAATCTAATGCTAGAGTTTTTCATCAAAGCTATTATGTATTTTGCATTGTAGAGGAAATATCCCATTTTACAGGGGATATAATGATTACTGTGGCTCCCTTGAGCTGATTAATGGCAAAAGAGAAAAGACAATTCTATAATTTTTTATAATAATATATATCTATATATATATATATATATATATATATATATATATATATATATATATATATATATATATATATATATATATATATATATATATATATATATATATGGAAAAATACACGTAGTATACAAATAACTACCTGCCAGCGCAGCATGTGTCCCTATGATCTTAATCACACCTTTTCTAATGTGTAATGACGTTACTATTAAAAAACGAAAGAAAACAACAGATGTGATGCTTTTTTTTTCTTTTCTTTTTGAGAACAGTCAACACTGTAATAAAAACAATATCATTGTTTACGACTTTTGTAAACGGCAAAGAAATTTTAAGTTGCAATTCTGAGATGAAATGCAGTGTTTGTGTGTATCATTGCATATGTTGCCAATCCTACAGTGTGATGAAAGGTTTTTTGCTCTTGCATGAAAATGAGACATTGCTCTCCTACCTCATGTTGTGATAAGATGTTTTCTAAAGCAGATGACACATCTCAAACTGTTTATCATGATTGATATTTACAAGTTAAATACATGTACATGCTTTTAGCTAATACCTCAGTTGTATCTAGTGTTTTATTGTTTATTTCCCCTATTTCAGACATTGTAAATATATCTTGTATAGACAATGAACTTGGATTCAATTCAAGTAAAGTTCTGTAGTGTCAAACCAGCCGTGTGTAATTTATTTTTCTTCCAATTTTATGCATATTTGTTTTGGGACAGCTACTTAAAAGGAAAATTTCACACACACAAATACATTTTAGCTTATTTTTTACCCTCTTGTTCCTGTATGAACAGGAATGTTTCTTTGCTAACTCTTTACAACCTACTATATATTTAATGAATCGCATGAATATGTAAATTATCCTCTAAATCATCAAAATAAATATTTGCTGGTGTTGTACACAATCTATTGCATGCAGTAATCGTTTAAACGGGTAGCTTACATTACAAGCTGTCTGAATTTCAATTTACTTCTTAGTCACGTAACAACCTGCCCCACGTTGCGTATTTTTACTCCCTTTAGGCCTCCGAATAAAATGATGTGTTTATGTTCCTCCATGAGCGTGAGATTTCGACTACATTATATGGCCCCCTTTTTTCAATAAGCTCTTTATTTAAAAACTATATATTAAAATAAATGTACCTATTACTTTACATCTTTTAAAGGATTAAAACACATTTTGTGTTCCGCAGAAGAACGTCATGCAACGTTGAAACGACTTGGGGGTAAATATTGACCATTTCAATTTGTAATGTTGTCTTAGCCTGTCTGTAAATATTCCTAAACTGCAATAGTATCGGGGAGTGAATAAACCGGTTAGACTGCTAGACTAGTTCAAATGTAAATAATCTTCCTTACTTTTGTGTATCTTCCTAATTTTCATGGGTCCGGTTTATTTGCGTAGAGACGGAATGGCATTTGTACTTTTGATCTCCACGTTTGAAGCGGAAATCTTTTTTTTTTTTTTTTTTTAAACAAATGTCTACTAAAAGGCGATGGTCTTTCCTTATAGTAAAGAGACGTATCAGCTGCGCAAAAATTTTGTTTTTTAATTTTTTTTAAATATGCAAACAAGAAAGCAAAGAAAAACGCTAACGTAAACATGGTCAGATATTTAGTGTTTTAACATTTGTTTGAGTGCGGTCACTACATTGTTGTCCATAATTCCAGTCGTCAGTCCCATATGTAAAACATAAGTACCAGGAACAAAACCCATCCGTAATGGTGTCGCTTTTTTTGGGAGTGGACGTGATGGATCGACCGCAAAGAGCCAAAGCGACGAAAAAGCTGTTGACGAAACACAACCAGACGACGTTGAGCTGCAGGTGCGCGTGCATCTCTACGTGCAGCAGCAGCGGCGAGATGATCATCACGAGCAGAAACGAGGCCCACGTGCTGAGGAATGTATGCATGGCCCGCCTTAAACAAACCAAGCAGCTTTGTTGGGTGGAATGCAGAAACACCTGCACTCTCCATTTCTCAAACGGAGCGTACGAGTAAAGAATGACGCAGGTAACCGCCAGTAACAAAGCCAGGAGAACCTGAGGGCTCTGGGGGCTGCTGAACAGCATACACCTTTGCTTTTCATCATCTCCCAACAGCAGAACAAAGCCGGGCTCCCAGAAAACGTACAAAGCTGCTAGAATCCAAAGGAGACACGCTCCGGCAACGTAAGTAACCTTTTGTTTCCAGGATGTGTGTGCAGAGCTTGACGATAGCGTCCAGAAGTTGTCTACTCCTACAAGGAAGAACAATGGCCAGTGGAGCACGGCGTAGATAAAACAGGTAATCTGAGTCAGTAGGCATACGTGATACCTGGTGAAGTGCAAGCCTGAGATGGTGAAGTCTTCCAGACAGAAAATTGCGGCGAGGACCATACTCAAGAGAGTGTCAACGACAGCCAAGGAAATGCAGAAGAATCCGGAGAAGCTCCTGATTATGTAGCGTCGCTGCACCACAACCACCAGCCAGTTCAGCAAACTCTTGAAACACAGAACCGGCAGAAGCGAAGGGATTGATGTTTCCATGGTACGGCATAATCCAAGGCTGAAATCAGAACAATCAACAGACAAGTCTTTCTTGTAACTGGCCAGCAGTTCCTCATTGAAACAGTTCACATCAGCTGTCAGTAGACACACCCTACTGAGGTGAAGGCCAGCCCTGCACATTAAATGAATAGCACACTCTCAGTTGGAGCTCTTTATTATTTGTCAAGCAAGTACGGGCACTATATAATTGTTTTCATGTACCACTAATGCTGGTTCAACAACACTACAAGCAACATAATCGAATATAAAACTGAATATGAAAACTAAAAATAAACACTAGCATTACTAGTTACCTGTATTGTGCAGTACTTGCCAGTACTTGCCTTTTTCATTCAATGCTTCCTGGCAATAAAAACATGTTAAGTCTATTGACAATAACAAATTTAAGTATGCAAATTTCTGTATCTGTATTTTTGTATGTAGGTCACATCAAGCAAGCAATATCATGCCTGTGCCTGCAACCCCTCCAGCCATGATTTATTCACGATACAACACTGCCTCAAGTACCTTATTGCTTTCATAAAACTGTTACCATACAATTAACTGCAGTCCTTCCGCTAAAACAAAAAAAAAGTGTTCCTGACAGCAACAGTAAACGGCAAGAGAATGTTTTGAACATGCCTCTCCTCTAAACTGGAGCTTAACTAAACACAGTTGATCATCCTCTGTCATTTATTTTAAAACCATATATCGCGACTTTGTGTGCTGTTTTTAATTTTTTATAATACAAATTTGTACACTTATGGATGAAAGTACTTTGACCAGTAAAAAGAGCTCTCTCTCATTTGATGTATATCTCCATTTCACCAAAAATGTCACCTACGCCCTTCTGGTTCTCACCCCTCCATATGATATTTTCTCACACCCATATATCCGTTTATCTGTTTTCCTCTTTAAGTTTTAAAACAGACTGATTCGCAGCATAATTCGAGATTGCGAGCGTCGTTACAGTGCAATGTGAATGACATATGGGTATATATGTATGTATATTTTCATATCTGAAGCAGAAAACTAACAGATACAGTAATATTCCCTTCTCGCTGGAAACCGCGGGCTTTCACACGAACGTCTCAGCAAGAGAAGCGTTTATATTAGACTGAGAAGGGCGTGGTCTCAACATTAAATAAGAAATATGCAACATAACGCCAGCAGGGGTAATACTTGGAACACTTTTAATGCTGTATTATTGATTGTTTATGTTGCTGAAGGTGGTTGTTGCTCAGTGATGCACAGGTGAAGCGGTTATAGCCGTGCTGACCAATCGGAATCAAAATTTAAATGTGTCCGAAATCGCTCCCGGTATACTATAGATACTGCACTATATTTAGGGTGTTAACCTTTTTGTAGTTCTGTCCGAATTCCCTACCTTCGTTCACTACTTTTTACCCACAATGCATTCTGATTTCGAGCGTACACCCGCTGACGCACTATTTCCGGGAGAGAGCGGGAGCGAGCGAGTTTGAATTTATTGATGCCGTTTAATTTACAAAAATGATCATAAATTGGTGTATATTAAAAAAAAAAAAAAAAGTTCGTTGGTAGAGCATTCATTTTGATGTCAAAGTAACGATACAAAGTGATACATTTCAGCGATTGTTTTAGTTGCCGTGTCTGTCATTTAATTTATGTACTTTTAAAACTTTTATTGCTACTTCTACTTTACTACAAAGTCCAAACCCAAAATGTCAATGTTTAACATTTTTTTTACGACTATGATGATCTAGGCAAAGAGAGAAAGAAACACGATCAATTTCAATATTATGTGAAAATTGCTTATATCCATGAAAAACATGTAGTTGTAGTAGCACAAAAAATAATAATAATATAAAAAATAAAATAAAAGCTATCCTAAAGTAGTCATTCATTTTGTTTTCAAGAAAAAAAAAAAAGTTTATTCCTACAAGTCGACTTTGTCTCTTTGCAACATCCAGCTATATGTAGTACATGTTTGTGTAGAAATGAATTAGACCCTAAAAGGCGTGTTTACGTTAAAGCTGTAGATTTATTTTTGGGCATCTAAAGAAAATTTAACCTGGGTGTTGCTATGTTCAGATGAGACAGGGACGTGTCTGAATAAGCAGGCATATTAAGTTGGCTCCACCCTTCATTGAGAAAGATGTGTACAAGAGCTTAAAAAGCAGCAGACTACAAAGGCACTGGACATAATTACAGGGTGCAATGCAATGCTTCAGTGCTACTGAAACCTGTTTCCATCCCTGCCAAAAAAGTAAATAAAAATCTTACAAGATCTGACAAGGTTTGTTTAAATTCTTTATGATATTTAAATTCCTGAAAGTTGTAAGAACTTGTCAGGTTTTAAAAACCAGGGCTGTCCAAATTCTTTGCTGAGGGCCGGTGTCCTGCTGAGTTTAGCTCTATCTCGCCTCAACACACAAGGAAGCTTCTATTATGCACAGTAAGAAGTTGATTAGCTGCCTGTTGGAGGTAAAACATCCAATCAAATCATCAGATTTAAAAGAGAATCTAAAGTTTTAGCTCGCAAGTAGTGCTGTCAAATGGTTAATCACATTCAAAATAAAAGTTTTTGCCTACATTAAATATGCATGTGTACTCTGTATATTTATTACGTAAACGTACAGTATATATTTTGAAAACATTTAAAGTTATAGTTAGGGCTACGTTTAAGGGTTAGACTGCGTTTTTGGACATGAATGTTGTTCCACGATCAAGAAAAGATGTTAATCCAGGATTACCCTGCCTGGGCTGGTTGTGTTGACCAGCTAATACCAGTCTGACCAGTTAAGCAAGTGGCCAACACCCCTCTAAAACCAGCCTGCTGACCAGCTTAAACAGCTAAGACCAGCCAACCACCTTAGGCAGGTTTTTTTTTAGCAGGGCTGGTTAGCACAGTCCAATTAGCCCTTGCTGGTATACCAACTAAACCATAAGCACCCAAAACCCATGACATGTAAAAGGAGCGGTGTATGCTGACTTTGTTTACAAAAACATATTTTTTGTTTTTTTGTTTTATACACTGCAGTTTACATAAAGCAGAACACTGGTTTGCTTCTGTAGAACAGTGTTTGTAATGTAAGATGTGTAGGCAGACATGACTAAAAGTCATATATAAAATGAGTATAATAATGTAGCAGCTGTTAATGCGTTGTTTGCAAAAGCGGAGCATTGTTGGAAGATGGATGTGACTGAAGCGCAGCTGCTATAGTTATTAAACCCTGATGAAAGGAGAAATCATAACAAACCTGTTTATTCATTGCTTATTCATACCTAAAAAGCCTTTCTATTTTTATGTAATGGTCCCAGTTGCACACCTGCATAAATTCAATTCATCATGTGACAGAATATTTAAAGAAGAAAAATGTATTGCTATTTAATTTTTATAATGTATGTTTACTCAAGAAACCTTGTAGTTGATCAGACCAGTTTGTTGGGTAGGCTTACTCAAAATATTACGAGTTGATAATATCTACTCGTGATTGATTTCTTATTATTAGTAGTAGGAGGAGTAGGAGTATTTCAGTTCAGGATGTTCATATGGGATTTTCAGCATGCGGAAAAGAGACTCTTATCATGACTTCGAAGAGATCGTATTAATAATTTTAGATATAAAGAACGAGCTGAATTATTGTTTTAAAACCACAAAAAAGGCAGCAATTAAGTAAAAAAAAAAATATCACGAAGGCATACAAAAAAACTGTGCATTTAGCGACGGCGAGCTATAACATTTTTTTATTTGCTTCTCAGAGATTCTGCGCAGCACAGCAACACTGGCGTCACGAGAGCCCTCGTGATGTCATTGTGGACATCCCATAATATCTTGAGCATAAGCCGTAAACCTGGAAATAGTGTTGCTGTCAAGGTAACGCGTCCAAGAGTATTAAGTGTATCTCTTCAGTTGTGAAATATTGTAAAGTCCAAAAGGGAAGTTGCGCGTTTTTTCCGGTGATTTGGTAAGCGCTGGTGAAATGTGTTTAGCTGAGTTAGCCCCGTGCGGCTAATTTAACGGAAGTTTTGGTCGATAAAACTGTTCTTTCTGCTGTCTTCAGTGTAAGATGTCGTGTCGCTTAATGTGTTCACGGTTGCTGCTTCTTGTTACCTCGTTGTCACTTAAACATCCTTGTTAGTAGCGTAAGAGGTTTCATTTGTAGTAATATAAGTTTCAGACTAGCTGCCTTTGCTTGTTAAATGTGCAGCACGTCCTGTGTTTTTACTGGTTGTTCCAGTTTGGGAAGATCATTGCGGAAAAAAGTAAATAAAAATACATAGGCGTTTGACAAATAACATGTACATGGAATTGTTTTTATTAACATCAAGGTTTTAGTCATTTAAGTTAGTGACTATATTTAAGGTATCTATTTTTTTATGTTCACACTTCACCTGGTTTGTGTTGAATTGTTTTGCGATACGGTAAATTATGTTTTAAATCTACAAATATTTCATGTAGCTTAAATATCTCACAATTATGTAAAAAAATAATTGGAGTTTTGTATGTCTCGATGCAGAACAACTTAAATTCCCTGAAGTGTTTCATGCCATCTCTTATATATATTAATGTACTAACATATAACACTAGCTGAATGCGTTTGATTCTTCTTCTTCTACACAAGCTTTTGTTTTGTAATGCCTGTATCTATTTTGATTAACAAGATCCTGTATGGGTCAAACATATTTAAATGTTCGCATCAAAATGAATTTTGCAGCGTTTTGCAAGAATTTTTACAGTGATTTTTATATGCATAGAAAGCATGTTAAAGTGTCACATAAGATAAACTGAAAAATCCATTGTCATTCAGTGTAATGCTTAGCCTGTTTTTGTAAAAAATTTAAACCACAGACTTTATTGCATTTTAAATAAAAAATGAATCTTGCTGACAAATGGCCAAAATGCGTTTATTATTTAAAGTTACACATAGTTTTGGGGGTAGAACTAATTAGTCTTTAAATATGCCATAAACTGATCCCTGTGGATCCCATTAAGCAATTTAATTGGACAGGACACTTTCTACAGTACTGAAAAACAACAACAATTCAAAGCTGTACTACACTTATTGTTTTGATGCTTGAAGACTTGATGCTTGACTTCATTTTTAATCTTTGACCCATATACAGCAGGGCTGCTTAGAAATATAGGTACCATTTAGCAATTAACCAGAAACATTGTGTGTTACCCCATTATGAGGGCCCACTTTGGTCTTCTCGACTATTATTTGGTTATCCTCTAATGATTTTTTTTGTTCCCCATAAGAATTGAAGGCATGGAAGACGAGCTGCCCTCCAGAAAGTCGGAGGAGGGTGGTTCATCTAAGCGGTCACAGAGGCAGCAGGAGCGCCAGGGGAAACTTCCTAGGAGACGCAAAGAAGTGAAGAGGTCTCTCCGGAGGCCAGACTGTCCAGAACACCTGTCGGGGGGAAGTGTACATTGGTTCCCTGAGCAGCCCGGATCAGAAGCCTCTGCATCAGCAGAGGACACTGCTGAGGGTTGCCCAAAAAGATGGGATAGATGCAGGTACAAAACACACCATGTGGTTTAGACCAGTTGAACCCTAAAAATCAAACTGTGCAGTGACTTAAGTGCCTGTTTGTTGCAGACGAGGGCATTTTTTACATGGACCATATCCTGCTACTCACTTTGGACCCAAAGCTTGCATTCTTCCCAACCCAACCTCAGTCATGTAAGTAAGCAAAGTCAGGCTTTCTTTTAGTAAGGGGCTAGGTCACATCCATGTTTTGTTACTGTATAAACTTTCAGTCAAGCAAAGGATTGGACAAATGTAGCGATAAGGCCTTATGTGCTGAGTTCTGATTGGTTGAGGGTGGTTTGTTGGATGAAGCTGGAGAGCAGCGCAGTCAGGCACCGCTGTGGCTGTCACAAGAGTGGTCCTGCTGGAACTTTCTAAAAAAAAAAAAAAAAAAACCCAGCACTATGCCTGTTTTAACTCCCTCAGGACAAACCACATGCAGAGGGTAACGTGGGGTTTATTGTTTGATATCTAATGTTGTGCTTCACATGTTGTTTAGATGGTATGAGAGATGTTTTGAATTTCTGTATATTTCAGATCGAGATGATTAGAGGGAGTCTCTAAAAAAGTATTTTCTGTATTTCATGCAGTTTTTTTTAAATGTATATTTTATTTTAAGTTATTATTACCGAAAACAATTTTATCGTAGAACTATGAGAAACCAAAAGCAGAAGTCCACTTTACAGTGCTTTCCAACATTTGATCATGACTTTTAAGTTGCGTAACCAGTGTAGAAATAGGACAAAGTACATGCCGTTTTGCTTTGCTTGGAGTGCAGTGCTGACACATACCATGTTTGCCTACTCTGTCGACTTTCCCCGCAGGCACATTCAGGACCCAGCCAGCCAGCGGCTTACCTGGAGCAAACCTCCGCTCAATGTCCTGGTCATCAAAAAGATTCGAGATGAGACCCTTCTGGAGCCATTCAAAGAGCTTTGCAGGTTCCTCTTGGAGGTAAGCTACACAGAAGCAACATTAGTAGTTCATTTACAGTCTAGGAAGTTACAGGCGCTACTGTTACCCTTTCATTTTTTTTGCTTTATCATTAGTTGTTGTTTTTTTTTTTTTTTTTTTGATTTGATTTCCCATACTTACACAATTATTTCCACCATCAGGAGAAACATCTGATGGTTTACGTGGAGAAGAAAGTTGTAGACGATGGCTCTCTTTTGAGGGATGACTCCTTTTCCGCCATTCGTAATCAGCTGTGCACATTCAGGGAAGGTATTGAAACCTCACTGTGTTATCGGCAGGTTCACCTGTAACATGATTTACATAACCCTGACGCACCATTAACCAATGAAGGTTTGGGTGCATTAGGAAAATGAGTGATTTTATCATTGTGTTCACACAGGGTTTGATGACATCTCAGACTGCATCGATCTGATTATTTGTTTGGGTGGAGATGGGACTCTTCTGTATGCATCATCTCTCTTCCAGGTATTCTCTCATCTCCTCTCATTTGTTTGTGTGCACGTATTTCTACTAGGTCAGTCTCATCTGCTTTCCATTGGATGTTCTCTGCGTGCATGATAGAAGTTGAGAGAATTTGTATATGCAAAAGTGAGTTTATTTATGAATGAAATGTGGTTTTGTCTCATTTATTTAAGGGCAGTGTTCCCCCTGTCATGGCCTTCCATCTGGGCTCCTTAGGATTCCTCACACCATTCAAGTTTGAGTCTTTTAGAACAGAGGTGGATAAAGTGTTTGAAGGTGGAGTGATTGAAAAAATCTTTTTGTAATTTTTCATCCCTGAAAGTAGAAGTGAACTGTATTTTAGAACTGGTGTTTTATATGTCTGTGTCTGGCTCCTGTAGGTAATGCTGCCATTATCCTACGCAGTCGCCTGAAGGTTAAGGTGGTGAAAGGCATGTTCCAGAGGCACGAGCAGCTCCTCAGCGTTCAGGAGAATGGAATAGTGCCTCATAAACACATTAACAATGAGGCAGGCAAAATCACACTACAGTTACAGGTAACATGGCACTTTACAACACTTGTAGAATGGAGAAATCAAAGAATCAAAATACTGGGCTTGAGACAAAGTCTTTGTTTGCTAACACTTTTTGGCACACATGCCTAACAGATTTTTCGCAAACACTCACTGTCAAAATTCAAACTGACCAATAAGGACGTCAGACAATTTAATGGTGTGACCCAATCACATGATTACTGTTTTTTTCTATTCATTCTCAAGAATACTGGAAGGAAATGTTCATTAGAAATCATCATTAAATGAATATGAATTAGACTGTGACATTCAGGACTGGAGAAATGAAAGTTGAAAATTCAGCTTTTCCAACACGGGAACACATTTTTTCAAAATATATTTATTTAAACAGTGTAGATTACATTATTACTGTTATTGCTGATCAAATGAACACAGTCACGGTTAACTGTAATAAGCTTTTGTAAATACCCATCTGTAAAAATCTTACAGATTACACACACACACACACACACACACATATATATATATATGTATGATTGAGGAGACATGAAGAAGACTAATGTTATAGATGCAGATATTAAAACGTTGCACAAGAAAGATGCCTGAATATCTGCCAAGTGGGGCTCTGAATATGCTTTTAGAGGAAAATCCATCCACTTGCCCTTCAAGAATGTTTAGAAATGTTTTCCATGGTAACAGACATAATTGGAGTTATTTTTTAAATAACAGCTGTGATAGGTCTGTATGTCCAGTTGCCATAGCAATAGCAATGTCATTGACATTGTCTGCATTTATACATCCGAGATATTTTAGACCAGAGTGGCATGGTGTACATAAACATCTTAGTTTGTTAGATGGTTTTATGTCCAGGTCTGTGATTATGGATATTACGTGTGTGTATAAAGGTGCTAAATGAGGTGGTGGTGGACAGAGGACCTTCATCCTACCTGTCTAATGTTGATCTGTACCTAGATGGACGTCTCATCACATCTGTACAGGGAGACGGTAAGCACAAGCATACACTTCAGCTTCAAGCCACTTAAAAGTGGTCTGGTTAAGGTTTATAATGATTGAATATATATATATATTATAGTACATGCCAAATTTTCGAATACTTTAAAATATACATTTCAATTGGTATTACATTGATATTGAATGTTTAAATTAACCGGTTTATAAACTCTTATAACATTTTATAATAGTACAATTACTTAATTTTATTTCTACTCTAATTTTTTAAACATAATTGAAATGCTGGCTATATTACTAATAGATTTATTCAAATATAAATGAAACATTGAAGAACAGTAAAATTATAATGAATGTTAAGTACATATATTCAGCAGTGCTGTATTTGAATTCATTAAAATTTGTCACAGGTAATTATTTTTCACAGTTTAACTGTTTTTATGTGCTTACTGTGTATCAAATAAATTCAACCTTGTTGAGGATAAGAGGCATCAAAAGCATTTCAACATCTTACCGACAACAGACTCTTGAATGGTAGTGTAGCTGTGATACTCTTTGCACGATACACAATAAATATTTTAGATTTGCTTCATGATCTTTTTTTTACCTCTTAGCTTAAGCAGATGTTAATGTTCAGATGAAAATCAATGCAAATATGTGGCATGTTTCTATGCAGGTGTAATAGTTTCCACCCCCACAGGCAGCACGGCCTATGCTGCCGCGGCGGGAGCGTCCATGATCCACCCTAATGTCCCTGCCATCATGGTCACCCCCATCTGCCCTCACTCGCTTTCTTTTAGACCCATCGTGGTGCCTGCAGGAGTGGAGCTCATGGTGAGAATAGGAGTTTTTTTCCATTTCAGTGACAACGTCGCATCTGCCACAAGCTAATCATTAAACTTCTTACTCTCAAACGAGAGTTTCATAATAAAATTAGATTGCTCTAACTGTATTTACCATGCAGATAACGCTGTCGCCTGATGCTCGTAACACAGCCTGGGTCTCGTTTGATGGCAGAAAGAGGCAGGAAATCCAGCACGGGGACAGGTGACACTCTTTTTACACAATCACATAAGCAAACAGCTTTGACCTCTACCATAATCCAGTGATACAACAATAGCTGTATTACAGTTATGGAAATGAGCATCAACAGTATTAGGAGGTATTACCTCAGCTTTTCAGTTCAGATTGCCCTTTTTTCTTAAGCTTTACTCCGTATCACTTGCCTTGTCTGTTAATCATGAGTTGTTGTTGTTGTTGTTGGTTTTTTTCCATTGTAGCATTAAGATCACAACCTCTTGCTTTCCGGTCCCTTCTATCTGTTGTCATGACCTGGTGTACGACTGGTTTGACAGTCTGGCTCAGTGTCTCCACTGGAACGTCCGCAAGAAGCAAACACGTCTAACAGATGCCAGCGACTCATCAGAAACAGAGAACTGAGACATCAAGTCACACACTCATATAACCTCACTGTCTGTTAAATTCACATTCCATTCTGACTTCCTGAAAAGGGGTTATTTTTACATTACATTTCACATTTCTGTGTTCATAGATTTACAGATTTCATTATACATTGCAATAAGAGCTCATGCGCTACCTGAGAAATATTAATAATAATATTATGAATTCATATTATTATTATTATTATTATTATTATTATTATTATTAATTATATCATTGTTAGAGGTTAGCCTGGATTACTTGCAATTTAATGTCAACAAAACATTTGACTAACTTTAAATGTCATAGTATGACTGCGAAACATTGTTATGGAGGCAGTATTTCTTAGAGAATTGTTTTGACCGCTTCACAACATGCTAAATAACTGATCTGATTCATCATAGTATATTTTGTATGTTTATTATTATTATTATTACAATATATTAAGAAAAACATTAACATTTAATTTTTACTGTAGGTTATGTAGATTCATCCATTTCTAAATAGTTTAAGTAACAGAAATAAAATCATCCACCACATTTTTGAACTTGAAATGCACATTATCGCAGGAAATGTGTAAGTTTTTTTTTTTTTTTGTGTGCGTTTGTGTTTAACTCTGTAGCTGTTAGCTAAATTGACCACGAACTATCTATCTACGAACAGACAAAGCTTGGTTTTCTATGTGGTTTGTCAGTGGTTCCTCATTTATAGTAAACCTTATGGGAAGCCATGCTTTGTCCGTTTAACATGTTGGAAGTCAGTTTTGTGTGCTCTTATAGACGACATTGTACACTTTAACAACCAAGATTGAATGTGGTTTATTCCCTGTAGCTCAAAATGGTGTTTAATTTTCATTCATACTGATTAACTTGTGCAGATCCTTTCTGAATATGAATCCAATAACTAATGTTCTTTCAGGCTGAATGGCTGTCAAACCGAAGTAGTTCTTGTCAAAGAACGTTGTAGCCTCCCTGTGGCGGCACAGGATGTTGCATTTTCAAAACCATTTTCTAAAGCCATTATGTTTAGTTGAATATTTAATAGACTTTAATAGCTGTGATCTTTTCATTTACAGATGCATTGTATGTTTATATATTTATGGCACTGCAAAGTCATATGTCATTGCATAAGAACTTAGTATAGCTGAACGTATGTAAGCTGTTTACGGTTTGATGTAAATAAGAGATCCAATGACCTGTCTCATTTGTAATATTTCAATAAACGTTTCTTTTTATCTTGGATGTTCTCTTTTGTTTGTCATTTAAAATGTGTCCTTATGTATTTTAGGGCTTTATAACCTGTTGTAATGTAATTTAATTTAAAAAATGGCATTGAAATAACTAAGCATTAATGCAACAGTGTTTGCTGAACAATGGAAACTAATGATATATAAACAAAGCATCAATTTTGTGATGTTTTTAACAAAACAACACAAATGGCTTGTGTTCTATATTTTTATTGCAATGAAAGGATACAGATATAGTTTCTGACAGACACTTAAATTATTCTCCAGATATTGCAAAAAGACAGTCCTCAACATTGATCCAAATACGGACAATTAGTTAGTTGAAGATGCTGACCACATTAAAAAGAATAATGGGATTTCAGTTTGCTTTTTATAAATGATGTAACACTACATTTTATGACAGACAGTCAATGGTGTGAATTAAATTTCCTGCCAATTAAAAAAAAAAAAAAAAATCAATCTGGCATATCAGCATCTTTATCTCTCAAAGACAATGGGACAGAAAACAGGTGAAAGAAAATACAAAATGTCTTTAGTTACACACATGGTGTCAAGCCCAGTCTATCCAGGTCTTCAAAGTCAATGACAAAGAATATTGAGGACATACATAGTATTTCTACAGGAACACTAAGTGTGACCAACAAGATCATCTACTTACAGACATGGTTAAAGTTTCTTAGCATTTGAAGAAGAACGAGAGATGTTCACTCAGGCACGAGGGTTTCCTGCTCCTTGTGAACTTGAGATGACCATGAATTTTGAGGGATGCTTTAACGAGGGTTTACTATAGAAAAACCACCTTTGCAGTCTCTTGTGCGCACGTGATGACCACTAGAGTCAAAGCACTGTAGATGAACAGATCTTTTCTGCTTTTCAACTCCAACACATTGTCCAAACACAACCTTTCCATCGTTGAAAATATTTTGTGGTTTTAGTATTTGTAGAAAATGCAGTAAAATGAAAACCTGCGTGTCTGACATTATAAAATAAGAGTACAGTTCATGCTGAACCTGAACTGCTGGCATGAATGTCTCTGGTGGAGACATATAGAATATAGAATCCATATATAAATGATACATTTGTATTTCATCTCTTAAATATCATCCTCAGTATGAGTCAAAGAAACAGCTAATGTAAAATAATACTCTAGCCAATAGTATGCAACCCTACGGCAGGACAGTATTGGACTTCTGCCCTATTAAAACGCTAACTAACTAACAGGCTATTTTGGACCACAGCCCCTCAGGGATGTTTGATTTGCCGACCTCAGCGTTTGAAGACCAGATGGGAGGCTATGATGCACGGATGCGAGCTACAGCATGACGTTTGAACTATTTGTCTGGAAGTTGGTCGGAATTTGAATGTTTATGACAAAACCATCAATACCCAGCATCATTTGGCACAAATGTGGATGTAGTTTCCCCTTCCGGACGCAGCCGACCTCATGAGACTCAACTGGAGTTTGGTTTTAAATAACTGCCTACTACAATCAAGTATGTTGTTTGGATTTATTAACTTCCAGTAGCCAGGACTATTTCTCATCAGGGTCACAAAACATGATTGCAGAAATGTATGAGACAGACCATGTCACAAGTCCACAAAAATACAGCTCTCGTCTCAAACCAAGCAAGATCTCCCAGATTTCCAAACAGAAATGTCACAGGCCAAGTGCCATTGAGATTTACGGTAGAAAGTAACACTTAATAGGTATCTAAGACAAAATATATTGGTCCGTCCAAATTATCCAACACATCTAAAAGGTACAAAAGACAAAAAAAAAAAAAAAAAAAAAAAACTTCCAGATTTGAATTTCTCTGACTTGGTTGGACAGCGAGCCTTCATATGTGAAAACTCACCAATCCACTACTGACATGTGTATACAGTAAAATACTTGACATTAGATAAAGCAAAGATGAAAGAAGAAAAAAAACAGGGGTCAGGGAGATTTGCGGTTCTTGCAACCAAAGTAGGGGGAAGCATTTCCTTAGCGGTATTTTCCATTGTCATCGTAGCCGTTTTCTGCTCTCGTTTAACCTTTAAGCCTGTCTGTTTTCACAGAGGAAGATCTCAGCCTGAACAGAAATGGGAAACATCTTCCGAACATGACAGAAGTACGTCAGCAGGTCCACATGGAGCATGGGAGTATGTGCGCGGCGTGAGGAAAACGTTTATGTCTGCACAGTCAAGGGCTTTGTCTCGCTTTGCTCTTCCTCGTCTTCTTCCTCGTCTTCCTCTGTGTGCTGCTCCAGCTCTTCTCTGGTGATCATTTCAAAGTCGTTGCCGTTGCTGTGCTGCGACCCTTCGTCCTCGCGTCTGTCACTGTCCGTGTCCGACTGACGTTCTGCGCCCGCTTCCTCGCTCGCCTCCATTTCTTTATTGTCGTCGTCATCGTCTTCGTCATCGCCGTCTTTCTTCTCGCTGTCCGATTTGTCCTCGCTATCCGATTTCTGCGCTTTGCTGGAATCCTTGTTGTCGGATTTCTCGCCGCTGGATTTCTTGGAGCTGGAGCGCGGACCCTTGTATTCATGCGTGTAGAGGGGGCGGAAGGAGTCGATAAAGCCCACGTCGGCTGTCAGGTTGGGTAGGAACCAGAAGTGATGACGGCCGCCGGTCACTAGCCAGATGATCAGGAACAGGATACAACGAGCTGAACCAAAGGGAAAACCAGAAATGAGAAGAGAAAGACAGAATATAATGCAAAATACTGGTATAACACAACATTTCAAGTGTGGCGTTCATACCGACGGCCAGGAGCAGTATGCTGGCGACGAAGCATCCTGCTGCCACGCTCAGGTAATACACACCAACTCTCATCTCAGCGGGCCACAGAGGGAACAGAGTGGCTGCGATGACGGCAATGACTGCAACCACACGCAACTCTGAATCAGTACTGGAGTCAAAGAAAAAACAATCAGACTAAACTGGAGAAACCTACCTAGAATCAAGCCCATGGCAAAGGTTTTAAAGTGGACTGGATCGTAAATCCAAAAATAAACCTACAGGGAAGAAAAATACAAAACGTGAAGAACGAGAATATTTTAATAATCACAAAAACAGTTATGGCATTACAACAACACTCATTACATAATTTAATATAAAAATAATCGTATATCATTCAGATAAAAACAAAAAAAAACCTATCTATAATATTTATATAATGACACTTAACTTAACACAGTGGCTTCATTCACGGCCAGAGAAAACATTTCAATTTTACAATGCGTCATGTATAATTTAAAAACAATTATATTACATAATTACATGAGATTATTTGGGTACTAGTGTTGAAACCATTAAATATAAGTAAAAAAAAAAATTATAAATAATTTTAGGTAGGTGAAAAAGAAATGTAATGAAAATTCATTTTGATTTGTCAATTAAAAAGTCAATGTTTAACTTGTATTAGAGTTACACTGCATAAAATATAAAGCAGACAATCAAGCCCTTCCTTGCAGTTACTTTATGATAATTAGTCTTCAAAGAGGTATGAAATTTACAAGCAACTATGAGATATGTTTTTCTAAAATCATCCTGACCTCGTTTCCATCCAAGAACAGCTGGTCCTCGTGAGGTTCCAGCTTGAATTTCTTTTTCACATCCTTCTTCTTCTTTGGAGATCCTGGACTGTCATCCTAACCACACAGAAACAAGAATCATGATATGCACAAAAGCAAAAAACACAGAACACATCTGTGTTTTCCCATCCTATCAGATGATCTAGTCATACATTTTTTTCCTTCTTTGTGTCTGTAGCCTCAGACTCCTTCTTTTTGTCTTTGTCCTTTTTGCTTTTTTTCTCTTCTTCTTTGCCACTGTCACTTTTAGCCTTTTCTTTTTCTTTCTCTTTTTCCTTCTCTTTCTTTACGTCTTTCTCTGGCTTCTTCTTCATCACTTTCAGGGCTCGGTGGAAAAACTGCTTCTTCAGGAGCCTGTGGATAGCAATAAGGTTCAAGTGGTTGACTGACATACACTGCCATTCATTCATTTGTGGCTTACTGATCAAATCAAAATGAATCAAAGTATAGTTGTAATGTTACAAAACAAAAATTTGAATAAACACTGTTCTTTTGAGATTTCTAATCAAAAGAACATCTTGAAACGGACCATGTGGCACTGAAGACTGAAGTAAAAACTCCTGAAAATACAGTTTGGCAATCAGAGGAATAAATTAACATATAGTAAAAAATATTTCACAAGTCTTTACTGTCTACTGAAGCTTTGTAGTATCAAACACCCTAAAAATTCCAAAGAGAATCCTGAAATGAGAGAAAAGAACAGGTTTACCTGTTACAGTAGTCCACCACCGACTCTCTGGTTGTGAACAAAGCTTCTTCGCCCTTCTTTGTTTTGGCCCACTTTGAATCCAGCAGACAGTCGACTGCTTTGGAGGCTGATGAGAGGAAAACAGGTAAATGGTTCAATGACAGCAAAGAGAGCACATCAGACCCTATGCAGAGGAAACAGAAGAAAGAAGGTCAGGAAAGAGCACACACTGACCGACGAAGTAATCCACCCGATGTCCCATCATGTTGGTGGATTTGGTAGGGCAGTTAAAGCGCAGGTACTTGGCCACCGCCTTCTCCTCCTTGGTAGGTTCACTGACCTCCTGAAGAAGAGAGATCAAAGATCATGAAGTCATGATGACGATCAAACATATGCTTATCAAGATCCAGTTTAAGCTGCATTTAGATCACATATAATAATGTTGATTCAAGAACGGTTGTCAGATGATATTTGAGATTTTTTTTTTAAATCATAATACTGAACTACTGCTCAAAAACTTTCGGCTTGCAAGATGTTATTTTGCTGAAATAAAAAAAAAGAAGTAAAAAACATTTTAAAATACATTCTTTTTACACTATTACTATCTTAATGTATTTTGATCAAATAATGCACCTATGCTAAATGTTAGCAAAATCTTATTGATTCTAATAATTTGATAACGCTGTTATATGTCACATTTATAGTGAATGTTGTGATGCCCAGATCCACTTGTAGAATCTAATCTAATTTAGTTTATTTTATGCTTTTTGCTTGAAACAAAATTGTTTAAGAATAGTAACATCTTCCATAACATGAAAATAACAACCATATTTTAAAAAACAGTTTAATATATGCATCCCTATTATGTAGAGCATGATTCTGGACCAGTTAGATTTCACCATGGGAGAGGACCTAGATATTAATAGTATAAAACAAGATTAATAGATACAACAGAAACCAAGGGTTTGACAAAAAGCTGGTTTGTCCCTTCTGCAACAAGCCCTTAATTCCAATGAAAAATGACATTGGATAACAACAGCGCAGGAATCCGGCGAACCCATCTGAAAAGCTTTGAAATGATTCCCCCGCACTGGCAGCAGGACCCTCGTCGGTCATCTACTTAATGAATGAAAATTAATTAAAAGCCTCGGTTCTCCACACACTGATGTACAGTCCTGTGTAATCTATACACTGAAAATACAGTCTCCATTCAGACACACTGAGTCCTCACTGACCCCATTTATGAAGATAAAGGTCATTACTTATATGTGACCACACTACCCACAAAGGAAAAAAAAAACCTCACAAATCCTGACAATAAGCCAGGCCATAGAGATAGCATTTATTGAGTAATGAATGACTACCAGACATAACTCCACTCTTAAGCCTGAGGTCTTAGTATTTTTGAGCTCCACAATCCAACGTACTCTATTTGGTCTGAATGTCTCCTGCATGACTCAGAGAAATATATTCAATGAAGACCATACAAACATGGCATTTGTCTGGGTGTGCAGGAGTTACTGGCAGGTTGCCTGATATTCCTCTGGATTCTGTGAAGGAAACAGCCAGATATCTATTGATGATATTGGCCTTGGTAAACAATAACTTATCTTGTTCTACACGAGGCCTTGTTATCAGTTATGGTTTGGTGGTCCTGCTGCAGGCTTTAGATAAACAGCTTGAACGACAAGTTCAACAAAAAAGCAAATTGTTGTCATTTACTTCCCCTCATGTTGTCCCAAAGCCGTAAGACGAGGTGTACAAAAATGTAAAAAAAAAAATTTAATGGTTCCAAATGATTTTTGTAATAATAACACTAATAATACCACAGACTTTTAACATTTGAAATAGCCTGTCTGATTAACACTTGGTCTAACTGGCATCTTTACAGAGAAAACAAATAAAGTCTACTTTATTTGATTAGGTTTTTTTTCAGGGTTCCTAAATATGATAGTTGATAAGCACAAATAATGCAGGTCTTCTAATCGATTACAAAAGAGTCTTTTCAACTTAATTTATATGACGAATACATGTTTATTTGCAATTATAAAACTGACCAGCAATGAGAGTGGATTTCAACCTGTTGCATAAGAGCAAAAACCAACAAACACGCTGGAAGGATCGTGAAGAGTGACTCTCTTATCAAGACAACGAACACGTCACATTTATTACGAGAACACACAGAAAATGTGACCCAAAACCAAATAAGCAGCAGAGCCAGACAACATTTTTTTTTTCCTGGATGACAAATGTATTCTGACTACAATGTCCAAAAATCCTGTGCAAGTAGTGTACTAGTGACAAATGCACATAATGTAGCACTTGCGTTTGATTGGCATATTTAGGATGCTATATGTCTTTTAATAATGGAGAATGGCTTTAAATGGAAAACCTTTTAGCATTTACTTATTTGAAACCTGTATGCGTCTTCTTATGGAAATTTGAATACAAGACGTTATGGACTGACAGTCACGGTTCACTTTTATCCTTTTGCATACAATTAAAATAAATGAAGCGAAATGGATTCTGCCTACCAAGACTTGTATGTTTAACGCAAAAAGAAAGTCAAATGAGACTGAAAAAAAACATGAAATCGAGTAAACGTCTAGTTTTATTTGTGGGTGACATGTCCCTTTATTTAACCTGCAAATGGGTGCAAATTTGGAAAATAGAAGTGCTACGTTATGGACGTTATTTGGTCAAATTGGTGAAGCTTATGAGACAGCAGCCGGTTAAAGAGAGCAGACTGCAAACCGAACAGTTTGTGCCGAGCTAAGATGGCCAACTCCATCAGCTGTGCCACCAGACACACACTCTTCACGGGAGAGACAGCAAAATCAGGCCATGCTCACATCAAATCCATCGACCAATTATAAATGATTAGACGCCTACAGAGATACAATGCTTCACCCAAGGGAAGCGCAAAAAATGCGCCAGCACTGATAAATAATCCACCTCCCATATGAGAGCGCTGCAAAAATAACGGATCGAAGTACCATTGCATTTCGGGTCAAATAAAACACTAACTTGCGAACTGACTCAATGCCAAACAGCCATCTAACGTTTGGCCTCTATCGGCGAGAGTAACGTGATTTCGGTACCTGAATTCGCTTCTTGTGTCTCCTGCGCTCCGCCATGATTTCTAACTTCTGGGTTCCCTTGACGTGGTCACGAATAGAGTGGGGAGGGAAGTCTCGCGATATTTCGAACAGCCCGTGATCAGTCACTTCTTCGCTTGGCAGATTAAAATCAGACTGAGTGAATAGTGCCATCTGAAGTGCAGGTGAGGCACACAAACTGCGACGGTGCTTTGAAATCAGGGTTAATGTGTTAAGAGTTTTGCGCGAATTATTAATTGTTAGATAAATATTAGCTCTCAAAAATAAATAAATAAATAAACTGCAGACTTTTTAATCCAAGGCGATTTACATTTGGTAATAAACAAAAGTATATTATATATAAAACCTGAAATAATAATTGATAAAATCTATATGATGTATAATAATATATAAATATATATATATATATATATATATATATATATATATATATATATATATATATATATATATATATATATATATATATATATATATATATATGTGTGTGTGTGTGTGTGTGTAAAACAAAAACATCAAAATACAACAAAAATACTAGAATTCACTATAAAAATAGAACTAAAATATCAATACAAACGTTCTAGTGTGTATTCTGTTGTGTGATCAGTGATTCAACATAATAAATTAGATGTTTATTAAAAATTTTTATTATTCATTTAAAAAAACTATTATTCACATTTATATATATATATATATATATATATATATATATATATATATATATATATATATATAATATATTAGATGTTTATTCAAAATATATACTGTGTTTATTTATACATATTAAATGAAAAAAATACATATTTATACATATTTTATGTAAACAGAAACTTGTTTTAGATGCAATTATTCATTTGAGCGCACTAATATATACATAAGACGATATTTTAAGTTTATTAGTTTGGAAGATTAATTTAGGCTACATTTGAATTGATATTTATAGCTAGAAAATTACAAAATAAAAAAATCTGGGATTTCATTTAGTCATTTTTACTCTACCCATTTGCAATACACAAATCATGTATTGTTATTTGAGGAAAAAGAAAGTAATACTGTACACTCTGTGCAGAAAATGCTGTATATGTTTTTAACACATCAAACAAACAAAATAAAGACCAAAGGAGTAATTATTTTTATTTTCTCCATAGCAAACAACACATGACAATATAGAATAATTCAAGTTTATAGTAAAAACCAAAATACAATTTTACAATAAAAAAGGCTGCAGTAAGGACAAAAATTGTTTGTAATTGATTTGCTAACTTATTACAAAATATACATATACAGAAATATTCTGCATTCGAAAATCTAACTGTTGGAGGCCACATTCTGAACCTATTGCATAACACAGATCATAATATATTTATGATTAATATTAAAAAATATATGATCATTATATTCAGTACAGAAATGTCAGTGCCTGGCTAACTTATGCATTAGGCATCTCAACAGTGAAGAATTTTGAGGTAAAAGAAGTCCAGCAGTTCTGCATGGTCTCTCAGGTGGTCTCACTCATCTGGCTTGGTGAAGGATTATCAGCTTCACTTACAGGCTCTGTAGATTTAAGAGCCTCTGTGTCTCTGGGACTGCTGAGCAGCTCCACACTGTTGCAGTTGAGGGGAGAGCTGATGTCTGATGATCTGTCCCCGCTTTTCTCAGGCGGAGGCTGCAGACCGGAGACGGGCAGAGGCATGTTCATCATGTTGTAGAACATGTTACCCAGCCGTCGGGACAACTGAAAACAGAACAAAACAACCGAATTGGTTAGACAAGTTCAATCTTTAATAAATCTTAACCTTTGGAAGACCAAAGACCACTTGGGGTAGAGAGAACCCTTTAAATAATCAGTCACACGTGTACATTTTATTTTATATATACAAAATATACTTCATAATATGCTAATATTCATTTCATTGTAATGATTAACCTGATTAAATGTACTCCTTTTGAAAGATGGCGAATACCTGTGATCGTATCTTAAGTGCTGGCCCGAGCTTTAGACCAAGTGTATCCAGGAGGTGGTCCTCTGTAAGAAGAGGTAATGTCTCTCCATCAATCATGTGGTCTTTAAATGTCTGCAAAGAGTGACATACAAAAGAATGAGACTTAAAGCTATGTAATTATAATTGCTCTTGCCAATTTTACGTGTTTATTACCTGTGCGTATTCAGCGCAGCTTGGTATTTCACTGATGAAGTTGTAGACGTCATCAACCGACCACTTGCGTATGTCTTCTAATGAAGTCATCTCTTCTCCATTAAGAAACATATTAGGATGTCCTAGTTGAAAATTAAAATGTATAAATTTATATGTATCAATTCTGTTTCAATACTAAAACAGAAATAAAAATGACAAACCACCCCTAAAATATGACAAAAGTTAATATAATAGAAAAATAGAAAAATTAAGTCTTACTTAAATCATTAAATATTTTTTTATAACAGTTCATATATAATACTAAAACAATACAGTTAAACAAACAAAAAAAAACTAGCAAACTATCACACCTATTGGTACGAGTCCATTTCCTGGCACAGGTAGCATGTAGGGCATCCCTGTGAGTGGGCCAGGAGCAGACGGATACAGAAACTTTTCTTGGAAAGCCGAGCAAGGGTTGGATATGTCTTTGTCACTGGTGCTAGCGTTGCAGTTGGTGACTTCTGCACATCCCTCCTGTCCACTAATACATGTCTTGCGAATCCCTGGCTCTCCTTCCTTAAAACCTTTCCTACTACATCCAGAAGACAGCTCTGTTTCTACTTTGGTTTGGTGTGGTTTGCTGGTGGTAGCATCATTGCTCATTTCGCCTTTCCCTTCAACTTCCTTCTCTTCCCCAGAGGCAGCTCCTGGACTCTGCTCGATGTTCTTCTCTTCTGATTGGCCTTTGGGGAGAGTGATGCTGCTGTCTGAGCTCTTATGATTGGCAGTCCTTCTGCCTGTCCTGCGTCCTCGCTCCCTTTGCAGTGTGCTGATCGGTGGGTAAGGGCTCGACATGAGGAGACTGTTAGCGTGCAGGTCTTCAAGGGCGGTGCGATGGACGAACACATCATGTCCATCTGGGAGTCGCTGGCGTCCCCTGAAGGCCATTGGATTGGGTTGAATGCCCTGGTACATCATGGGATTCTCCATCCCAATAAGGCCCTTTTGGTGGGCATTCTCCAATTCTTTTTGGTGCAGGATAGCATTCATCTCCATCCTCATTAAAAATAAATAAATAAATAAATACCATTAGTGAATGTCCAGTTTTTCAGTGATGGTGATTCCCGAATTTTTTTACATTCATTTTTCCCATAGGGAAAGCATTAAACTAAAACAACCAGCTAAAAAGTAATGTTAGATAAAAGGGACAAGAGTGGATATTCAACGTCTTTAGTAAAGAGAAGATAAGTATATAAATAGATATAGATAGACAGATAGTCTGTAATTACACTGAAATTTACCTGGCTATGTTCTGTTTGTGAATTAACTCTTGTCGTCTAGCAACCGTCTCCATGGATTCAGTTGGAAGGAATCCGTAACCTGTAAAATGGAAAACATTTGTAAAATTAGGTTGTTCTTCCTCACTGAGCCTCTCCTGTACTTCTCTACATGCAGCACGTAATTTCATGCTAACCTGTGCCAGGGAATCCTCTGCCTGGAATAACATTTGAGTTTGGGGGTAGAGGTGGGCCCAGGTGGGCACCCATGTGGATTTGTCTAGCATCAGCTGATACCATTTCAGTGGGTGGCACCAGTTCCCTACAGATAAAGAGGATTAAAATCATTAAAAATCAGCTTACATCACTGTTATATGATTATATTACTATTTTCTACATTACTATTCTCTTCCAATGTCATTTTTTATTCCTATTCCCATATTCCTTCAATTCCCAATGTCTTATTTTGCATGCGATAAATAAAATTTTAATTAGATATAAAATTTTAATCTGCATAGTACTACTATGTTTAATTTGCACTACTGCCATTTTTTCCCATGTAAACATTACATCATCTGCAGTAGCGACTGCCATGCCAAAAAAGCTCATGTAAACTGAACCTAAAATGTCCATGTTCATTTATAAATTCTCTTTTACTGTGTTGGTTGTATTGGCGTTCGTTCTAACAGACCTCTCCATGAAGCGGGGATCAAACTGTGCAGGCACACCCTGCAGTCTCTGCTGCCCCTGAGCCAAGATCTGTGGAGCCATGGCCATCTGGTTCCTCATCATGAGCTCCTGCCTTTGCCGTAGCTCTGCTTCACACACAGGGGAACAGAGGAAAGTGTCAGTAGCCTAGTAGCGCTTTCTCAGCCATATTTCTTCAAGGCCGCAATCAGCTCTGGATTAATCGATCTATGAACACTTCCATGATGACCTCTCACCTCCAGCAGACATTCCATTGACTAGTCGGTACCAGTGTTTCTCATCTAAAGCGCCTTGCTCTCCAAGCGCTGATATCTTCCTTAGCTGTTCACGAGGGGTCATGACAGTGCCTCTTTTCTGACTGTAACAAACATATCCATTTTCAGACTTTTGCACATTTAGAAGTAACTTATAATAGTAACAGTAACTTACAACACAGTAGTGGTGTTTCCTGTCTAAAAAAATGTAATGGTTGAATCACTGAGGAATCAGTGAAGATACTTCAGAACTGAATTCAGTTCAGAATTCAGAACTGCATACTAGCATGCTACTCTTACTGTTTTAAAAAGGTAGCCCGTAGAGAAGAGGTAAAAACGAATGAGTATGGTATGAGGTTTTAAATTAAGCAACTTTGTAAAAAAATCTACACTTTAAAAAAATTGACACTTTAAAAAAATCGATTAAGTGAATTACTCAATGATTCACTGATAAAAAAGTGACTTGTCACCACCTGTTGGCATGGGTCTGTTACCAGATAAAGGCACTGAAAGTGTAAATGTGTAAATACTGTAATAGCAGCAAGATGAATTACATAGCCTACTACTGATACAAGATACATAACCTATACCTCATAAACTACCGTTTACTATTTAATGCTTTCTGGACCGGTCAGTAAACAACACAATAAAGATGCAACCGAGATAAAAACATTAAGAGAACTCAAACATCAATGTTAAAAATTATAGATGTCATGTAATGAGGTACCTGTTCACTCCTCCTGTGCTTTATCTTCACTCACTCAGGTGTAAGATATTTCCGTAATGTCACTCCTTTTTAGTGTGAAACTAAGAAACCATATACAGAGAGAGAAAATGATAGGTTATAACCAGTTTGTCAGCATCGTCCTTGCAGGTTGCTTGGAAATTTCAAGTTGAAAACAGTTATTTCAAAATTTAGTACTGTAACCAGTACTTTGGAGTAAACACTTCGAGCTGAACATAAAACATTATATAAATGTATATCTGTGACCCAGGGCAACAAAATCAGTTTTAAGTTGCATGCGTATATTTGTAGCCATAGCCAACAAAAATTTTGGTTTGTTTTTTGCCAAAAATCATTAGGATGTTAAGCAAAGATCATGTTCTATGAATGTATTTAGTAAATTTCCTAATCAAAACTTAATTTTTGATTAGTAATATGCATTGCTAAAGACTTCATTTGGACAGCTTTAAAGGTAATTTTGGCAATAATTAGATTTTTTTTCAGATTCCAGTCGTGTTGCAGCCAAATATTGTTCTATCCTAACAAACCATACATTAATGAAAAGCTTATTTAATCAGCAAATTATTTATAAATCAGATTATGCAAAAATTTACCTTTATTGCTGTTTTTGTGGTCCATGGTCACATATTAAAGTATATTATATTGATGTAGTGATATTATTCACGTCACGTGTCATGTAAAAAAAAAAAACAAATAAATAATAATAATCTCTGAAATGTCACAGACAATTAGGTAGAATTTTTCTACCTGTTAAAATTAGTTTACTAGAATAATATAAAAGCCTAAATAATGAAATCTGCAGATCTTTCTTTCTGGATGACTTCTCCTGTATTCTGTACGGGACAGCCTCTGTGCGTATTACCCATTACGAGGAGCCATTCTAATCTGAGTCCTGTAATCCTCCTGTTAGTCCAGCAGTCTGCCTGCTACATCTGCTGACCCGCCTGCGTGCGGTCCTGCTGTCGGCCAACCCCCAAACTACCTTCAGGGCCCCTATTCCCCCCTCAGATCCTATTAGCTAAGTCCTGACTATACAGCATTTTAAAGGGATGTGTTGGAGGTAATCCTAGAGTTTAGAGTTTTACCCTCAGCAAACCTTGCCTGTAAGCATACCGGACAATACACCCTAAGTGCTAAGCCTATTAGCCTCCATTAGCCCCAGAGATGTCCTAAAAACACCTTGGGATATAAATCTGGGATACAATCGGTTTATGCTGTAAATGTGGTGCAGGCAGACAGTCAACCATGTTAAAACTCTAATACACAGAAGAGTCTGTAAACGATAGCCTGTTTATTATCTGTATTTGTTATTTATTATACATAAGCAGGCACCTTAATATTAATATTGTTTTTCTTAAGAGTAGACATGCAAAAACATTTGATGATTAGCAGCTTTCAAGATGATTACAGGTCAATACTATACGAGGCTTAAACATAAAAAAGTAAGGCAAAACTCAATATTAGTCGTATTTCCAAACAAGTGCATTTTTGGCATATGTGTGACAAAGTGATGCCATATCCAAGTCACTGAACTGCAGGATTTGCTTGTGGCTAATCTCATTAAAGGAATAAATTAAGGGAAAACTGCTGACGACTTAAATCAAGCCTTGCATTTGGGTAGGTCATGGTAGAGTAGATAATAATCATCTGGTATAATGTACTTCCTTTGTACAGTTAAAGGCACAAGACAATTCCAATGGTCCAAGTCATCCAGGTCTAGCATGGAAGTGACAAGGATATGTACAGCATCAAGCTTGATAATTTAAGTGACTTTTAACAATTAAATTAATAGATTTGGTATAAATGGATATGCTATTATAATTCAGAGTGACAGTTAAAATTCAAGTAACACTGTTGCACACCATTGCAATTAATCATTGAAATTAACATGAAGCGCAGTCTAAATACTTACATTACAGGTAAGACATACATAACAGAAGCAAGCAAAAAACCAAATAGTTGAAGGTAAACTGAAAGCATAAAGACTGGAGAGACTCTCATTGGACTCACCTCTGAATGTCTGCCAGAGAAGTGGGAATCTGTCCAAACTCTCAGTCAGGATGAAAATATTAACGCATTCATTCCAAACAAGCAAAATTATTCCGAAATGAGCATGAGACCTGAAGCAGCAACAAGAAAGTCCACAACTCTCGGCGCTCTGAGGTCTCCAGTCCTGCCGCAAAAGCCTCGGCCAACAAGTGCCAGCTCCTGGTCTTAACTAAAAAAGACCTTTAATTACAGATTCATGTTATCTCTATTAGCTTGGCTTTATCTGCCTGCTTAAGCCCCCCCTTACCTGACATCACTATGATCTCTCGTCCAACTGCACGCGGGACACTCTGCTGAAATGTAATTAAGAGCACTGCCTAAGCACAGCGGCTAAACCTCTTTCAACATTTACCTCAGTAATCCTCTGTTAGCACTTTAAGACCGAGGGTAAGACACCTAAATGCCCAGCTTCCTTTTCCAGTGTCAGTTGAAATCAAGCAAGATGTGCATGTGTCTTTCAAGTGTTTTTTTGTGTGCATGCAACACAGAAGTTACTCTCAGAGCGTTAATGAGAGGCTGTATCGGGTCTCACTGGGTGCCTGCCCTCCTGACTGTGTTGTGGAGGATCATGTGCTCAGACTTGTTAATCTGACAGTTTGTGCTCACCACCCGCTTACAGCATCGTCTGCACTTCCCAGACTTATATTTTTTAACACTGAGAGGCTCAGAGAGTATTAGTACAGGGATAGGTGTGCGCACAATTGGGCGGCATATGAGCATTTTTCTGCAAAACAGATTCTTGGGGAGACGCAAACACGCAGAGATTGGCGGCAAGCGTTCACCTCCTGCTGTGATAAGCTGACAGAGGGTTAATAAAGCTGTTTTGCTGATTATTAGAAATGGCCCCACACACCACCTCCTGTGCAATGCAGAGCTTTGTAAGAAATGAGTAAACAATAAGCTGGTGAAGCCGAAGGAATCTCAAATACCAGGTTTGGGTTCAGTATAACAAAAAACAAAACAAACTTTCTTTTTTTTTTACAAAGAAATTAATACATATATTCAGCAGGAATTAGTTAAATTGATTTAAAAAGTGACAGAAATATTTATAGTGTTACAAACGACTTAAACTCTAAATAAATGCTATAATTCTACGAAAATCTGCATATTTGAATGATTTTTGAAGAATCATGTGACACATCATGTGAAAATTCACTGTACTTATGAAGCGCATTTAAATCAAATGATGCTTTTCTGTAACCGTGCATTTTCTTTATTTATTGAAGTTTTGAAGAGCAGAATTTGACCATTATTTTAATTATTTCATTAATTAATCATTGTGTAATGTTTAAACTAATTTATTGACAGTACAAACTGAACACAAATCAGATTTTTAGAAAAGATATAAAGTACACCTTATTAATCCTTGTGTAAATCAATCACAAAGGTTTAACAATTGCATATATACTGTACATAAGCATATAACTGACAAGTAATCTAAAATATAGAAACAGTACAATTTCTAATGAACCATATGTCAGTAGGTTATTAGGAGCATTGTGGACTGCTATGAATCATAATTTGGTGAACTTAAATAGCAAATGACATAATATGGACTTGGTTAGACCAATAAATGTTGCACAGGTGTGGAGTCATATCAGCCAAAAAAAAAAGAATCACGAATAAAGTGCTTAGGCATCGGGAGAGCAGAGAATTAAGACATGTAAACCACTAATTTAAGAATCTGTGCGGAGTAAGCTTTTTAAGAAGGATTTCTGCTCTGCCTGTTTGTGCACTGTATTATAGAGTCACAGTGAGGCAAAGGGATAATGTGGGGTTTAACCCCAAAACCACTTGGTAAAGATTCTGTTTGCGAAGTCTGAATTATGCCAGAGGATAAGGTAACTCTTCAAAGAAATTAACCAGATAAATAAACAGACATTATAATAAGAAGTCAGTGTTAGTGAACGCAAATACATGTGAAATAGACCTATGACCTCTGCCCTCTATAGGCCATGCTTTTATTAATAAACACACAGACTGTAGGCCTGTATGACCACAGCTTTTAGACTGATAAATATCCTAGGACAATTTCAATATATATAATTTTCACAATTCTTTATACACAAAAAACAAATAAAAAATACTGCCACTGCCAATCAAGACATCCCAATAAACATGTTATGTAGAATGTTCATTAGATAAAATCTTTATGCTGCCTATTGTATATATATATATAAAATTATCATATATACAATTTTAGCTGTATTTGGGTCAGTCATGTGACTTTTTTGCTCTGATTTATTAAGTCTAGACATGTAAATAAAATTATTTACATTTTATTTTAAATATAAAATGTTACAATTTCATGTAGATCATTTATACAGTTAAATTAAATATATGCTTGTTTAATTCATGTTCACATTAAAAAAAACTAATTTATTTATTCCATTTTTCAGCTGTTAATATTTGAAAATCTTCTTCCCACCAAAATCAAATGTGTGGTGACCAACGTGCAGAGCTGTTTTGACTATCAAAATTTCAGAAGTGACATTTAACGCCAGAACGGACAGCAGTCGCAGAACTAGTAGAGCCTAAATTCTCTTAGTTTCACTTAAACAGATATAAAAGAGCAGCAGTTTTAGTCAGAATTATTTGTTACGTTATCACACGAATGATTGAACTGTCCTGTGCAAAAGCAATAGAAAAGCACATACAGACCTCATTTACCTGTGCTTGAGGTGAGATGTGGGCCATGATGTCATTTTTGAATTAATTATGCAGTAAACCCCACCTTCTGGACTAATTAACTATATAGTGACTTAACTATATAGGTTGACAAAGGTCATTCAAAGATTTTAAACAAATACATATGCACTCTTCAATTTATTTTAAATAATAATTCACAAATTGATGCATCCAAATTATTTTACATTGGAATTAGAACTTAAGAACAGTTTAAAAATCTTTATAGAAAGTTATAGAATTTAGATCTCAAACAGTAGCTTAACAGAAGCACACAATGGTCCCTCACTGTATTCAGAGTCATACCACTAGATGGCGCTCTACTCATCTTATTGACCTATTAGCATAGACCGTATAAACGAATTAGTTGACAGTAGATTAACAAGATCTGTAACCAAGCAAGTTAAAACGTTTACTCTTTCCTGACTTTGTTTAGAAATGTTTAAGTGTAGTTATGAGGTTTGTTTTGAGTCTGAGGGTGCCCAATTCTGGTCCTGGCGATCGACTTAACTGCATAGTTCAGGTCTAACTCTAATCAAGTACACCCAAAGCAACTAATCGAGGTCTTCAGGATCGCATAAAATTAAAAGAATGGTTTTTAATTAGAGTTAGATCTGAATTATGCAGGACGGTCGATCGCCAGGACCTGAATTGGCAGCCCCGGTCTAAATGATAATAAAATGACAATAAAATGATTCATATATATATATATATATATATATATATATATATATATATATATATATATATATATATATATATATATATATATATATATAATGTGTGTGTATGTAATACAAGTTTATGTATTGCATAATCAGTATTGATACTACAAACTTTTCATTTTTAATCACAGAATAATGTATTTTATATTTTATGTACTGTAACTAATTCTGTCAATTACCACTGTATCATTTTTTTTTACCTGGAGAAGACTTGGAAAAACGCATCCCTAGAATAGCGAATACATTTGGAAAGGCATGGAAAACTAATAATGCGTTGTAAGGAGCCACAAAAGGGATTAGCACTTGCTAGCAGTTGAACTATAGTACATAAAATTTCCCTTACCACATAAACAGAGAGGTAAGGAAAGATGACCCGATGGGACGATGGCGAATGATTCACAGATCTTGAGGACCACCAACAAACATCAAATCTTGTGAAATGTGTGTAAAAAGTGTAAAGTAAAAAACAGCACATTAATAAGTGATTTCAATGTGTCGTGTATTAATAACAGCTCCTTGATGCCCGTAATTTATATAGTAATTAGCCAACAATATAATTGTTAGAGAAAGCACTGGAATGTTTTTTCTCGTATATACCATATTAATTTCTTTAACCAGAGCTGCAATTCTCATGCCACACATTTTGTCACACAGAAAAATGTCCCTGCCAAATTCAGTAAATTTTCTGCTTTGTTAAATCTTGCAAAACAACATTTTTTACCTCTGAGTAGCAGATAGAATTTTAGGGGCTGAAAAAATGAGTATCTCTCTGTATCTTAATGATGGCACTTTTTTTTTTCAAGTGATGCATTCATGTCATCTGGTGTTAAATTGCTTGGGCTGCCTTTACTTTCTACAACAGTAGTTTACTTTCCAATAGCTAGCCAAGTGCAAGAATAGCCTAAAACAATGTGGTTAACATTATGCTGATTGAATAGGTAAGTTCTTGGCTGATTAACTGTACCTTTTTTCCTACAAATAACTGGTGATGATTATACAAAGCAGACTCTTATGTCTGACATAAAACATTTTTTTGGTTGTGTGCGTAAGAAACGAATGACAAATGGCAGCATTTAAAAATTGTAATGTTTATTCAAAGCCTGATCAATGCTAAATAACAAGGAACAACTTCGATCCATTGCAGAGAAGATAGCTGTAATTTGCACAGCTTCATACAATTGTTAACTTTAATCTGCACATTCTCATGCCACAGACCGAAACATGAGAAATTATTAGACCACAACACATCTCAGTTGTTCATTACGGCAGCCCTATCAAGGCATTATGCTGCACAGCTCCGGTCTCTGGTCGGTCTCAGTGAAACCATCAGAACTGATGCCATGGGATTTAATGATGTCTAACAGCTCAGAGATGGTCTCTTTAGGAAGAGAGCGGGTCCTGCTCATGATCCAGGAATACTCGGCATGAAAGACACCGGCGAAATCAGAGCAAGAGTAAACCAGGGTGTAGTTGTCGTAATCAGTAGCCAGCACCCAGTAGGGGGCAGGAGGAGCATCTGAAAGTGGACACGTCACGAATAACTCAAATCAAAAATTAATTAAAAGCCAATATATGTGCTTAGGCTTACCTTCAAAGAAGCTGACTTCAAGTTTGGCAGGCTCAGACGCATCAACAATCTTGGCAGTTCCCTCAATGAAGCTGATAGTGCCATTAGCACTGTGAAGGTGTTAAGCAATTTTTAATCAGTATTTTTATTTAGAATATTCTGAATATTAACACCTGTACTTTTATTTTATTTACATTGTAGTGACTATTTCTTCATACTTACAGAAGCTCATCATTTCGAACCAGGACAATGCCGTCGCTGAGGGTGTAAGTGGCCTGGCAACACTCTCCCAGCTGGAACGGGGATGGGATCTTCACGATCTCATGCCATCTGCCCATGTACTATGAAAAACAAGATGATGTGAAATTAGAGAGCAGGAACTGAGCATTTATAGCTGAAAAATCGAAGGAAATGCAAATCGCTATTTTTGTTACAAATGTGTTCTTTTTCAGAATTGTTCTTCTCTTCCTCTTACAGTAAGTAGCTTTATTATGCCAAGATGATCTTAATATGTTCTTATTAAATTTTTTTTTAGAAAAGCATACCCTAGTAGGATCAAAGTTTTGCTGAACAGGAGGCTGAGGACATTTTCCAGAGCTGATGGACTGAGCGCTGACCGCCAGCACAGACAGCAGAGTCAGAGACAGAACCTGAAGAGCCTGCATTCTCTGTTTAAACCTGAAAGAGAGTCACGTAGTGAGAAGAAGAAATTTAGCTTTAAGAGTTGGACAGTTGATGAGAGCGTCTTACCTGTTTGGTCTCGAGTGTGAAGCTTGTGTTCAAGGTAAAGAGCAGCGCCAGAGTTCAGTATTTATAGAGCTTTACAACTGTTTGTTATATCATTAACCCCGCCCCCTCAACTAAAATAAGCTCATTAGAACAGGTTTGGGGAACCTGGGCATCTGCTCAAACAGATGTTGAAGGTTAAACAAACACACCTTGACTTCAATATTATAGAAGAATGTGGGTGAGTGATGAACGGGTCACCGCAGCTTTCTACATCTTTAAAAAAGGTAGGCTGTAAAAACACTCAAAAGGTTTCTCAGCGGATATATGTGCATTATATGACCTATTTTATAAGATTGCACAATTTTACATACGGAAAAAAAATTGCCACAAATTCGGACACACAAAAAAGTGAATGTGACTGTGAATCTGAGTTTCATATTTGTAACCTTCGCAACATTTTAGACATGTTAAATGTTAACATTTTAGTTTAGTTAAAGACAGTTAAAATACTAATATCATGTGTAGTAATTTCACATTTATGACAGAATTTTCCAGCACCAACCCAGATTCAGTGTTCACATTTCTGGCTACCTGATTTCTTTAGAATCTGTAATAAAATCTTTTTACTTAAGATGCTCTTGAATCATTGACGGTTTGTTTGACGGGGTGTTTATTTGCAACAATGTGCTTTGCTTTCAAATCTGAGAACTTTATTTTCATTACTCCATGAATTTGCTTCTAAAGGATTTTTAGGTCTTGTCTTATTTGGGGAAGATAGCGTTTTTGATGCCTTTCCGAAGTTACACAAATGTCCACACATGGAGTGAAGTTTTTATACAAGATGTTCGTAAGATGTTACACAATTTTCTTCCATTCATCATTTTGTTTTGCAAGAGGCGTGCAAAGTTCCGTCCTTAGCTGGAGGCCGGGTTGCACGTGAATCCGTCAGCGTCTTATCACAGCAGTGTTGTTTAACTTATCATAAGCACCTGCTACCTTCAAAACACTTATGTAAAGACACCGATCCGCTGCAAAACACACGTGGCAGCTTTTAATTGTTACATAAATTTTTTTTTTCTCTGGCCTCAATATCAACAATACCACATATCAATAATATCCACAGAGGGACAATAGAAAATTCTTAGTTTAAGCAATGCTCGAGCCAAACATGTCATAGATTCGAAAAGAAAAGTCAATTTTTTTTTTCAATTCAAAATAAATGAATATGTCATGAGCATCGTCCTCTATATAATCTGTCAGAATCACCATTACAGACATAAAGCATGCTGCCCATATTTAGCACAGCTTTATTTTCACAGAACACAATTTACTGCACTAACTTAGCAACTTAGTCCAAAATAAGTTGAACCTGAACAACACAAATGATAAAGACAAAAAACTTGAACTTTCCATTTAGATAAGACTACTCATCCATAATGGAACACTCTCTCTCATGACTTCAATTTGCTTAATCACTTACTTCATGTTGGGAATAAACTCTATCCGCAGTCACATGATCCCAGAGGATAATGATTCAAATAAATTGTCTGAGCGCTACAGTCCGTCTCATATTCAGCGCGGCTTTAAGAGGTAAGGGTTTGTTTAATTTGTCAAACTGTTGTCTATAAAATTGTTATTGCACAGTAAACAAATGTTTTCTTGATTACAGAATGGACATATAGGCCTGTAATGTAGCCTACCAAATGGTTACTATTTCAAATAAATGCTGTTCAACATTATATTAATCGAATAATCCTGGAAAAAAATATCAGATTGCACAAAAAATATTCTGTAGCTGTTAACATTGATAATCGAAATGTTTCTTAAGCACCAAATTAGCAGGTTACAGTGTCGTTGTTTTATGACAGGGATAAATTTAAACTGTTATTTTTATCTTGTAACTAGTAATATTTCACAATATCACTGTTTTTACTGTTATTTGGATCAAATAAATGCAGACTTGGTGAACATAAAAGACAAAACAAGTTTTACTGAACCCAGAATTTGAACGGTAGCGAATGGGCATCTTAGAATGTTTTCTGTGTAACCTTTAGTTGTCAAAATGTAATATTTACCATTAAGTTTTACATTTTCTTCTGGCAAAGGGCAAAACAAGTAAAATGAAGACCTTACTGGTTGTTTTGGCCCTCTTTCTGCCCATCATAAATGCCCAGGTGCCTCACTGGGGGCCGTGTCCAGAGCCTGCTACTCAACCTGCCTTCAACCTAAAGAAGGTAATACTCTGCCTTCGCTTAACCGGTCTTCCACTCTGCTCTTAAATATCCTCATTGTTCTTGTCTGTATCCTAATGTAGTTTATGGGCAGGTGGTTTGAGATTGCTAAACTTCCAGCACAGTTTGAGCGAGGCAGATGCATTGAGACTAATTTCACTCTCAAGTTGGACGGAACGGCTCATGTAGTGAGCTCTGAAATTCTGTGGGTAGCAATCATTTTTTTTACATTTCTTTAATAATTACTTATGCTTTTACAAATAAATTGTCATGGTTAAACCATAAACTTTTCTTTTATTTGAATTAGAAAAGGAGAGTTAAAAACAATCGATGGAACAGCTGTGGTGGAAGATAAAAGAAATCCGGCAAAGCTTGGAATCAGTTTCTCTTACGGTACAAATCTGATTTCATTTTTCTCAAATGTTGTTGCCATAAGTAATAACATTTCTAATTCAGAATTAATAGGAAACAACATGTATGCCTTAATTGAATTTTTGTTTTGCATCTCTAATTGAATTGCCAGTCCTGCCCTACACGCCATACTGGATTTTGTCCACTGACTACGAGAATTCAGCTCTGGTGTATTCCTGCACTGACGTCTTGAGACTGTTCCACGTAGACTTCGCTTGGATTCTGGGCCGCACCCGATCCCTGCCTGCTGCCACCATCGACCACGGAAAAGAGGTTTTTACCAACAACAACATCGATGTGAGCCGGATGATCTTAAGCAGACAGCAGGGCTGTGACAAAGACCTTTAAATGACTGGAAAATCCTTTCTCCAGTGTTGAGACGTTTTGTGTTGGAGTAAATGCGGACTACAGAAGTGTTACGCTAGTCCTAAAAAAAATGCTTGCTATTTTTAAACATCCTTATTTAAGTTGGACTTATGTTATTTTTCAGGTATGCAAACTGCATCTACTTTGGGTTATTGTACAGAATTGAAAGCGCACGTTTCCAATTGATCAAAAATAAATTACAGCACTAACCAAAACCATGTGAACTTGGCTCAATTCTCAGGAACTGTTGCACCTCCTTGTGGTCATAGAGAGAAAGAAAACTACTGCAAGTACTTTCAATTCATATTTACTCCTTAATAAGGAGGTTTGGAACGATATTGATGATATCTGTCATGTTAGATATGTGTTATTTCAGTAGTTTTTAGTTAATATCAATATAGTTTGTTTTTAGTTTTAGTTATTGTAGCATTTTAAATAAAAATGATAAAAACTGCATGGGCAACTAGCTGGAATAACAATTTTTAAAAAGTATATTTATAAAATATATATCTTTTACATTATTTCATTAAACACAAACCTTGCATGCACAAGAAAAAAAAAAAGGGGAAACGCTTTGTTTTCCAGAATTTTATTTCAATATTTAAGAGTTTTACAGGAAACTCATTTTGCAATAATCAACAGGGTCACAGATGTATACTCAGTTATTAAGACCCTAACAAGCATACATACTGTATAGACCTCAGATATAATAACAGAAAGCAGAGTCACAGAAGATTAGTCACATAAGGTATTTTATTTCTAGTATTTTCTGATCTTGAGTTTTTCATTATTTTATCTTATCTTATAAAGGAAAGTATGTGTGAGAGAAAAGCATGTGTTTTCATCCATGTTTATTTAATGCACGTTCAACGGAACTGCAGTGGGCTGACGCGCAGGCCGATCACATCTTTACCGATCTCTGTTACCTAGGAAACAGAAGAGAAACAGCCAATGAAATCGATCTTTCACTTTACAGCACTGTATGAGAAGACAGCACAAGAGGAAAAGCTGAGCTACTTTGTCACATTAACAAAATTAGACTTTCTGTCTTCAATAAACCAATGCTAATTAAACATGGACATTACAAGGGCTTACAACTAACCTGTGTGACCCTGCAGACCTCTCCTTTGTATTTGGGGCAATAGCAGGCTCCAGACAGGGGACATTTCTCTACTGGCCTCCCACGGTACAGGGGAGTGAAAGAGGCTGCGCAGATGTCAAAGGGATTGTGGGGGTCGTAGTTTAGTTGGTGAGCATCTGTCAGGCTCTTCTCACATGCTGCAAGAATCTTTCGCGTCTGAAAAAGTACAGATGGGAACAATAGGTTCTTAATGAAAATGTAGACATAAGGAGAAAGGAAAAAATAAATAAAATAGGGCCCAGGACCTATTAGTGGGCCTCCAGATACTTCCAAGGGGGGTTTAAGATGGCTTAAAATTTGCATAATTTTTTATGTCATTGTTTAAAAGTACAAAAATGAGCTTTAAACATAAAAAAAATGTTAAAATTAAGTAGTTTTATTTTAATTACATTATATTATATTCTCAAAAAAAAGGAAAAGATAAACTGTGACAACAATTCCAACAATTATGTTTACCTGTTGTGCCACTTCTGGTTTGGGCCCCAGCTCTAGCAGACGGCGAGCAAAACCTGCTGCTGTTTTGAAGTTACGCAGTTTGAAGAAAAGATTGAGCGCTGTTCTCAACACCAACACCATGTGAACAGGTTGCAGACTGCAATGTGTGAAATATGCTGCCATCTGAAACATATGCAAATTAATATTAATGTAGATAAAGACAAGATTCAGTGCATATACTGAAATGTCAACTTTCCTTAAAAACAAAAACAAAACAAATACAAATTTGAAAATGCAAGTACCTCACAAAGTCTCTTTTGTTGATCGAGAGTGTCTTTGGGAAGTTTCTTCCTCTCAGTCTCCATGGTGAGACCAATAATGTACTCTTTACAAATAGTGATAAGCTGTTGAGCCTGAGTGAAAGTAAAGAGAATGTTTAGTACTTAACCACTATATAAAATAATCTACTGATCATCCTGAATGAAAACACACCTCTGCAATCTCTTGTTTGTTGTCAACCACAAGCAGTGGTACGGAGAGAAGAATAGCTCTGAAACGATCAACAGCTTCTTCAAAGCGCCCTGCTGTGGTCAGCTGATAGCACTGCTGTAGGCGTGAAATAAGATCAGAGAGACGCAGGCCCACGGCTGGCAGACCCCCTTTAGCCCCGCTGTCCTTCCAGTTCCTCTGTGGGTAACTATGCAAGCAGGGCAGAGATGGCAGGCCCAGGTAACAGGTACGGCCACGAGACAGAGTCTGCATGAACAGTTGCTTATAAGATCCAAACTGGACCACACCGACCTGGTCATGCAGCAACTATAGAAAAGGAAACAAAAAACCTTAGAGGGACAGCAAAGAACATCTCATACATTTAAGTAGTTGATTTAGTATTGATTTTCCTTCCTGCCTTAAAACCTTTTAGGAAACCAGTGATATCTTAACTGAAACTTTAAAACAGTCAAATAACATTAAAACTGCAAAAAATTGAGGGTTGTGGGTTGGGCAACAACAAGGCCAAATCACAACTCTCAGCTATCGTTTTGCAAGATCCCTTTACCCTCATAGCAGTCTCAAAGGATCCAGCCAATAAGTGATCCACCACCAGCTGAGAGTTGTTGCACCACATCTGTGTGGGGCTTGTGCCCTTGGTGGATGGCACAAAGAAACCTTCGCCCTCTGCACCACCTCCGCCAACAGAAGGTATGTCCTATTGGTCGAAAGAAACAACAAGAAACAAGATATTAGGTTACTTAGGATTCAGTACAAATCCAGTCACAAACTGTAGTGATTTTTTTTACCAGACTTACCAGTTCTGGTGGGAGGTCCAGGTCTTCCTCAACATCCCAGCCTCCTCCTTCCTCTTTCCCAATAGCTCCCTCATCTCCCAATCCCTCTTGAGCATCCATGAATCCATCTGGATTATGAAAATGCATGAGTGATTCAAATTGATTTGGTTTCTGCTCTCAAAGTATATTTAAGATACTAAATACCTTCATCCAAATGAAGTTCTGCATCTTCTCCCCAGCCTTCTGCTCCTGAAGTATCCATGTCCAGATCAGCAACCATCTGGCCAGCACGTCCTATTCAAACCACAAAAATACATTTTATTCTTCAACATGACATCCATCCATCTTCAAAAATCCTGGTTACACAGCATGTTTTTTTTTGTTTTGTGTTTGACCCCATTCCAGCTTTTGTGGCTATTTTCATGGTGAGAAATATTTTAACTTTTTTTTTAATTTTTTTTTTATTCCAAAACTGTATCTGGCTTAACTCGGTTAAAAACCTCTTCAAAATAGTTAAAATAAACAAAAAAAATTTCCTCAATGAGTTAAAACCAGCACAATCTAATAGAACATGCTCAATAGATAAAGGCATTCGGCAGAAAGAACAAGCTGGAGGATCTTCCCCTAGTATTAAAAACTTGTGTCATCTGGAATTACCAATTCTACAGGGGGTATAAACAATCTCACCTTTGGCAGCAATGGCTCCCTCGAAGAAGCCCTTGGAGACTGTGAGCAGAGGCCAGTTGGTGTCCAAGGGGTTGATGGGAGGTGGCGGCTGCAACAGCTGGGCATTGGGGTCCACTTCTGGTACCTGCACATAGATGGAACCCATCGCTCAATCATTTATCTGTTTATCTACTGGTGCATCTGTGTTCGCGATGAGAATATAACAAACCATTTCTTTTTCCAGGTCAAAAGTCTCCTTCAGGGCTTCAGCCTCCTCATCCATCCCATGAGTGGCAGCAGTCAGATAAGCCAGAGACTCTGAGAAAGTATGTGATATACGTGTAATTTTCTTTAAATAAATCTTATTAAATTTCATGTGAACAAAATAAAAGTGACAGCACTTACTTTGTCCACAGTTCTTCAGGATTCGAACACGCTCACTGACATCACCCAGGTAAAGAGCACCCTGATAGTGTCCACTCATGTCCTTTCTTATCTCAGCTGTAACGCAAAACAAAACATTATTCAAACAATCCATAAGAATGAGTTACTTTTTTTTGAATAAAGATAAGACTTTCAAAAAAAATTACAAATTCCTATCAAGCACACTCTTTTCTAATGTAGTGTATTCACTGACCTATCTTCATCATCTTCCTGAGTTTGGCCAGGTTGCCAGTGATAAGGTACAGGAAGGTGAGTTTGTCAAAGTTCTTGGTTCTCTGGTAGCACATCTCCACAACCTGGTGATGGCCCTGCAGAAGTGCAGCTTCGCCGAGACGCTCCCAGCAGCTACGTTCATCCAGGGCTTTTGCAGCCTCTAACGCCACCTGCAGGAACAAACAAATCAACCATAAACACCTGTTCAGGGAGAAGTGTTGAAGACTTGATCCTCCATAAATGTTAGTTCTGCATACCTCAATGTTTCCACACTCCAGAGCCAGGCTGAAACGAGTTTTCTCATCTTTGACGAAGTGCAGAGCAACCTCTGGGTAGCCCTTCTTCTGCAGGTAAGCAATGATGGACTGACCTACCAATTTAGCGTTACGCACCATATGCAGAACCTGAGGGTGTAGGGTAGGGAAAAAGGTCATGTGGCAAAAAAAAAAAATCCCAGTGTATTCACATAACGCAATTCAGAAAAATATGCAGAAGGTATTAATCTCCAGTGTTGAAAATTCACACTAACCTCCTCATACTTGCGATTGACCAGAGCCAGTTTAAAGCGATACTCTGTGGGGTCAATGTTGAGCACTCGTGGTCTGCACTCACGATCCAGGCAGTACACACTGTTACCTCTGACTCTTGTCACATAGATGGGCAGATCCAATGTACGGATTATACCATGATCGCTGTGGAACAAAAAACGATTTATTAAGATGAATCATTAACAAAACATTAGGGACTTCTTGCATGTGATGCTCAGTGCAGTACCCTGAGGTGAGAGCATATTTGATGTGGTTGGAAGTGGTGTAGATGAAGACTTCATTCTCAGCCCAGGCTCCACTCTTTACTCTAATGTTCTCATGGATGTTACACAGGCTCTCTAACTTCTTGTTGCAGATCATGATGGCTGAAAAGGCCAAAGCACAGGGTCATTTGCGTGTGAAAATAATATAAACACTAGAATAACCTTTAAGAGCAGAGTTTTGTTATTGCAAATTCATTATATTAAAGCATACACATCCATTAGGGAGTTTTCAGTACCGTGTTTGGCTAGCAGTGCCACATGGTTGGCATCAGAGCTCCACACCACATATTTGACTTTAGCGATTTTGACTGTAGCGAGGGAGCGCTTCTGCTGCACGTCAAACAGTGTGACCCCTTCAGCATCACGCAGCAGCAGAGATCCAGTTCCAGCATAGAAAATCTCCTCACAGCTCGGTACCTGGACCTTCTTCACAATCTCATTCTTCAGGTTCTTTATCAGGAGCTGTGGTGAATAAGAGTGAGGATAAACATCAAGGTTTGTTTGAGTACATGTGTATACATGGCTGTAACACCTTTTTTCAACACTAAAGAGTGCTGCAGGTATGACATATTTAAGTATACCAAAACCCAAAAACAATTTAGCATTTCCGCTTCTATCGTCTTGTATTCAGTGGAATTTGTGGTTGAAAAAATTAGCTACTGTTAACCTCAGACCTTAAGATATGTCCATGTATAACTCTGGCATGAAATACACCAGTGATGATCTTTTTAACGTTTTTATGTGGTTAAAGAAAGTAGTGGCTAACAGGGGGCTACACTGGACTACAGAAATTGTTGCAAGTATTAAACACCCAAATTAGGCTTTAAATTGCATAAAAGCAGTGTTCATATGTGTTCATTATGAACAAAAAAGTAATAATTTATTGGCCAAATTTTCTGCAATAATCAAAGGAGAGGTGAAATCCTATTGGGTAGCCGTCAAGGAAATCAGTGTGATGCCAACTTTCAGGTTGCAGTACTATTCCCTGCAGTACTATTTTCTATCAAACATATGTTGCTTTTTCCACTTACTGAGTGCATGCGGTCGAGTACAGCAAACCGGTTCCTGGCCACCCAAACCGCGGTCAGACCAGAAGAGCGCTTACCTTCAGGAGCTAAAAACATGTGGAGAAATCGAACAATTACATTTTGTGCATTACATTAAGGACTTTTTAAAGAGGGGGAAAAAATTAAATGTTACCATCAGGATTCTGAGAGTCACTTTCTCTGGGAATGGAGTACAGATCATATGTGCTGTTTTCCAGATTAGTAGCTCTCTGAATAAGAAAGAGGAAGAAATTAAATACACAAATGAACCCTGATTTGCCTGAGCACACTGAAAGAGTCTACAGTACTTACAGTGCACAACAGGACAGCGTTTTCTGCAGGATTGTAGGACATGCTGAACACTGGGAATTTGGAGCCACTGTCAATATAAAAATAAATAGTTAAAACTTTTTGTACATGCACATTTAGTGTTTTTAGACATAGAAAAGACTAAAAATGCACACACCTGCGCAGCTGCATTACAGCTGTGTCCTTACTGCTGTTGAAATCAAGCTGACGCAGGAAGCGATCTTTTACGTAGTACAGCATATTACCATACACAGCATAAGCTGGACGCTCCCTTTCCAGTTTGAACACCAACATCCCACTGTCATGGCCTGGAAAGGTCAGAATTACACTTTAATGCATCTCATTACATCACCAAAACCATCCGTTTAACTAATTATTACTAGTAACCTACCAGCAGCGAACAGATTGAGGTTGGGGTGAGCCCCCAGCACCCAGAACCGGTCGTGATCTCTGCGAAAGGTCTGGACGCCTGTCCTCTTGGACATGTCCCACACACGGATGCTCTTGTCCTCAGAGTTGGACAGGATGAGCTCCTGACGAGGGTGGAACACTGCACAGGACACATTGTTGTAGTGCCCTCGACAGGTGTCCAACTCCCATGCTTTAGACTCTAGAGGAAGCAATAATTTTAAATGAGTTTTGAGTGTTTAGATAAAAGTCCATGAAAACAATTGGCTGTATAGGTAGTAGACAGCAAAGTTAATTCACTACGTTTTGAAACTAGGTTTTTTCCCCCAAAATCAGAACAGTAACAGAGTCATTTTCCATGAGAACTCATACCGTTCATCCTCCAGATCTTGACCTGCCGATCATCTGCTCCTGACACAATGAGAGGCATGCTGGGATGGAAGGCTGCCCAGTTTACGCCTCGATCATGACCCTGAGAACAGAGCAAGACAAAACAAACATTCATTCAAACCAACAGCAAACTTCATTCATTCATTCAACCCCAACCACACTTTACAATACAAAGTTCAGATCCAGTTTTTTTACACCATTACAACCACATCCTTACCTCCAGAACGTGCTTCACTACTGCATCAGAGGCCCCAAACAGGTCGACACCAGAGATGCCACGCACCTCCGTGTCCACAGCACCCGGTGACAAATTCTTCTTCCTTAGACCTGGAAGCAACATTTACAGTCCAACACACACAGGGGACCATTTACAAATTACACAGGAACACCCACATACCAGGGGGGGAAGAGAGAGGGACAACATTAAAATCAAACTCAAAAACACTTCTAATATCTGACAGTAAACACTCAAACATTTTGTTGGGCCTCTAAACATTCGCGGGTGTTTGAGAACAAAAACACAACAAACATCCTCCATTAGGTCTAAACCTGAGTTAAGGAAGCAAACTTAACCACCAGATTAAAAACAGAAACAACAATCAAAACACAACAAAGTTAAACTATGATCACAGAGAGATCAAATTAATTTAAGATTGGATAAGATGCACGTAAATCAATGACAGAGAGCTAATCGGCTTAACTCAGGTCAGGACACAGAGGAAAACAGAGGAGAACAGAATGTGTGTCTAAGATCTCAGCAGTCCAGATATCTGCTAAATGAATAAAAGTCCAACAAAAACTGCACTAGAAACCAATGTACAGATGTGGATGTTTCCAGAGGGGCAAAGGAGCTGTACAGGAAGTGAGCAGGGATGGAACTGAATGGAGGATTGATGGGGTGGAGCGTGTCAAAATGTTCTCTGGAGGGGCACTGAATATTAAAAGGGTGAGAAGGACTCCAGTTAGGTCATGCATTTGTTATTACATTCAAGTGGTGTTAAGAGTCATTTAGTGATTAAATGACAATCTATGTTCATGTTACTGATTGAAAAGTTGCATTCAGATAGATGGATCAACTATTTAATTATTAATATTATCTATGGATGACAAATGCCATCATGCAGGATATGAGAAACAAGTTAAAATGTTTGAATACTTCTGTGAAATGCATAGGGATTAGAAATCTCAGTTGTTCTTGAGCCTGAAACTTCCAAAAGATGTTAACTTTTTTTTTTTTTTACTAAATTTAGTTGCAAAAAGATTGCTTACATTATCTCATACAGTTACATATAAACGGCATATTATCCATGCATTATTATAATCATTCCATATTTCTATGTAAAGGGGAGAAAGGTAGAGAGAAACTATCTATTCAGTGTAAGCTTTAATGAAGCAGTTATTTGTTGTCAGCCAGTGCAAACAGCAGCAGTTTAAAAGATTAATGAGCAAGAAAGAAGTTCAACAATGAAAGCAAAAACAGACATTGACAATTTCATTAAAACATGCAGAACCTTAAAAATGCCTCTACCATTCAGCATTTCTTAAATAAGACGTTTTTAGCAGGTGACAATATGGTACGTCCTTATTTTGAAGTGCTTCATTACTTTCTGCTTCATTTAAACATCACCTTTAAGTGATGTGAACATCTCAACATCTCTAATTAATCTTCCCAAAAATAACAAAAATGTGTAATTAATGATTAGACGAGTACTTGATGTTTACAGCATGAGTGTAAGAGGCATTTTTGCTTTGAGCCCACAGAGTTTTGTTCTGTACACACTGCAGAGAGAGGAAATGAGGAAGAGAACGCCATTAGGCAGCCTCTAACTTCCTCAATCCTCTCTCTCCATTCCCACCTCCCCAGTCTTCCCAAAACTACTCAATCCAGTCCAAAGCCTCCTCACCGGAAATATCCCACACGCGCACAGTCTGATCCAAGCTAGCTGACACCACCAGGTCCTCGGATGGATGGAACTGAGCGCACATCACATAGTGATTATGCCCCGTCAGCACACTACAGAGAAAAAGAAACGGCACAGAGAACATACATAACTCAGAAAATGCTTTGACAATTGTTTTTTAAATAATTATACAAAAATTAAAAAAAAGTTTTTTTAACTAAGTTTTGTTTTATTTGCAAATGTTAAATCATCGATATTGGTTTTAAAATAAGCTTCAACAAGCTAATAAAAAAAATAATTGAATAAATATGTATATATACACACTACTTATATATCCAGCAGTTTATAAGCCATATAAAAACTCACCAGACACATGTTCTGGATTGCCAATTCCAAATGCGAATGGTTTGATCATCTGAGGCACTCAGGATCCAGGGATACTCCTGAAAATGAGATCTATAAGTTAGTTTCACTGATTAAACAAATATTAATCAAAAGAATTATGAAGCCATCACAAAATTGACAGGGCTCACGTGATGAAAGAACGTGGTACGAATGTAGTCAAGATGTCCAAGAAGAGTAAACAGACACCGACGCAGTTTGTAGTTCCACACCTTAAAATCACATCGAATAAATATCAGCAAATTAAAATGCTTAAAACTATTTATAACAATTAGTTGATGCATTAGCATAAATTCTGAACAAATACATCAGTTCCTGTATTCAGTAACCTTTGATACATTTTTTGATTAGAATAAAACTGTTCATTATAAATGTATGTTACCTCAGGCTCATCAACAACGTTTACGAATAAAAAAAATGTATTAGCTACAATTAAAATCATTAAGATGAATATATGATTTAAAAGCATTTCGGTAGATCTTGTTAAATAGCATTAACTTCAAAATTCCACATGAAGCTCTACAGCAGCATCAGCCAGGTGACTAATTTATTAAACATCAGTATTGAAAATTAAGCAAGCAAACCTTGATCTTGTAGTCATCTCCCCCTGACACAAACAGCGGCTGCTGCTTATGGAAGTCAATACCCCTGACTGGACCTAAATGAGTTCACAGTATTATGAGGGCTCAGAAGAAAATGACAAGAGACTCAAACCGTCGGTGAGCTGTTTCATACCGTCGTGCTCATCAAACTTGTCGATGAGGGTGCACATGCGATAGTCCCACAGCTGGATGACACCGTTGTGCAAACTAGCCAGAATCCAAGGCCGTTTCGGGTGGAAACTCAGCCCTACGGAAAAAAGAAACATATTACAATCAGTTAAGGTATTCATTAATATGAAGACAGTCAATACGATGTTGAACATAATGATGATATTGATCTTAAACTGAATATTCTTATCGTTAAAATGCTATTGATAATAACAATCTGTTTAGGTTAATGTCATTATCGTTTTCTAAATGGTACAAACTTCGGGGTAGAGAATATTTACTGCAACGTCTGGATGGCTAACAAATAATAGCTTCGTGCTAACGCCGAATGACACACAGTATACAATAACTAAATGCTTACTAAAAAGATAGCACATAGTATTACATCCTAACAAACGTTAAGAAAAGGTCAAAACCAGACAAGCGATTTACATAAAAGCGGCCATAATGGTAATTATACAGAATTCACCCGAAGCTAGCCAGAACAGAGCTTACCTTTTACTCGGGCCGACTTTGTCTCAAATTTGGTCAACATTTTTACTGACAATAATAACCGAACAGGAATGCGTAACGTATGAGGATGTAGCTCAGTTTATGTGAACGTAAATCCTAAAACCATCCCCACTTAGGAAGGGATTTTGCGTGTATGATTCTGCAGCTCCGCTTCCGTAGCTGACACGTCTACTCGATCCACTTCACACCCGGGTCCTGTTTCCGTGCGCCGACAAATAAAGTTTGACGATTCAAATGCCAACATCGCAAAGTCCACGTCATAGAGCCTTCGTCATCCGCAAACGATAAAATAACCACTGATCGATATATGACTACATATACGTGTTGTGAACGCATTTTTATTAGTCTTCATTTAGATGGCATTTTCAGATAAGTGGAAATAATAATAGAAATAATAGTTTGACACTGTTTCTTGTTATTTTAGTCATTTATTATACCATTATTGTCTATAGATACAGCATTGCAACATAACATTTATTATTTGTCTTGTGATCTCCACGTAAATCCGAAGAAAATCTTTTTACACAATAAAAGTAATAATACATTTGCATGTTTACTTGTAATTAAAAGTAATACGCTGAATTAAAACAAATAAAATACATAAAAATTCTACAAACGTCTATTGTTCTATATGTCGCTTAACGTTCAAATTAAATACTCAAAACATTTGTACAATGGTTTTAAAAACAAGGTTATATAATATTTAAAAATCATAATTATCAAACAATATATCAAACTATTTTGTCTTGAGTTGAGCTTAATTTGATATGTTACAGGAATTAAATTGGTGAAGTGAAGAATATAACACATTTTAAGTTTAGAACATTTATTTCGATTTTTGAGAATTGCAGTTCTTCCATACAGGGTGGTATGTATGACAAGACCAATGAACTGTACATTTAAGGGAACAAAGAATATCTGATTTAAGTGCTTGGGTGTGAGCAACCCCTGAGTGTTGTAACCGTTTTCGTATTTTTGTCCAGCTCATCTGCACGGTCTGCAAGTGTCAAGAAAGCAAACTGATAACCAACTCCCCATTGGATCCTGTGAAAGGATCTCATTTCCATGCAGTCAAAACCACATAAACATCCCCTCAAAAGCAATGGCTGCAAACTTTAACCTACTTTTGAGGTATCCTGGGATTTAATAAGTTCTTTTAATGTTAATGCAGAATATTAATTTAAATATTCTTTCAATATTCAAGGCAAATTAGGACTATTGTGAAAATAACATTACAAAGAGGCACCACCATAGGAATGATGGGAATTATTTTAATTTACACGGCGACCCTCCAAACCGCTCTATATGCAGATAGATATAGTAACCATTAGAAGACACAGGGAGAGAATTATTGTACTTCATTACAAATGCAGTCTATGGGTCAAAGAATCATATTACGGATATATTGTCAGCCTGCATCTTAAGTGTCAGCAGGTTTTGAAAATCCTGCATCTGAGAAAGCGTTTTGGTCATAGGTAAGTTGTCAAATCACAAAAATAGTATACATTATATATCGTGAGAATAAATGGACATTATGCTGTGTATTAAAATAATGTAATCAATCTGTTGGAAACTATTTGTTGACCTTGACTATTCTTCTGAGATTAAAAAATAAAATGAAACCAATCAACCTGTAAATACCCGTCTCATCTCAAAACACAGTCCACTGCAATACCTGTCAAATGTGCTTTGAAGTAAACGCGTAAAACCTTTACAAAATTCTGAACACTTAGATTTTTACTAAGCTGTCAACACACCGAGATGTCAAGCTTCACCCAAAATGCCAAGAGCTGCTCTACAGTGAGGACAGTAAATGGTTTAGGGATGAATATGAAATGAACCTCTGTGGACAAGAACTACGAAGTAAAATAATGTAGTGAACGTTCACAGTTTCAGTGCAGACACAAAAGCAAACTCCATTAAAAGGGGAGCATGATCAACTGTGTCCAATTCAGGTTCATATAATTAGCTCCAAATTGTATTGTTTTCAAACGTACATTGATTTGACCTCATTGAGATCACATGATTGAGCACTGCTCTGGTCCTGGGACCCCTTGCGCTCCAGGAAGGTGCAGAGATTCTGGGTCAAAATTCAAGCCAGGAGGCTAAAAAAAAAAAAACCAAGAGATTGATTAATGATGTAAATATAACAGATTTTATTTATGAAAGAAAGTAAAAAAACTCACTGCCTCTCCAGCAAGTTCTTTTGGAGGTTGACCCAAGTCTTGCAGCTAAAGGGTAAGACATTATTTCCATGAACAAAAACTTTTTATTGACCTGTTATTGAAATGTTATATTAAAGCAATATTATTATGTGTTTTATGTAGTTGAATTTTTTTAAATACTTTAATTTATTATATTTATATATATATATATATATATATATATATATATATATATATATATATATATATATATATATATATATATATAAACAGCACATCGATAAGCAGAAAGAAATAAGTGCATTTATTTTAAAAAAGGATGCATTCTACCTTCTGCATGAGTTCCAGAATGTTTTCAAACGTGTTGTCTTTGTCTCCATCTTTCTCAAATTGGCTGCATATTTCTCCCATTAGTTTGTACTGTTGCTCATACCGCATGAACTGGTCTGTGGGAAGGGATTGCTTGTTGCTCTCCAGCCATTCAGGGTACTAAATGCAAATTGCATTATATTAGTACATTTTTATCGCTATAATAAATTGAATGTGTTAGGATTTTCTAAAAGCACATTTGTTAATAACAGGTATTTACCAGCTTCACTGGGACAGTCATGCAGATGCAGCAACTCACCTTCTCAGTTATCTCTTTAAGAGAAGGGTACAGAACTTCTTTGGATAAAAGGTTCTGCATGATGGACTGCATAATTGGGAGAATATTGCCATCATCACCTCCCTCCCCATTTTCATTCAATCCCAGGTTCTCCAAGGTCTTTACCAGATCATCTCCAGCCAGTCCTGCATTCTGCATTCAGAGTTAAATTACATATCTTGGGTCTTACGTTACCTTTTTAAATGTTTGGGGTCAGTAGGATTTTTTATTCTTCTAGTCAACAAGAATGCATTAAATTATTAAAATGTAATAGTAAAGATGGACAAGGATGCTTTAAATTAATAACATTTAAGATTAAAAATTTAAGTTGAAACATCAATCTTACGAACCCCATTTTGAATGGCCTTTAAAAACACGATTTAACAATTATATTCCAATTGCATAAATTCCAAAAGGGTTTACCTGGAGGTTGTCTGCATTTTTTGCCAACCCACTAAGAGTCTCCTTAAGACAGGAGGTGAACTCTTGTTGTGAAGCTACATCTGTGCCTAAATTAAAACAGTAGAGTCAAAACAATTGGAAAGTGGGCTAAAAAAAAAACTTACATATCTTCATGCAACATTCATTAAGTGCTCCATTTCAGATTACTCACCTACTTTACCTGCTGCCTCAGACAGCTTATTAAAATGCTGTAGAAGCTCAGGTTCTTCTTGAGCTAACTCAGTCATGGCTTTCTCCCACTCCTCACGCGCTTGATTGGCCATCTCACCATCAAAAAGGGCCTCAAAGAACTTACTGTCCTCCAACAGAGGAGGCTGTGAGGGTGAAAAGAACAGAAAACAAATACATCAAGCAGCAGCAATGATGGAACCAACCCACTACAGAATTAGAAAAATTGGCTAGAAAATTGTAAAAAGATAATAAAGTGTTATTCTTATCATTTTATTGGCTTAATTTGTTTATTACCGTCTCATCGCTAGTCGTTCTTGGACCAGGGGCAGTGGGGGCCTCAGGGGCTGCAGGAGGCACACTAGTCTTGTCAAAATCATCAAGAGCACCTGCAGATGAGGAACCACTAACATTGGAGTTCAATCGGTATATCTGTATCTGTTTTGTTGGTATATCATGGTGTGACTGATTTCATCCAATCATACGGTACGAAAAAGCAAAAGTAGCTAGTGGTCCAAAACAAACATGGCAACATCGATTATAAGCTCCGTTTAAAAATCTGGTTGGACATAACTTGCGAGTTTTACGTGACTGTAAAAACGAGAGAGTGACTAGCTCTAAGTCATTTAGCTGATGCAGATCTGATGTTTTTACGCTACTAAAACTTCAGTGAGACCAGCGTAAGCGCCGGACTAACAGCGTAGCAGCAACTGCACGGTGACAACCGCCTCCGAAACTCCAGTTCAAGAAACATTAACATTATTAGAAAAGATAAAACATCCGCACACTATAACAGTGGATAATTTCATGTTTAAGCCATCTTCAAACCTTACTGTCTAATAATTCGTCCAGTTCGCTGTCTGGAGCCCCCTGATGTTCTGATGCTGACGCCATCTTGCTTCTCAATGACAAAATGCAACTTGTCGCAAAATAATGACGTCCACAATAAACCCCCAGCTTTGGTGATTATTTATTTATTCGCCATTTTGTCAGATTTCAGCAGCATATGTATAACATTTTATGAAAATATTCGACTTCTAACAATATATTCCCTTTTATCAATAATTGTTAAATAATGCTTTATTTTATGCGTTTGATTATTATAAAATCTTGTGTCATAAATCTATCTATCTATCTATCTATCTATCTATCTATCTATCTATCTATCTATCTATCTATCTATCTATCTATCTATCTATCTATCTATCACATTATACATCAGTTACATTGCCCTTCATACATCGTTTTATTTGTTTAGTACAGTGCCCCCTACGTGCTTTTTTGTTAACTCGGTCACTTCCGCAAGTTTTGTATGGTTTCGATTTATATCCATCAGCTTTCTTATCAGTGTTTGTCTCTGTTGAATTTGAACAGTGGACCGAGAGACCTTGATAGAACCGCGATTCGAATATGTGTTTATAGATTATCTCACGCTCCAGCGAATCGATTAAGACAGAGCCATGTTGGCTCTAAGATGTTTTAGAATTTGGCTAAAGATTGCTTCTGTGCTCTTGTTGGTGAGTATTGTCATCATCATGCACTTGTTTCGTTTGTCTTAACCCTTGTTAAAAAAAGAATAAATAATTGCACGTTTTCTTTTTCTCCAAAGGGGGATTTGTATGTGGGTTTACAACATAAGAACGTTTTATTAGATTTTAAATATTTAATTTTTGTAATAACTGTTGTTAGCTAAACAAGGGAACACATTAAATCACTCTAGCATAAATAAATGATTGAAGTAGATTTAAAATAAAGCTTTGAAATGTGTGCTCAAGACAAGTTGTTTTTCATAAATGTCCCTGAGAATTTTTAATAAAGTAAATACAACTAGCCTTAGTTTTTCATTAACAATAACATGACTGCTGATGCATACCGCACATGACAAGTGAAGCGCTGTTTTGGTTCCTCTAACTGTTAACTACTTTTCCTCCACTTTTTACAGCTGGCTGGAATTACAGGACTGGGTGGCTCATTCTTTCTTCATAAATACAAAGTTTACAGTGTGTTTTTTAGCAGCCTTTATATAACTCTCCCTGTAAAACTGGCCATCGCTGGAGGAGCTGTCCTCTTAATCAGTGGATGCCTTGGCTGCTCGGTGTCCAACAAAAAACCTTCATGTGGACATGGATTGGTAAGATGGAAAAGTTCTTTGTCTTTCTTTTTAACTAAAACAAAATGGATTGTGGTGTTCATATGTATATTTTTCGTCTTTCAGTTTGTGTATCTTCTCATTATTGTGTGGTGCATTGTGGGTACTACTGCTGTATTGGCATATACTCATAAAGGGAAGGTAACTGAAATATTGTTACTTGTCTATATGCAGGTAAAAGTATGTTACATTGAAATGGTTTGACATTAACCTTTTTTTTTTTTTTAGCTTGATGCAGACTTATCTCCCCTTAAAGATGTGTTTCAGAACTACAGTGGTAACAGCCAAGATCCTGATACCAAAGCAGTGAATGCCCTTCAGAGTGAGGTATTTGCACTGAAATCTCTAGGATTTTTATGCGTTTGGCAAAATCAGATCACTACAATTTTTTTTTTATTTTTATAGTTGAGGTGTTGTGGCGTTAAGAACTACACAGACTGGTTGGAAACACCCTGGTTTAATCATAGTGGGAAACACGAAGTTCCTCTGAGCTGCTGCAACAAAACCTTTCACTCCTGCAGTGGGAATTTAGACTTGCCCCAGCTGCTATATACTGAGGTGCAGATTACATTTGCTCTAAACATATTTATTAGATATATTTTCCTGCTTGATTTTACAGATTATTCATTCATGTGTAATTCAGTTTTTTCAGTTGATGAGAAATGTAGAAAAAATGTAATAATAAATTAAATTGCATTTCATAATATATGAAATTTTAAATAATGACAGAAAATTCTTTTAATCTTATTTTTGTAAAAACAAACAAGCTAATGTCCTGCATTTACTGTAATACAAACACAGAGGTTATAGATGTCTGTCATTAGATCTTAAATAGAAATCTGGAATAATTCTTTAAAAAAGGTTTCAACGCTGCTAAATTAAGCTTTGTTTGTTAATTCACGTTTGTTTGTTTTTATTCTAGGGTTGTCAAGTTAAACTTGAGGAGAAATTACTGCTTTCAGTGCAAGTCATCTGTATAACGTCTTTAGTGGTTCTCTTTTTGCTGGTGAGCTCTGTGACTTGAATTAAAATTCATTCATACCTGATCTTTTACAAGATTTATAATGTCATCTTTGACCTTTCTGTCTTCAGGTAATGTCTTGGATTATAGTGGCACAGCTAATGAGGCATCAGCCCCCACAAGACTATCGAATCCTGGACCAAGAATAAAAAGGCACTTATTATGGACTTGTGACTGTCCTTCTGAATGCTTGCACATTTTTATATGCATATATATTTCACTGTTAATTACCTTTATATATGGGACCCTGGACCACAAAACCAGGTGTAAAGGTTAGTTTTTTCGAAAGCTGAATAAATACAATTATTTTAAATTCTGTAATCTGAGGGTGCAAAAAAACTCTAAATATTGAGAAAATCGCCTTTACAGTTGTCCAAATTAAGTCCTTAGCAATGTACTAATCAAAAATTTTCTGTTTATGGAACATGATCTTTACTGTCCTAAAAATATATATATATATATATATATATATATATATATATATATATATATATATATATATATATATATATATATATATATATATATATATATATATTGGACAACAAAACCATATATATATATATATATATATATATATATATATATATATATATATATATATATATATATATGGTTTTGTTGTCCAAGGTCATGTATCATTCAGTGAACTAATTAAATTTCTAATAACTGGTCACCTCACAATTTCTGCAATTTCTGTCCTTTAATGAATGTTTTATATGAACGCACGTGCGTTTTACTTTGCACAATAAAACTGATACAGTTCGAATAAAATGTCTGCTTCTAGTATCAGTGACTGTTGATCTGAATCTGAATGGATTATGAAAGTGGGAGGGGTTAAGACTTCCGCTTCCTCGGCAGAGTTCCCCAGTGGCGTGTTTTCTGTGTCACGAGAGCGTAGCGCCAAAAAGCCACGTTTTGCTAAAGCTCCGCGTGCGTTCGTACACTGCAGAACCAGAGACGTTCAAACTGGTAAGGCGCCAGATACACATTTAAACGTTTGATTTTGTCATATTGAACATTTTTATTAGGATTTAACGTTTTAAATTGACTCGGTGTTCGAGGCCTGGCTTTATTTGGGTTAGGCCCCTTAGCGCAGCCTGCTCGAGTTTGAATTCGAGAGTTGAATGGGATTTAGAGAGCGAGCCATCGCGAAAATATGGGGACGGTGTGTGGGGAACGAGGCCTCATGTTGTGCGCTATTTTATTCTGGGACCTATTTTTGAATCGACGAATCTTTACAAGCATGCTGTGTAATTCCGCGAGGTTGTTGTTCTGTAGCTAAGATACGAAACCGTAACAATGGCGAGGTAATCCAGACAAGCATGACCGGAAGAGCGATGTCCTGCTGCGGGGTAGTTGTAAATTTCACGCCCCCACGACTAGGCAGAATTACAAATGTCTTTTATTCAGTTTTTCCCAACAGCCTACGAAAGCCTGAACTGTGCAGTCAGTATTTATGGCAGTCGTAATGTTTAAACTTTAATAAGTTTAATAAGCTTAACCGCCCTTTATGTTGCCTAAATGCTAATATTTTGCCGTGAATGAATGAAATGTATAAATGTAGGAAATTATACGGAACTGTCCCCTAAATAGATCTGTGTTATCAATTAAATGTAATAAAGTTTTGCACCAAATGCTTTTTACAGGATTCCATTGCCGTAGTTTAGGATCAAAGTTAAAAGGTCATTTTGTGTTAAATGTTTTTTTTGTGTTAAGGGTTTAATTTTTAATTACATTATTATTTGTGCAGGCAAAAAAGTTTCACAGAATTATGTTAATAAAAAAAAAGAAAATAAGTATTTTTCATATTTGGGTGAACGGTCATGAATAGTGCAATACAGAAAAGTTTGCATTTACTTACACTGTAGTATATAAAATTTGACGCATTCAAACATAAAATATGAAATATAACAAGAACATCAACATGGAGATTTTGTGAAGGCAGGACAGACTCAAAGTGAGGTGCTAAAAATACACGCTGAAACTACACCACTCTTAATGGCCAATGGTTGTTATTCTTTTTTTTTTTTCACAGGTTATATCAGAAGGTGGCTCATCTTATCTTTTTGCCCTTTTATTTTAGTTTATTTATTTTACTCTGAACCCCCAAACCTGCCTTTGCCTTCCCTTCCACCCCTTTTCGTCAGCGTGTATTTTTATTACCTTATTTTGTTTTTGGTATCTTCAGAGTTGGGATCTGTGACGGCTCTTCATGGCAGTCAGAAGGGGACACGTTAGATACTTAAAAGTGAGTAGAATTTGCGTCCAACAGGGACTGAATGTGGATTTTAAACCATTTATTTACCATCATACTGAGTCTTAGCTGCAGTCAGTAGTGGTTAGTGCTTGTAGGCTGTTTGCGTTCATGTAGTGCTGTAGCCTGTGTGATAAGCAAGCCATACTTAAGGTTTAATGCTCTCATCTGAGGTAGGCTTTTAACTAAATGCACTAGACATCTTCTTAGGTGTTGCATAAAGTCACATGAAGGTATTTGACCTGGCAAATGCCGCAAGTTTAACCATGCTTGAAGGGAACGGCTCACGATGGAAGTAGAGCGACCTGAATTGTCTGTGAGCGATTTCGACCACTTTATCAAAACCTCCAGTGTTGGGTTGTAGGAGGGTCAGTAATAATGCTTGTTTGTTCCAGCCTTGAAGGTTGACTGACTACCCGTTTTGAATACACAATAAGACCTCTCTTCTAACATGAATGGGACACACTGTCCAATATCAGAATAATCACGGTCAGCAGAGTGATAGTTTTCTTCATCTTCAGCAAAAATGCCTTGATGAGGTGCTGTTAGACATCCGAGACCCCCTCCTTTTTTTATGTACACTAGCTTATTTGATTATTTTAATTTTTTTTTTGTAGCAAATTAATTGATCAAGTGAAGTCTTAGACTCCATTGGAGGCAGTATTGATCATAGCATGTAAAATAACAGCAGTACAGCGGGTTCTGTTGACAGTTTTAATGGTCTTTTTTGCTCACATTTGTTTTAGTTTTTACTGTCTTAGCCTGGTACATTATTCTTATCGCTGATAGTAAACAAACTGTAGATTGTTTGACTACAACCTAACATTTTGTAGGTTGGATTTTAATAAGACTCAGGTCAAATCTGCTCTGAAAGGTAATATTGTCCCTTTTTCTTGTTGAAGATGTGGTTGGGGTGTTAATTTTTTCCACTTTTGTGATTTAATGGGAATGTGGAATTATTTTTATGTAAATTAATAAAATATTTTTTGTGTAATCACTGGTGTGCCTGTAAGATTAAACTATCTTGCAGATGTTTGCATTATTTCTTTCCTATTAAAAAACATAAATCAATAATTGATAAATCAAATAAGCCATAAAACTTTTGTTTGTTTGATTTTAAGAAATTAAGAGAGATTCCATTATTAATAAAAAGGCAATAGGTAGTGGAATGTTAATTTAATCTCCCACAGATATAATGCAATTTTCATGTTCGTCATTCTATCACTGGCTTGCCAGCATTCGTAATTGATGAGTAAGATTTAGGCCTTTACATATGGAAAAATGTCAGATATAAACTTTAATAGAATTTTACCAAAATTTAAAGGAGTGCATAGAGTTTGTATTATATAGTCAAATGTAACGTTAACTTCATTATGTATAATTTTCACAGAAACTTGTTTTTATTACTTCCAGGAGGTCTATGACATGTCGAACGGTTACGAAGATCACATGGCCGATGAGCCTAAAGATTCTAAAACTAATCTCATCATCAACTACTTGCCTCAGAATATGAGCCAAGATGAGCTGCGGAGTCTCTTCAGCAGCATTGGGGAGGTGGAGTCTGCTAAACTTATTCGGGACAAAGTAGCAGGCAAGTATTTATTAGCACTTGGCTCACTGCTTTTAAATCAGGCAAAAAAAAAAAGTACTGTTGAGAAGAAGATCTGAGAAAATGTTTTTTCTTCTTTAGCTTAGGGAAGAAGTGTATTTATTTGCGGGGCTTGCCTGTTGCCATGATGTTCTAAAAAGCTTTTTAAAAGATTTGTGACTTCAGACGCACTTAATTGTTCTTTTACAATTATGTAGCCTTAATTTCAGCGTTGACAAAAAACTACTTATTTTAGTTTTCTTTCTCAGGCCTTTTCTCACATATGTCAATGCGGATTTATTTGTTTGGTGGCATAAAGTTTTTTTCCCAGAAGTTTAACAATTGATATTAGGATGTTTTTTTCCTTTGTATTTGGAACGTTTCAACTTTTTTTTTTTTTTTTTTTTTTGTTTTGTTTGTTTTATTGTTTTCCTTTTTTTTTTCTCTAGGCCACAGTTTAGGGTACGGATTTGTTAACTATCTTAACCCTAGTGATGCAGAAAGAGCAATCAGTACTCTCAATGGATTGAGACTACAGTCTAAAACTATCAAGGTAATGTGACAAAAGGTGCTCCTGTGTAAAGTTAATTGTCATTGCTCCAGACCGCCAGTTTTGAGATCAAGGCAGCGAGAACAAATTCAATTGTTGAATTGCTCAGACCTGATGGCATCATGGTCGTGGCCGTATTATCAGGCTTTTCGGTATTAAGATTTTAGCGATTTTATTATCTATTGATTTTACAGGTTGCTTTAATGCTGTTTGAATTGGATAGAATATTTTCAGATTATTTTTCTATATATAAATTGTTTTCTATATAAAACAATATTTCTAAGGGAAATACTAAACAAAAAAAAAAATACACTTAACAATGTGGAGATTTTTCCTTATTTAAAAAAAGCACAATTTAAGGTCAAAATTGGGAGGGGAAAAAGTTTTCAAAATTTAAAATGGATTTTTGGGGGTTTTTTCCTTGTTTCATCAAGATCTGATCTTTTAACTTTGCTCTTCCTGACAGGTGTCATATGCCAGGCCAAGCTCTGACACCATAAAGGATGCCAATCTTTACATCAGTGGGCTGCCTAAAACAATGTTGCAGAAGGACGTTGAAGAAATGTTTACACGTTATGGCAGAATAATCAACTCCCGCGTCCTTGTCGATCAAGCATCAGGTTGGTAGATAAGCATAGTTGTCTATCACACTACTTGTTTTAAAGTTTGTTCACAATATATAGTTCTAAATATCATTCTGAGTATTAAAGAATAGCAGAGTCCATAACACAAGTATGACACAGAGAAACTTGTTTAAATCACTTTTAGAGGTTTAAGACCACAGACTATAAAAAAGAACTTAAAACGAAAAAAAAAAACCCTATCATTTACAGGTGTGTAAACTAACATCCTTGGTGTAAATGGCCTTTAGTTTACATTTAATTGCTTACATTTTGTCCTTATTGCAGGACTCTCTCGTGGTGTGGCTTTTATTCGTTTTGACAAAAGAGCGGAGGCAGAGGATGCAATTAAGGACTTAAATGGGCAGAAGCCACCAGGCGCTGCAGAGCCAATCACTGTAAAGTTTGCTGCTAGTCCCAACCAAGTGAAAAACTCACAAATTATTCCACCAGTTTACCACACACAGCCTCGCCGCCTCGGGGGGCCCGTCCACCACCAGGCCCAGAGATTCAGGTGAGTTGTTTCTTGGTTACAGCTCTTAAACTGATCGTTCTGCCAAAAATTACAATTCTTTAACAAAACACTGTGTGTCTATGCATGTGTATCCGATTAACTTAAAGATTTGATTTCCTGTCTTCAGGTTCTCTCCAATGAGTGTGGACCACATGAGTGGCATGTCTGGCGTTAACATGCCTGGAAACTCCTCATCAGGCTGGTGTATTTTCGTCTATAACCTGGGTCAGGATGCAGATGAGGGCATTTTGTGGCAGATGTTTGGGCCCTTCGGTGCTGTCACAAATGTTAAAGTGATCCGCGACTTCAACACCAACAAGTGCAAAGGATTTGGGTTTGTTACCATGACAAACTATGAAGAGGCAGCCATGGCTATCGCCAGCCTCAACGGCTATCGCCTCGGGGACAAGATTTTACAAGTGTCGTTCAAAACGAGCAAGTCGCACAAGTAGAAAGCAGGGCTGCCAGGAAAATGAAGGAGAGAGATGTTGTCTGAGAAGCCAGAGAAATTGGCTCAGTTTCGAAAAAGAAAAACTATTATTTTTAGTGTAATCAAGTCTTTGCAAATGTTCACATTCAAGTCTCGTTTAGACATCTGTTTGACAGTTTCTTTTCGTTTCTTTTAAGATTCAATCTGTTGGATGCTTCAAATGCAAGTGTTTTAGGCGTTCTGGTGTATCTCGATATTTGACCAATTTCGCATTTGATACAAATTGGCATCTCTGATGTTAGCGTGATATTGTCGCTATATATGTGCCATATATGGTCATTCATCAGAAGCTGGATTTAAAACTCAGATTTTTGTCTTTCTTTTGTCAGTATCTACATCCTACATAGCTCTTCAGTATTTATGATGCCTTAATTTGAAGTCATTTTTCCTCTTTGCCCTCAATAATGTAGCACTTTTTGGTTTGGCAGGAATCTAACAATCCATCTCAAGACAGTTTGTTTGGTTATTGAAACCTGAGTTTTAAATGCAGCATGCTGAGTGATCTTTTGAGAAAAAGGTAATGGTAAAGAAAGCAGAGTGTTCAGTAAGAGGAAAATCTTTAACTCGCTTGTTAATTTTGTAAGGGACCCTCTGAATAGACTGAACTAAGAAGGACCAAAGACATGAATGGATGGTTTAGCTTCCCCCAGCAGAGGTGCAGGTTGCACATCCCTAAGCATATTCCAAAAAAAATTGGACACCTGAATACTAGGTACTGAGTATTTATGTAAAAATGTAATCCCATTTGAGCATCAGCATCCTATGTTTATGATTTGCGTTTTCTTTCATTTTGTTTCTCTAGGGTAAAACATACTTCAAGATTAGTTTGGTTATTTGAGAATAGATATCCAGTACTAATGCATATGCTTTTTAAGACTGCCTTGTGATACTTTTGTGTTTTGTTCTTTTCTTTTTTGCTTTTGTGTTCCTTTTGAAATCTTTTGTTTTGTTTCACATGGCATTTACAATCATTAAATTTTATTTTGTTTTGCTCAACGTTTTGTTTTGTTTCTTTATTTTATCTTTTAATCTGTTCTTTAATTTATCCATTTATAGGTGCAGTGCAGTTTAAGTCAACAAAGGACCATATCCAGAGTTTCAGAGTTTTTCTTTAGAAATGAGAAATATTAGATATACCACATTTCATGATTTTATTTATTTTTTTATTATTTGAGAATTTTGATGTATTTTAGCATTCATATCAGGCATCGGACCAAATAGTAAATATACAACTTAGCTCTCTGACAATGGTTGACTTTGATTTGGCCACTAGTTTGCTGTTTATTTAGTGGTTCCTATCCAACTTGGTTTTCAGCTGTCGATCCCACCAATGAGCATTCGTGAAGCAAGTTGTACCGTCATGCCCCTGAGGTCTTCCAGATATAGGCTTGTAAAACCCCACACAGCTTCTCCTGTAGTTAGACAAACCCATGAATTTCCCAAGATGCCTTGTGTAAGATTTTTTGATCATGTTTCGGCACAGACAGTTCTTATGCTCCCTCTGCTACAAGACTTAAGGTTGGTATTTTGTGTGTGTGTGTGCGCGTGCATATTTATATTAATGGTGACTTACATTTAATCCTAATTGTCTGTTTTTGTACAGTGACACACTATATTCTATCTCGTCAAGTTTGTAATAAGCAACAGTTTACTATACGTGGATCAACCAGTGTCATCTGTTACTTTATGGTTCATGTGAACCTATTAGCAGCTTTACAGCCACTGTTGGTTACATGTTCTTGGTATGAAACACTTAACCGTGGCATTCTCTTTGTGCACGTTTTGGCATATGTGCAATATTTCGTAATAATTGGTAGTAATTATAGCAACTTTTCCCTGTCCATCTTTTTTTGATATCCTGATGTTTCAAAGTTTACCTTGCAGAGTCAACAGAGATGCCAGTTATAAGAAATATAAAGTAGAATTTACTGAATGGTTGTTTGTTTTAAGCCTTAATTTATGTAGGAAATACCGGAGATTACTGAATGGTGGAATTTATTTATTTAGCTTACCGTGTACGGTTTTATGTGTTGATATTGAAGAGTGTCTTAATTTTATTATTTTTTTTTTATGAAATACTTATTGATTCTACAGCGAACATCTGTTATGAACTACTGTCTAACATGTAGATGTGAAATAAAATATCAGGCATCGCTGCAAATCTGGAAATTTGTGTCTTGGTGTTGGTGACATTAAAGCAATATTGGGGTAAAACTTTCAGAAAGGTTTTCCATTTTCTTCAAATTTTAGGTTTCAATTATAAACCCAGTTTCAAAAAAGGTCCAGTTTTTTTTTTTATAGTATAAATAACACAATGGTAATTTTTAATTTTTATTAAGAAAATAAACAATTGTTAATTACAATGTACAGCGACTTATCCAAACAATCAAATTGCCATCCAAGAGGAATTGTGCACATACATAAGAACATAATGAAGCCTGACACCATCTCGGTTTCTTACAGTCATGACACATCATATTTTGTAGTCACCGTACACTGTACGACAAGGCAACTGATGATCCCTATCTGGAACTCCAGTCGACTTACTATTTGCGTAATATTTCCCATTTAGATGTGGTTTTATTATTGTATCATTGTGGTTTGTCATTAACTACTGCATTTTAAGGCAATTCTAGAAGATGAATGTTTAAAAAATATCTATAATTTAGAAAACCCCCAAGTTAAGGTGTCCGGAGCACCCAAATGTTTTTCAAGTTCACCAAAGGCGACACTTTGGGTAACAGTAAGATCTGTGATGTAAAAAGACACAATGGCATAAATGGGGAGGAAAAGGGGAAAGGTTTTTGTGAAGTCAAGGCAACTTCTTCTCCTGCTTGTTATCGCCCGTCAAAGTTAGACTTGGCAGAGGTTATAACAGGCAGTCGGCCTCTCGATCACCTGGTCGCCGACAACCTCTAAGATGTAGTCCCTGTTTGCCAGAAGAGGAACCTCTGATGTGGGAAAGCTCTGCACGCTTTGGTTTCCGAAAGATATCACGGTATCTCGCTGCAAGATAGAGATTATGCAGCTGTAAAAATGATACTTTTGACCAGGGCTTACTGGTAAGCAACATGCAATATTTGCTTATTTCCTGTTTAATGAGCACATGGTAGGTATATCTTACTCTCTCTGAGTTGCCTGCGGATGGGATGTCCTTCTGGAAGTCCTTTCTGCACAAGTGAGCCATGATTCCTGCCGCTAATGCATCTCCAAGCACATTGATCATTGTTCGAAATCGGTCCCTGATGAAAAAGATGCATGAGATGCTCATTGAGTTACTGCTGTTGTGGTGCGTATGCTGTAGTGTTTAAGTGGGCTGTACTTACAGGATCCAGTCAATAGCTACAATAAGTGAGATGTCATCTGGAGGCAAACCCACTGAGGTAAGAACGATAACCATGGTAACGAGACCGGCCTGAGGGATTCCAGCTGCTCCGATACTTGCCGCTGTAGCTGTGATGCTGAGAAGAGATGGTCAAAGTCAAGTGACATGCAGCTTTGTCAATCTACACTAGCAGTCAAAGAAATTTAGTTTGAAAGCAGTTTGTTTCTCTTTTGTATATTTTAACATGTAATTATTCCTATGATAGCAAAGCTAAATTTTCAGCAGCAATTACTCCAGAGCTTTCTGACAATGCAGCAACGGAACTGCTACTTTTAAGGCCCAGAAAGTTAGTAAGGACATTATTCAAATAGCCCATCTGTCATCAGTGGCTCAACTTTAAATACCCCATGAGAGTACTTTTTTTGCAAGAAAAAACTAAAGTATTCTCATCTTCTGTGTCAGTCTTTGCTGTGTGACTATGATATAGAACCCAGACGTCAAAGACAGAGTTTGTAGCTTCATATCATTCAAATAAAACCGTGACGTCACGTTATCTCCTTAATACATTTCTGGGCCTTAAACATGGTAGTGGTGTTGCGGTCTATGCAGGGACAGAAAAATGATGAACTATCCCTTTAAATTTTAACATCAGAGTGATTTCTGAAGGATCACGTGACAATGAAGCCTGGAGAAATGACTGCTGCAAATTCAGCTTTGACATCATAGGAAAACTTTACCATAAATAAATATTAAAATAGAGAACAGGTTATTAAAATTGTAATATTTCACAATGCTACAGTTGTACAGCATTAAAGACTTCTTCAAAAAAGAAATTATCGATATTATTAAGTTCTCAATATAACTGAAATACTTTACCTAATAGTAACAAGTTGTCCAAAGTCAAGTTCATACTCATTGACCTGGGCAATGAAGATGGCTGCAACTGCTTCATATAGAGCTGTGCCGTCCATATTAATAGTAGCACCCACAGGAAGTACAAACCGAGCAATTTTCCTATCCACGTGGCAGTTTTCCAGTAAGCACTTCATTGTAATGGGCAAAGTAGCTGAACTGAAAAAAGAAAAAAGAAAAAAGGATTATTTAAATATTAGAGCTGTAAAACGATTAATTGCAATTTCTATGTTTGTGTGTACATGCATATATTTAAGAAAAATATATTAAGTTTATACATTTAAAATATTAATATATAATATTACTTATATGAATACAAATAAATACATGGTAAAATTTCTAATATAGTGTATGTGTGCGCATTTATATATGGAAAATACACAACGTGTACACATATTATGTAATAACTGTAGAATTAAAAAATGAGATTCATAATCCCTTGCTACTTTACGCGAAAAACACTTTAATTATTCATGATTAACGTTTGATTAACAAACGGTGAGCAGGTAGGCTGTTCAAACCGGCTTCCTTACCTGGATGAAGTCGCCAAAGCGATAACCAGAGCCTGGAGGAGGCCGCGGATATAGCTAAAGGGGTTTTTCCTTGTAAACAGGAAGAAGAACATCGGCAGTAAAATGACACCATGGACAAACAGTCCCGCAAGGACTGTCATGAAATACATCCCAAGCTTCTCCGCAAGGACCGCAGGATCATGCATGTCCAGGATCTTCCCAGCAACCAGAAATACGATTCCAAATGGGAAGTACCTGTACAAAAGATAGGAGTGTTAAAACTATATATATTTATAATTTGCTTACTGCAGGCGCCTGCACTTGACTGAGTTTTAAATGCATTACGGACTGACTAAATCAGCTTTCAGGTTTAGTTGGCCTGACTCTCTTAGACCAGAACACCTTTCCACTGCCAACCTCATTTAGTAGAACGAGAAGGCTTAGAGCTGCTTTTAAACTATTACATTGACGTATTTTAGTGTATTAAATAGACAGCTGGCTCTTCATTTGTTTTGGTCTGGGATTCTGCTTTATTGGCAGACACATGCTGCTTTCACAGGTTTGCATGACAAAACACGTGATGACTGTCTTTGTAGTTGTGTAATATGTCTAATAGTGAACATTTCCGTCATACCTGAAATTACAAACAGCTTGGTATTGGGTGAAGTGATGCACATTTACTCACCACATAGCAGCATTGATGATCTTCATGACACATTCATTGATGCAAAGACACACATTTACTAGGGGCGAACCTCTGGATCCCATTCTACCAAGCAGAAGACCTAGGGAGTCAAAAAAAAAAAACCATCAAGTAAGAGTTTATTTTTATTTTAAATGAGCAAAGAATTAAAAAGTAATCAAAAGTGTCAGATTAATTTAGGTTTATTGTTTCTAAAATTTCTATTTCAAATAAATGCTTTTAAAAACATCCATAAAAAATATGTGTAGTATATCTAAAAACGTGACACAGCTGTTTTTACTAATAAGAAAAGTTTAAGTTTTTTTAAGAAGCCAGTTGGCGTATTAGAAGGATTCTAACAAGATCATGTGACTCTGAAGACTGGCGGATGAATATTCAGCTTTGCATCACAGGAATAATAATATTTTAAAATATATTAAATTAAATAAATGCTTTTTTTAATCAAATACATGCAGCCATATGAACAGCCTTTCAGCTTACTGCAGCATAAACAAATGATGATCCATGATCTATTTCAGAGACCTTCTACCTATTTTTCTACCTTGTTTTTTTTTATACATTCCCCAAACTTTTGAACGGTCTATTTATATATAGAAATCACAAATCCCTTTTTTTCATTCTCTCTTTCATAAAAGCCACCTCCAATCCAATCAATTCCTGATGTAATGTATTAAATCCCACTCCACATGTTAATTTTATATATTCTGTTTCTGTTACAAAAACTTTCACATTGATCTGAATTGTTTAACTTATACATATAAATCTTGTTGTACGATATTTTGGATAATAGTCCCCAACATGGGAAGCTGGTACTGGCGTTTCCAATAGTTTAACCAGCTATAAGCAGCTTGTTTTATTAGTGAACTCTTTGACCGCAAATCCAAATCAACAGTAACCAGCATAATCTGGCTGATCTTTACAGAAGGGTCAAAGTGCAATATAAGACAGTTCTCTTCTATACACACCCATAGTGGCAGAGAAAATGACGATTCCTAGCACGTTCATCCCATTGCTCTTTCCTGGTACAATCTTGTAGTGGATTTCAGGAGGAGGAGTGAGTTCAAGAAACACCGGGTGACCCATCTTGGGGTTTTCATAGTCTGGCATAATGTACACAAAGTTGGCTTGTGAAGATTTTGCACTGTTTTTAAAATTGGGCACAAGTTCTGTTTTATACTGAAACAGAAGAGCACAGATGGACAAGGATTAGATATAAAACACTGTGGATGATTAATTCCTCAGTTTTTTTTGTGTGTTTCTCTCACCTGCTGAAATGTGGCTTCAATCAGATTAGATGGAATCATGTTCCTGTTGGAAAAACATACAAAATCTGTCATACATAAATCCACAGATTTACAGATTTACTATTTACAAGTATGGATCTAGTAGCAAAAGGGTTGTTTGAGTAAATATCATTAGACTGTTTTCTGAGCTCATCACATGCCAAAAAGTACACAGTGGATGGTTTTCAAACCAGTGATTTGAGTATGGTACAAGGCTGTGTCACAAAGATAGTGTGATTTCTCTCAGCCGGAAGATTTGGAGGATAGAGGCTATCGGCTAATGCTGTATTTATAAAGTACCAATTCTGCTGGCGTGTCCCTGACTGCAATCCAATTAAATCTGGTCCGGAGCTCAGGAGCATCTTTTGCACACGGGAAAAGCCGTGTCATTCACATCCTCTTGGGTGGCTCTCTAAATATACCTAATTCCAATCCTTCTGTCCAGTGACAGGATAGAGCAAAAGGGAAGCTTAAGCCTTGAAAGCGTCAGCTCGAAAGCGGTTACGTAAGTTCGGGGTGTTTTCGACTGATCAGTAAAACTGAAATGAATTGCTTACAGTTTGTTTGAATGACATAAAAGTTTTAACTTAGAGAAGTATAAGTGAAATAGGAAATTCATTGAAAAATATTAATGCAGGGCAGAATTGAATTTTTTTATCCAAGGGGAACTGATTGGATTTTCAAAAGGAAACATTGTATATAACATTTTTAATGCTAGTTTGCAGTTTCACACTGACTTCAAAGAAATAATGTTAATGGTAAAGGCATATAGCTTGTTTTTCCAAAACTATGCTTCAGCTATCATTTGTAGTCCTTAGTAAGGTGGAAAGAAAGAAAAAAGGAAAAAAAAAAGAACATTTTTTTTTAAACATTTTTATAGATAACACCTCACTTCAACCAAGTCCTTTTCAAGTAAAGGCAGTTTGCTTGATGGCCATCTTGGTTAAAATTGTTAAAAGATGTTACTAAGGATAAATGTACAGTACAATACAAACTAACATATATACACCATGTTTGAAACAAACAATACTTCTGACAGAAAATGCTGAAACTTTAGGGCAGCACTTCCTTTTCCATAGCAACCATATCCTGTTTATATTTCTACAAGTGCTCTGTTTCCTCCCCCTTATACTGTTTTGACAAAAACCGAGAGGTAGGTTCTGTTTTTATTGTGAAGTTACCTGATCAAATCAAGCAGAGCGTCAGCAGACGTCATCACTGGCCCTCCTGAGGCTTTATGTCCCTCTTTTTCAGTGCCAGTTCCGGGATGAATGATCAGTACCAGAATAATCCCCACAATTACAGCAATGAAGGTAGTCCACAGGTAATATGTGATCGTAAGAAGGCCCAGGCGTCCACTGGCCTTGGTGTCCATAGCAGATAAACCAGACATTAAACTGTAAGGAAAGGGTTGGTGTTTCAATCATAAAATGAAAATAAATATCATATAAAGAATCTCACATACAGCCTAACTGCCTCCCCTACATGCAGAAACATTACTTTTGAATTTTGATAGAGACTGACTGCAGTTCATCTCCATAATTTGTAACATGTTTCATGTAACTCTCACTTATAGTGTTTTTATTTTATTTTGGACTCCACATTTTTTGATGAAAGACGTTTTTTTGTTGTTTTTGTCCTCAATTCAGCCCATATATTTGGAATCAGGAATGCTGACATCTTAAATAAAGATTTAAAGCGTGGTGTGTAGTTACCTGGATGTGATGAGAGGAAGAATCAACATTTTCAGCATTCTCATTAGAAGTTCTCCAGGAAAAGAAAAGTAGATTTTTGCCTGAAGGAAGAGCAAAAACATGGCTTTTAGTGACTTAAAATATTTAAATTAATTTCAAACATTTAAACTCTATTAGAATTACATTCAATATTTACTGTTTCTGAAATAGTCCTTGAGACATGCGTCAGTTGACTTACTGAATTATGTGTCTTTCTCCTTAGCTGACCTTGTAAGCTGTTTCAAGTTTATTTAAAGGTAACAAAATCCAGATGTCACATTCTCAGGTAGCAGCACTAAGATACAGTATATGCCACATATAGGCCCGGAAATGCGTGTGTAAGTGCAAAGACCATTAAAAACATCTTAAAATGAAAGGAGTGTTCCTAAAGAAATAAAGCGCTATTGAGAGCACATGTACATCCATCTCTGTTTTTAACAATGTCTTGTTAAAGCTCTTATAAAATGTCTTCGTTACAAAATGTTGTTACCTTGTTTTACTTGTTTTCCATATCTTAATTTTAGCAACCACACTACTGTTCTTGACAATTATGGTTCTGGTTTTTGAACAGTTCTTATGATATTTTGACAATATTGTGAACATAACTAATAACACACAATGCTAATAAGTGATTTATTTCCATAATACTAGACACGGATAATGGTTTGGTGGCTACAGTGTGCATTTGTCCTGGTGTCATGCTTTATGCCATAGATTTTAATTGTAAGTGCATTACTGTAAACTCAGCCTTTTTATTATTAGTCTAAATTATTGTCTGAGCAAATCAGCATGGCAGTGGAGTTTGACTTGTTTTGAATTCGGACCATTCCTTTTTTTAATTACTGAAATAGCTGTACTTAATGTTAAGTTGCATGTGCATTCATTTTTATAAGCCAGGCACAATTTAAATTTCAAATGAGCAACTTTTTAACCTCTCTGTTCTAAAGATAACCCCCTCCCCCCAAAATCCATTTCAAATAGTCAGTCCACTGCTGATGTTGGGACTCAAAACAGATGTAACAATAAGGAATTGAAAGCCTTATATTCCACATTACCTGTGTTGACAAGTTCAAGCTTCTTAACGTGAATCCCACCACACAACCCGACATCACTGCTAACACTGATAAGGTGAGCAAGCCGTTCCTTTTGCAGTAGTCCTTTAGCCATTCCCGAAACTTTGGAGATACTGAATTCTTGATAAGGTTCTTGAAATATTCCACCATGTTTCTCAAAGGGCTCACCGGAGGGGAATGGCACTGGGAAGATGCCGGCCTTGAGCTGCTCCGGTTCTCATCCATGCTATGACCTGTGTGGGCAGGAAGTGTTGCAAGAGCCTTTCTCTGTAAACCTTTTCTAACAACAGATTAAGCAATCAAGTATAGATCCAAACCACTGCCTTCACGACGGCGCAGTCAGAGGCGATTACAGGGAATAAGGATATTAAAAGAACCTAGTCAGAGTCTGGAGGCCATTGACTGTGGAAAGATAAAGTGGTGGAGCACTAATCCTAGAATACGAGGCCAAGGTCAGTGTGGGGTCAGTTTCAGAAACAATGCGAGTTAAAAAAGTTATGATTTCTTTAGAAAAAGGTTACAATGCAAGAACAATGCAATGTAGCTCGAATAGTAGGGCATGGTGCAAGCAGCATCAAAGATTGTGGGTTTGATTCCCAGGTGAAAAAAAGCAAGAACTTATAAAATGTAAAACTGTAATGTACATTGCTCTGGATAAAAACATCTGTTAAATGTAAGGATGGTATGACACGGCTCTATGGGGAATAATGAGTGCAGGCTCAAATGAGAAGCAGAACATATGCACTAACCGCTAGACCACAGTTCCATATTTTAATTATATTATATTAAACATGATTTGAAAAAAATATATGCAATCAAATCAGATGCATTTAATCAGTTTTAAACAGTTACAAGTATATAACACCCAGCAAAACTAGAGACTCAAACGTTTGTTTGTTAGAATGCTAAACTTTAAACTAAAATGGGCTTGATAGAATACAAACACATTAAAGCTCAGACTCAACAAATAAGTTATATAAGATACTCCTCTTTTAGATATAAGACAAAAACCAAAAAACAAAACTAAATATGATTTCACCATATAAGGGAGAGAAGCAGTTGAGAAGAATGAGTCAAATGCAGTCAGTTTGTCCTTGTAGATCACATGGAAAAGGATGTTCTTAGTTTTGTCAGCTTTTTATGGCTGTACTACTTTTACTCAGAACACATGGGGTGGAGGCTATTCGGAGATAAAGGACATGCGCCTTATTAGTGTGAACGTCATGTCTTAATGAGATTTCTGGCGCTGCACTCTACAGGCATTTCCGACATCAGCCTGTACAGCGAGTATTGATTTAATTACCAGACAGCATTCAAAGAACTCTAGCACAGGAAATTAAGTTTTGTTTGGTTTCTGAAAGGCAAATGTATCATGGTATCAAGTTGATTTCTTAAGTTTTATCAATTTAAAAGGGTCTACTTAGGACTTCAACAGTAGATATAACAATGTAGCTAGCCATCAACTGATCATTTAAAGTAAAGGAACAAAACGTATCCTTGAACAACATACAACATATTTATTTGCACAGATTTTAGAGTTTTGCCACATATACATACATTTTGCCATATATAAATATAGCCTGTATAGAACACTTTTTACAAGTTTGTAACAAAAACAAAACAACAACAAAAAATGACAAACTATGTATACAAAAGCTGTAATGCATTATTTGTGTTCCTAGTGAATAAATAGTACGTGAAAAAAAACTACGTAGGTTTAAATACATTTCAGTGTTCATTTCAGTGTATGATCTTCGCTGACTTCTCAATAAGGAGCTGACTCACACACAACGTGTGGATTTAGCGTAGACTTGAGAGGCTGGAGTTCCTCCAAATGTAACGAAGACCATCACAGGTGACGACAACAGTGTCTCAGGTGCGATCAAACACTAATCCATTTACTACGAGCGGATATATACACCGACTGCATCGTCAACCTAAATAAGCACTGCAACTGCTTTGACGTCAGACCATTTCACTCTGCGTAAAGCACAGAAATGGAGACACTGAAAAATCATTAGTCATAAGTGCGACTTGATAGGCTACTCAGAGTGTATGTAAACACACGGTATGGCAGCAGTACACACTCAGTCCAAAAATTCTATCTAACATCTACACACATGCTCTAAATCTATACAGTAAGAGGTGTACAGAGATATCAAACATTAATGAGGCACAGAGTCACACAGTAAGGCCAATGGCGGTGCTAATGATCAGTTAAAAAAGTCTTCCGCAATTCTGTGAAAAGAGGATTAAGTCCTCTGGACAATTAGCACATCCTCTGCAGGCACAACAAGGTGTTATGCATTGTAATTTGTTCTGATGACTTTATAAGAGTTAGGGTACATATGCCTGTCCCATTTAGTGGCTTCGCTGGCATCGTGAGCAGACAGGAGATGTGCAGACACACGATAGTCTCATTAAAATCAGACACCCAGCAATTAGAAATCTAATAAATTCAGGGTTGTGCGTGCACCAGAGGTGTTTTAATACCGTTCTGAGGATTAAACGGATTAGCGCTAGCCTGACCACAACAAAAGTGTGACACAAAATAAAATGAAATGAAATAAATTAAACATTTCCAGGAAAGAATCACTATTTTAATAAGAACAGTTAGAGGACAGAAAACCAGAAAATCGCATCATCTGAATATGTGAATGACTAAATTATTTACATTAAATCTGTTAAACGATTCATGCATGTCTATCTGTTTTACAGAACAATGGTGCTAGTGAGTCAGGTGTAAATGGCTTAAGAGATTAATATCTGGATTTCATATTACAGCCTATAATTCAACTCAAAAGCTTTCAGTGCTCCTAAAACCCATGATGATAATCTACCTAACGGTATTAGTATAATTTTCTTAGCGAATATAATGTTATTGGCAGTTAAAATCAGTTTTTTTCCCCCATGTATTTATGGATATCTATTCACCTTGATTTTTCACAGCAAATTATGGAGAGAGTGATAAGAGACTATGTTAAGAGTGATTACAGACTATGTTTACTGTACAAAAACTGTACTGTACTGTACACCTCATATACCTGTCTGAGCAGAAGTTTTATTAATTCATTTATCCATTAAATAATATGTAAAACCGGTATTTAATAATATCAATTAATTTAGCTCTAACAATTAGATCTTGAGTTATGACAGAAGCAGCTACATAGCTCGCTGATAAGAATGAGAAACTAATCTTAAAATAAGTGAATAAAACAGATAACAAATAATTCATAAAAAGTAATTTGCAACAATAATGATCCAGAAAGTTCTAAAATATAGTTTTGTTTATTAGTAGGCATATTCAATCTAAAAAACAACAACAACAAGTGCTTTGGTGACTTATATTCTTAATAAAGACGTATAACGCTCAGTAAGATTTTGCCTACGATTATGTCAAATGGCAAATGAAATCATCTTCTGAATTACACATTGTGGCATAATGTCTGTTATTTAAAGAGAAATCAATACCTAAAAGCACCTAAAAGAACAAACATTTCATTAAATCATTAAAATGAGATCAACATATTATGAAAGAAGAGGAGAGCGCCCTCCTCTGGCAAATGTTAAAATGGCATGTTTGAACCAAACTACTAAATCTTGCATTTTTAGGAAACCCAGTTAGCAGGTGTTTTAAAAACTGAAGATTAGTGGCATTTAGACAGATTTTTTAAATATCGACATTAATCCTACATAACGTCAAATCAAAAATCGGCCATTGATGCTATCAGATATCACTGAATTTTTTTCTCTCTCTTTTTTTTTTTTTTTTTTTTTTTACATTTATGACTAAAATCAATATCAATCAATAACCAACAGACGTGAAACTAATTTCTGATGAAATAACAATGGCAAGTAATCCGAGGGAACCCACAGAGAAATAACCATTTCGATTGGACTTAAAAATTGAAAATCTACTTGAAAAATTTAACTTTTTGGCATTAAGCTAAATAGGCCTACAAATCTTTGCGGCACTTTTAGGAGCGCACGTTTTTCTGACAAAAAAAAGGAAAGCCACGCTTTAATTACAAGCGCTCTCAAAGCCATCGCTCTTTTAGTGAAAAGCACAACTCCCTACTCAACTGTTCAACAGAATCGCAATCACCTGTGAGGGAGGCGGGATCATATATTTCTATTAGTTTCTATTGGTCGCTAGACGCGCAGCGCCCGCCTGTAATGAGCCAGTGCTGTTGCGAGGGACAAACTTTCTACAAGTGTTAAGTTTGCTTGGCTTGGAAAACTGTTTACAATTCTGGCAGTAGTCGCTGGATTCTGTTGCACCATAAACGGGGAAGGACAAAATGTTAAATACTGTTAAAGAACGCTACGACGCGTTTTTTGAGCAGAAGAACGTGGTAACGGATTTTCTAGCGGTTTTAGAGGAAAAAACTGGAGTTCAGAAACAGTACATTGCAACAGGTAAGACAGGTTTTGATCTTTGCTTGGAAGCAGCTTTAATTATTTGGTGAAGAATACATTAGCCTGCGTATTTAAGCTGTGCTGGCTTTCAGCTTGTGCGAATTTAAAATGTTTTTCTATATACGTTACTATTGAATATTGATTCTCATAAGAAAAGTTTGAGTTCTTTTAACGCGTGGTTTAAGTTAGTGTCACCCATATGTAAAGGGTCGGTGAATGTCGCAAATGAGTGCAAAGTGCTCTGGGAGTCATACTGATAAGATCAGGAGAGTCCGAGTCATTTCTTCGAATCGGTTCTTTTAAAGTGCGGGTTCTAAACAACGATTCAGCGGATCTTTTGGGTTCCGCGACACGGCCTGGTTTACCGTTCGGTTGTAGAAGCAACAATATGTCTCTTATTTTACAGACCCTTCGTAGTTTGAGTCGTTGAATTGTTGAAGCTGATTCAGTTTGTGTCGTTCGGGTTCACGCGATTTAAATTCGAATTAAAAGAGTCGTTTATGAATCAAACATTGCTCTGCTTTGCGTGTCTGTGTGACAACAACAGATGCAGCGCAGTAATTCCCCTACCTGTCATTTCCCTATTGCATTTACATCTGCTCATCTGTTATCGCTCTTTGTTTCAAAACCAAAAAAAAACACTTGCTGGATTCAGAAGCATCAAGCAAATGATGGGCCTATATCAAGTGCCCTTGTCAGATGCGTCATTGGGTCCAGTTGTTCCACTGCATTGACTGATTATCTGAAATATCTAATGTGTGGTGTGACCGTTCCTTGCAAGATCTGTCCGGGTCTAATTTCTTCTACCGATTGCCGCTCCCAAAGGTTATTTTTAACCATGTAGTACATCTTCAAGTGTCTGTGCAGAACTGCACCGGCTGAAGACATCTTCCCATATGTGCGGACTTTGTTTGTGCTTCTTGCATCCTGTTAGCCAACTGACGCCAAACCATGTCATGAGCGCTCCTAAATGCCCTTCTTCATTTGAATTATTTTCAGTGATCACGTGTCTCTGTTTGTTCTGCAGGTGCAGCATCTATTGCGGCACTCTATCTGTTATTTGGGTATGGTGCCTCCCTTCTCTGCAACTTGATTGGTTTTGCATACCCAGCGTATGCCTCGTAAGTACGCATGACATGTCAAATTTCACAAATGTCTAGTATATTTGTGCAAATGCTAGACCTAGACAAAACACACACGTGTATGTTTGCACAGCGCAATAATGAGAGCAACCCACACTGACTGGCCTGTTTTCACATGTCATTGTTCCTCACGCAGCATCAAAGCCATTGAGAGTAACAATAAAGAAGATGACACCAAATGGCTAACGTACTGGGTGGTTTATGGACTCTTCAGTGTGGCTGAGTTTTTCTCTGATATCTTCCTCTTTTGGTTTCCATTTTACTACGCTGGGAAGGTAGGGTATTTTAGTATCAAAATATATTTGTCTATTTGCATGCATTTTGGAGACCTGTTTTAAATCCATCCACCTCACTGTATGTTAGCTTGCTGTAGGAGGACTGTAAATGTATTGGTATGTAGGTCATGCTGAGAGGTTTTGCATAGTGTATATTTAGTATGCCTGACTAACTGCCAACTCGACCAACAGCCTCATTTCAATTTTGATCCTTGTTCTAAATTTGACTGAGCGCTTTATGGCCAATTTATACAAATCAGCTAGCAGCTGACTAAGTTGAGCTGAGATCTTAAATGATATGCATGCATTTTTCAATTTCAGTTTCCTAATTAAAAATAATTTTTAATTAGATGTTCGTTATGGCATGAGACATATGGCGTTGGCACACATGTGCTTGGAATAGATGTTAAAGTATGTATTGATTAGTTTGACATTAGAAAGGTGAATTGTACGTCGAGGGCAAGCTGTTGTTTTAGCACAAAAACAATAATTTACAGGGGCTAAATTCACAAACTTTCTTTTTAAGATATCGATTAAACCCTTTTTTTTATTTTATTTTTTTAAATAACTCTTGCAGGACTCTCAGAACTCTCAGGCTTGTCGTTATATAAGTGGCTCTTGAAGAACTTGTATGTTGTATCTGTGTTTGTGCAGGCTGCTAAAATGAATTTACTTTCTCAATCGTCTTTGTCGCATCAGAGACCTCATGCAAATCTCTAATAGTTAAGCATGTTAATAAGAAATGAGCAGTAAATTCATAAAATCTTATCTTTAATTTATGACAATTATAAAATTGTGTGTATGTTTTTTATATATATATATCTATATCTATACATCACATCACACACACAATTAATTTGAATGCTGTTCTTTAACGCAGTGTTTTGATGTTGACAATTTAGAGAATTGTTTTTTCTTTTTATTTTTTTAACTCTTCATATTATACATGTGGTACTGTAATACACTGTTTTACATTTTAATTTAATGGGAATTAATAAAAATTATATTTTAATATTTTAAATTTATTTACTCCTGATTTGGTGTTTAAATGTCTTTCATTATAAAGTTTATTTATTTATTTTTATTTATTTGATTTGAAAGTCTGAATATAAAATAAAATGCCATTTAATTGAAATAGAAATATTTAGTCTCTTTAATGTGAACTATATGTCTGACATGTATTTCAGTGCCTGTTTCTGCTGTGGTGCATGGCTCCGTACTCCTGGAATGGCTCTCAGATCATATACACACGAGTGGTGAGACCTTTCTTCCTCAAACATGAAGCAGCATTCGACAATGTTGTCAGCGACTTGAGTGGAAAGGCCAAGAGTGCAGCAGAGAGCGTGGCAAAGGAAGGTAAGCCATAACGTCTTATCAGAAACAATAAAAAAAGAGCACTAATTTAATAAGAGACGATACTGTGTATTACTTGACTTCATTTAGTTTTGCATTAATCCAACTCAAGGACTGTTTTCCTCTGACTCTCCCAACAGGCTTCACATTGTTGAACAGTGATAAGAATAAATGATTTGAAGGTGGCGATATGAAGAATCGTTTTACCAGGAACCTTGTTTACATTTGCCTTTTTATTTTTTTTTGACCGCCATATCGTTTAAGCCACTAACCCCACCTAAATTATTAATATATTAACTGCGTGTGAGCCAGGCAGCACGATCACCCCAAAAATGGCCTTTAAATGTTCTTGAGTTTCTTAAATGTCCACAAATGTTCTTGGGATACTAGTTCATTTTTTTTCATCCTATGTTTTAGCACTTTGACCAATGAAAGAAATGTTGAAATATCACTGTCTTTTAATAAATAAAACTGGAAACATCAGTGCCTAAATATTAAACGTATTGTCCAAATTTGTATTAAGTTTATTTTTGTTATATTACTTGGAACTTTACGTTATTTCTTTTTGTGCCTCATGAAAAGGTATTTAATTTAGTCTTTCTAATGTATTTGTTTTGACCTTGACCAACATATGTTTTGATTTGATGGTAAACTTCCTGGGCTCTGAATGATAATTATGCTCTAGTGTACTTACTTTTGTGCCATGTACTTTTAGGCTTGAACAGATCATTTATGCTGAGCTGCAGGTATTTTCATTTATAATCTTGAACTTCAGATTTTTGAACGATCAGTTGTGTAGTCGTTTCACAGACAGGCCTTATACCAGTATAGGTTTCATAGACGGGGCTTAAACCTAGTTCTAGATTAAACAGTTCAGACTTACATTTTAGTCTAGGGTTTGGTTTAAGCAGGGAATAATGTTTCTGGTTCTGGAGAGTTAAAGTAAGGGTTTGAGAGCGACCAGAGTTGTCTGACTAAACATCAGGCACACTATTAGCTTCACACGTTATTTGTTTTTATAACTCTACTTGGTCCTTGATATTTAAATTTTTTTTTTTTTTTTTTTTTTTTTTTTTATATATCCAGTTTTAGCCTTGCTATGAATAACTCTGTATTAGCAGTGTAATATTAAACAGAGTTAGGGTATCAAAGCACTACATGGGTATTAGAAAACACAGTATAATATTTCCTTTTGGCTGTTATGCAACAAAGATATGTTAATAAGTTTTTTCCGTAGTAGATGGAGAAATATGAAGCCATTTTACACCCTTTCAGTATGCTGAACCTGAGAAGACTAATTATACTTCCTCAAGCGGCATGTTTCTGTAAAAGAAAACAGGTCGTTGCTTCATCATTCACTCTTTATAACAGGAAATCTTGGACGCATTAATCAGTAGACGATGTGTATTTTTGCTCTTTTTATTACACCTGTCACAAGACTCGCATTCAGTTAAAAACTGCATTGTCATAGTTGTGAATGATTAAGAATTCACCGTGTGACGTTTGTGAAGCCTTAATTTAAATAATTTAACTTAAGAATATAATTAAAATAAACTACTTCCAAACTTTGTTGATGTTTATATTGAGTGGTGATTTTGGTCATTTGATGTTCCAACTGATGAACAAGTAATAAATTACTTTGAGTCTGTGCACCTTTTCCCTTCAACATACAGTAAATATTTGCAGTGCTTCAAATAATACTGTTTTGTTCATACATTAGCTGTTCAAGATTCTGGATAGCATAACTCATAAATTGGATAGCATAGCATTACAGTACTACTTCAAAACATTGTTCCCTTGCAGCATTAATAAAAACAAGGAGAACTATATAAAATATAATTAGTATGTGTGTCTGACCCATATATGAGCCTCGACCACAAAACCAGGCATTATGGTCAATATTTTAAAAGCTTTCCACTGATGCATAATTTGTTAGGATATGACAATATTTGGCCAAGATAGAACTATTCGAAAATTGGGAATCTGACGATGCAATAAAATATAAAGAATAAATACAAATATTGAGAAAATCACAAATGAAGTTCTTAGCAATGGATATTACTGGTGAAAAATTAAGTTTTGATGTATTTACAGTAGGAAGCTTACAAAATATCTTCATAGAACATATCTTTACTAATTAATATGCGACAGTATATGTGCAAATACAGAGGTCAAGTATCTGCCATAACACAGAGTGTGTACAGTGTGTAATTAGGCAATGACACTGAGTATATGCAATATTTGTTCAAGGAAGGCAACAGTTGTAGTGCAAGTGGGAGTTCAAGCGAACCACTGGGACTCCGAGCAAGAAGTAAACAAGGGCGTGAAGCCCTGTCTGATTGTTTAATCATGTTAAAAGCTGAGCTGTAGTGGAACACTGCTCTCGGGTTACGTTTTTATTGTAGGACTGTGTGAATGGTAGCGGAGATGGCATTCTCAGTGCACCTGTTACAGCTGCAAACTGTGTTTTCACTGAGATACGAGCCACGGTGATAATGTTGAAGCATTTTATTCGTTTAAACAAGACTTTGCAACACTCTGAGCAGGATCAGTATTTATTGTCTTTTGACATTTTGAGATAATGGCCCAGGCGAGGGATAATAGCAAGGGAGAAAGCTGCACAACACCTTGAAGTAAAAGCATTCATATTTAAATGGTGTTGCCTTTTCTCCGTTTCCTAATATAATGTCTATCCGTTTTTTGACAATGTAGTACTTATTCTTACAGGAAGAGGGAGACAAACTGAACCGCTGATTAAATCTGACACCTGATGAAATCTGTCAAGACCGATAATTAATCAGAATCTTTAATTAGTTCATAACGTTCTACTGTAGAGAAAATCTTGAATGCATAAAAAACCCTTTGCCCGCTGTAGAATATAAGCGTCTGGATATCTCTTAGAAATAAGCAAATCTCCTACTTAAACCATCCACTCCAAAGCCTAACCAGATTTTCTGTTGCTTAGTATTTGACATGGCTTTTCACAATTTAATTTCTTTTTATTTGCAAGGCATGGGAGAGTATTGAATATAAAGCCAGACATTATTATGAGGTGACTAATATCCACGCGCTGCTTGCGGCGTGGCCTCCTGCTTCCTGCAAGCTATTATCAAACTGTACACCCCAGCCTGTCTATTGTGATTATATTTGGTTGTCTACCGCCTCCATCTCTCCACACAAAAAGACTATGCATGTTTAATGAAGTCCCAGTGTTAGTTTATACAGATTTAATGCTTACTGATCTGAGTTCTTTACTTGGCGAGGTCTTTGTTTGATACTCCTCTTTGATATCTGTAATAAGTATTATACACAATATTCTGACGGTTACATTTACAGGACCTTTGATGTGCCCTTTGAAATATTATTGTATAAAACTGAGATTTTGATTGGCCATTGTTCCCAGTTCCAGCTGCCAGATGAAGAAAACTGAATTGCTGCAAGGTACTCTGCTGAGATTTAACTCAAAGATTCTGACTGTGACAGGAACTAACATTGTTCTGTCTGTCTTGTTACAGCCAAAGCACCTCAAGACTCAGAGAGATGGAGCACAAAACACTGTAAAAATTAAAAAAGTACTTGAGACAACATTTAGGCATTCCTTAGAGTTTTTTCCTTAGAGTCCTCTGGAAAACTTCTTTTTAATAAAACAATAAAAATATTGATAATATCTTGAGTACAGAGTTTTTGAAGCACCTTAAAAGTGGTTCTGTCATAATTTGTCAATTGTCTTTTCATTTTTAAGTTTTGGCACTCCAATTACCTTTTGAATGTTTATTTACATTTAATATTTACATCTTCAGTGTTAAAATGTTTTTATTTTTTTAAATATATATAAGTAATTTTCTGCTTAAATTCATTTTAGAATTAACACATTTAAGTTAATTTATATACTGTATGTTTATCTGTAAAAATGTTTTTGTAGATTTAATTTAGTTAAATGTCATTTAAATGTATTCATTAAAATGTATTTTTAACTTATTTGCATGTATAATTTTTATTTAGCTTGTATTTATTATTTTTACAATTTATCTATAAACGCATTTATTTTAATATTTTTACTTTTATTTATTTTAATCTTGGATTGTATTTATTTACATTTTTAAATCATTTAAACTGATTTATTTTGCCTTTTTATTTTTCCAAAACCTCTATATAACATTTTGAGTTTCAGTGCATAAAATGTCAAATAATTTCATATTTAATTGTACTGAATTTAGCTTTGTGGTTTGCATTTGAAGTCAGTAAACTGAGAGACTGCACTGGTAGGTGCTGTTTTGTCCACCTCCTGTAGGCAATATGTTAAAAATCACCCACCTTCTATCTGAAGCAAGTGGAGGTTCTGAGGAGGAGGGTGTGTGTGTGTTTGTGTGTGTGTGTGTGTGTGTGTGTGTGTGTGTGTGAGAGAGAGAGTGTGTGTGTGAGTGAGTGCGATACAGAGAGAGGGAGAGAGAGGACTGCCGTTGAGATTGGACTCTATCACGTCTTCATTATTAGTCTAAAATGCTTTAGTACCTTATTAGCGCAGGCTGCCATTCATCTGTCCTGTCAGTCAAAGATTAGTCACGCGGGATACGTTAAGTTCAGGTAGGTGAGTCGAATCGCGCGCCGACGTATGAAATTAATTCATTGATGTAGCGCCTTTGGCATACTGTGTCTTTTTTATTTATTTATCTATGTTTTTATAGAGCACAGCATAAGCGACCCGGACAAGCGTTACACAGATTTCAGTCAAGACTTTGACTGCTGAGTACTTGCAGCGTTTTCTGTTTCGTGTGGAAATCGTTAGCGGCACTGACCATAACTGTCACGATGGCATTTGCTGTGATAAAAAAACAGTAACGAAAACCAAAAATGTTAAACGCGGTTCTAAACAAAAGCTGGCTTGACGCGAGACACAAGCAGGCATGTGAATCGCCGCACCACCGGCGCTATGGAGAGTCGCTTCTTTATGAATGAAACGAGCTGCGTATGATATGGTGATGCTGAACTCATAGTTTACTCCTGCTGTGTCCGACAACCGGCCCCGTGATGGTATGAAATGTGTAAGATACACTGGTGCAAACTGCCTGCGGTCTGAGAGAGACCGTGGGGATTTCCACGCGCTAGGGCTTTTACATAGCATATACATTTTCAGTGTTTCGTAAATGTATGTGCGCTACTAACAGTAAGCCGGCGCGTGCACGGGGTCGGCCATCCGTTTCATTGGAAATATTTTCAGATTCATGTCACTTTGCATCATTTAAAAAGGCTTTTTTGGGGGCGTCTAAACGGATGCATGTGTGGTGGGCTAAAGAGTCTTGATTTGGTTTTGCAACGTGAACATCGAGAAAGAGGATCCGCGCGCTGCTGACGTCGTATTGGGTGCATTAGTATAATAATATATCATCGTATAGAGCCAATACATGACCCTCGTGGTAGTCTTGTTGCGGAAGATGATGCAGGCTGCGCTCATAATGGAATCTAATGCAGCAATTTATATGGAGACTAATTCACAGACGTGCATCAGTTTTTAGTATTGCACCAGAGGCAATAATAGAATGCTGGAACGAGCTGAATGAGAAAAGGGGCGAAGCACTTTTCCAGTAGCCTATGCTTTTATTAGTAACAGAAGTAGTAATAGTAGTAATATTCAAAGCCTTTTAGACATCCTCACCTCGTCTGGCCTATAATGGGATTTAAAGGCGCACATTATTTGCTTATTAAAAAGTTTTGCAGATAAATAAATGTGCGTTTGAAAAATGCTCTGTAGGTTATGCAGGCTACAATAACATAAGATGACAAGTTTGACCAAATCTAATTTCTAGAAAATAAAAAAATCTAGGTTTTCAATATAAGGGGTCTCCTCTCATGGACACGGTCATGTTGACATCCTTTCATGCAAAAGAGCGCAACAGTTGGGTTATGGTTGTTTCACTTCTCCATTGGGAAACTGATTTTAACAGTACCTTACGCACCTTTAAAGACAGATTTGCTGTGATCTCAAGTGTTGTTAATTGATGGTATATTATTTTGTCTGTTTTTTTTATGTTTGTAGTATGAGAACGTAAACACAAATAAAGGAAAGGAACAAAAGACTTTTGTATTTCACAAGCTTAATGCATCCTTGCCAGCAGATGTCACTATGAAGCCCAAAACTATTGGGACAAATAAAAGATAAACAAAAACTTAGGATGTGTCCCAGGGCTCCTCAACTCTGGACTGCAGAGATTAGCTCCAACTTGCAACTAAAGAACCTTTAGCCAAGAACGTGTAAAGACTAAAGCTAATGGTTTCCATTTCTCCTATAGGAGAAAGGACACCAGAGGCCTTTTTTGTTGTTGAATTTATGTCAGTGGAAGAGAGGCTTCACTCGGTTAAATATACAGCCTTTTAGAGGCAACAGCTTATCATGTGATGATTGACAGCCTATCGGCTAATCTTTAGCATGTTTTACACTAAACAAGAAATTTGGATTGAAAGAGAAGTCACTTACTTTTTGTGACAGGTGGGATTTAGTTTATGTCACTTATCATTTATTCCAATGGTGTCTATAAACGGCATTTACTTCCTGTAATTCAGTGCTGTCTAGGCTGTAATTTGATTGGTTAATAAGACAAACGTGAACCAAGTTAGCCATTGTGCTTTATAATGTCGATTATAGATGTCCCCTCAAATATTGCACTATAGTGTACTAGCTGTACCTTTAAGAGTGTACTGCTGTATTAAAGGGGGTCAGGTGTTATCCTGGTGGGTTGACTTTATATTTGGCTTGTTCTTCTCTCTTAGAAATCTATAGTGACAGACTGGTCTCTGCTTCTCCTAAAAAGTTTGTGTTCAGGCGGAGACAGCCCTGCAAGAGCCTAGTGAGCAGGGCATTTAAGAACCTGGGCCCGGGCCTGGATTGCAGTTTGACAAGATGTTTTCTTTTTTTAGTCCAGTACCATGAGGCTCTGCTTCTGTTGCGCACTCCTTGACAGATGCAGAATGTATAACCAAATAAACTAATGTTACTTGATTTAAACAAGGAAATTAATGGTTGTTTTCAGAGAAAACAGTAATAATTGTCACTCTCATGTTAACCACATTCTGACACAAATACATTTTTACTGAGCTGCCATCAAATATTTTATACATTTTTTTAAATGTGTTGTTTTTTATATATATATATATATTTTATTTTCTACATAAATGCATGTTTTTTTCTACTGGAGTGGAGTAAGTATTTTTGTGTGTGAATATCTGAGTTTTGTTTTCTTTTTGCGAGTTATGTAAATGCTTGTGTGAAAAAGTCACATAATAGTAATTATATCAAATGCAGACCCCTGAATCTGATCAAAACGCAAACCTATCACAGCACATTTTAAGGTATCACCAAATATGACTTGCTAAAATATCAATGTCAGATCATATCTTCTGATTTACACCCTAATTTTGAAATCTGTCTAAGTCTGTTTTAACTAATTAGTTTTTTTCCTTTAAATATATTAAAAGTTTACCTGGAAGACAAATGTTGCCCGAGGGGGAGAGATCAAGCTATGTGACTGTTTCACACTCATAAAGACTGCAATTATCCTTAAAATGTATGAAATGTTCATGATGAATTTAATAAGCATGCTCATCTGAGATTAACTGATTAAGGATATAAACTCATAGACATTTACCACCCACTTAACCTCACCAGTTAAGCCGAGAAAATTCCTGCCTAGAGAGCTGCAATGTTATTAACAATTAATTCAAAGTGCAGCTGCTAATAGAGAAAAAGTACTGAGCGACCAGACTAGCCAATAGCCACATGCATGTTCAAGTTCTCCGGCCATTTGCAAACGATAGTAAATAAATCAAGTTTATTGATGGAGGACAATCCATGCATTTGATTTAGCTACTTACACCTTAAGGCATTGTAAGAGCGTATGTTTAAGTGTAAATCTCAGTATTAAAGTTTCAAGATGCAAGTTGTATGCCGGTGCGTGGGCGGTATAAGCGATCGAGCATAGAGCCTCTCAAATAAGCAAAAAACAACACTTTCTATCATCTCCAAAGTAAATGCTTTATCTAGTTCGAAGATCTGACATGATATCTTAACTATTATATCAGACCTTCATGCACTCTGTCCCTCAGCTGCATCCTCGTATCACAGGAGCTTTGCTTTGTGGCATGGGTGCATGCTGGGAGTATTAAATCCTTTGAATTGGGTCACTGGAAGCACATCCAACAGGCAGACGAGGTAAAGCGCAATGATTAGCCTCTAAGCCCAGTCCACAGAGGAGCAATCTGTTTGACGGACTGATCGACAAGAGCAAGAGAGATGTTTCTTGCAATGCTGGCAGGGACACAGTAAAACTGCAGAACACACATGGTAAGGTAAAATGCAACAGAGCAATTAGCCAGTCAGCTGAAGCTGTCATGTATAGTCATTTGTTCTGAGTTCATGAGGTTGGAGAGTACCATTATGGTGTCAGGTATATTGTGACTTTATTGACAGTTGCTTATTGTTACTTTTAAATGGTTACTTTCTTTATTGTGCAGAGGTGTTTTATGCAGAATAAAATCCTTTATTATTATTATTATTATTATAGGGATGTTTTTAAAGGTTTCAGTGATTGTTCCGTGTCGTTCCTGTATGACTTCTTCTGTGTTATACAAAAAAAGTGGTTTTTTTTTTTTTTTTTTTTGCTTTTACAATCAATTTCGGTTCCAGTGTTATTTTACACATTGAGTTGTCTAATGAAAAGCAGCTGACAGACAACAGAGTAATTTTTTTTAGGTGCGTTATTCCTTTGAAATCTAGCATGTCAGATTTGTTAGATTTAGTCTGGCTAGTATTTATTAACTTTTTTAGATCTAGACAGCATTTTCTCATGCCCCTGCACAGCTGAGTGAGTGAGTCTGGGCTAATCCAGCAACATTTGGCGCAGAGAGATGGCAGATGGTATATGGGGTATTTATAGGTTGTAGCCCTGCTCACCTTAAGAGCCAAAATTTGTAGCTGCTATACTGTATAGCACTGTATGATACACAAGAACACATATGTGGCATAAATACCCGGCAGTGATTTCTTGATAATAATATCTTTGTAGAGTGCTGGGCATTTTGCATTTAAACAAAATTTTGAGTTAAAAAAATTAATTTGAAATTTTGTCAGTATTTGAAGAGTTCTGATGCAAAAGCCTCCAAAAGCCATCACGTCAGATGTACTTGGAAGCTTTTGCACCTGAACTCTTCATTTATTCACCTTTATGTATTTCCAAACCTGTATGACTCTCTTTTTTTGTGACGTTATATCTAGATTAAAAGACAAAAAACAAAAAAATGTACATCTCACAATACTGTTTTTCCTCAGCACAGAATTATAAAAATGGTAATTGCTTTTTATTTCATGATTCAGGTTTTTCTTTCTTGTGGAAATGATAACAATTACCTTTTTATTTTTTTAGTAAAAAGAAAGAAACAACAAAAAACTGTAATATATAAATACAGAATTTATAGAAGAAAAGTCAAGGACAAGAGAGTGAATAAATGATAGCAAAATTGTAATTTCAAAAAATCTCTAAATTTCTTCTTATATATACTCATTGATTTTTTTCTTGTTGTTTGACTTGGGTATTGTTTAGAAATATAAATTTTGATCACAGTTACAAAACCCCATCTGCTTAGCTTTTATTTGCACCACAAGAATAGATAATGACATAATACTAAGTCATGCAATTACTTATACCTTTCTTTTTCATCCCACTCTGCCTTTCTCTTTTTTAGTTTGCACATGCAGTAACCAGCACTTATACCCAAGTTTGATTTCCCGGAACGCTTCCATTGGTCTCAGACTCATTGTGAACACTAATGCGCGCATGCAGATGCTTCTCTATCTCCTGCCAGTGTCTTTAATGTGCAACAGAGCGAGGCATATCCGATTCCTACAAAATAAGAGTAATTTCTGAACCAAAATCCTTTTTTCTTCAATAGAATATTGGTATCCATGGGGATATGACAATGGAACTGCCATTTATGGCAGAGTGAAAGCCTGGTTTGACTGATAAAGAGAAAGCAGCTCTTTAGACAGTATATTATGCTGCAAAGCTTCTCACTCAGATTAGAGCAGACTCAGGCTAATGGACTCGGCCTGATGGGCGTCCTGTGGAATCCAATGCAGTGATTCACTTTAAGAGCTGTTCACACGCTTCAAAAACAGCTAGATGCATCTGTCTGTCCATTTCACTGAAAAAAAAAATAGTGTGGAAACAAAGTTTTTACTCAGAAATTGCTAACAGACTTCATAATTCCAAATTCCACAGAATCAGCAAGTAGAAAAATTAATTATTATCATTTTTCAAAATGACCCTTCATGCAGTGTGTAACACAGCTCTGAGTGAATGAAAAAATTCTAAAAAAAAATAAAATGTTTGTAAGTGTTTGTTTTATGGAACGTCACAATTATACTGCATGTCTGATTAATAACAAAAAATAGTTATTTTGTAAAAAAAAAAACGGTTTAAAAGAAAAAGTCAGTGGTTGGTTGTCAAGATTATAATTCCTACTGAAAATAAAAACAAATTTTAGTTTGTTTTAATTCTACTTTATTACACTTTTCTTCTTTACAAACTGCAATTCTGAATCCTGCTTGCTACTTCAGTTACAACTAAATTCAAATGAACGAGTTCACACCCTAATAATAATAACAATAAATTCCCACAGATTTAATGACATCAGCTAAGAAGATACTTTTTGTATCTAAAAAGTGTAGTCACAGCATCTAACTACAAGAAGGCAAACCTGACCAATTGCCCAGAACGAATGTCGGTTTATTGAAATAGCTCCTAAATAACTCCTTAGTCATTAATAAACATTATGCAGCAGAATGATATCAGCAGAAAAGGAAAGTCGTTCAAAACAACAGCAAATTATTACATATTGATTCAAGGCTGCGAATAACTTTTAATTTGTTTGGAATAACATGCACCAATGATTCGCTCACAATAAGCACAGAAAGCAAATAGGGTCATTTGTCTATATGCTGTTGTTTCTGACTTCTGTCTGCATGGCTCTGGAGTGTGTGGTTTGCAAACAGAACCGCCAGCATACTGAGCCCTCGCTTCCATTTACTGTGATTGTTTAAGAGCATATGGCACAGCGCCCGTGTGCTATTCAGCAAACATTACCTTTCGAATCCTAATGTCTGAGTGATATATTCCACATTCACTTCGGTAAAAGCAAGGTCATTCCCAAATCTGGCAGCATCAGCACATTGCTGTGAGCGAGCTTGGGAGAACCTTGAATGAGGGACATGCATTATAATCTCTCCTCGTGCCAAACTTAATCTATAATAGAGTTTGGCTGGAGTTGCGAGACGCTGTAACAGCATTAATAAGCTCGGCGGCTCTCCGGCCCTTTCCGTGAGGGACTTATAGAATAGATAACACAGCACTCCAAGGGAGATTGACATCAATCACATCTCAGAAACAAGTGTGACACCTTAAGAGGGGCGAGAGGGGGGCACCAGCTTGTCAGAGGCCTGAAATCCGCAGACACTAGCATTGATCAAAGGCTCAGTGTCCTCTGCTCATTGATTTGACAGCGCGCAGAGTGTGAGCGAGGGAGGGAGAGAGGCACCAGGGCTTCTCTCAGATGAGAGCTTGACTGCTGTTGGGATTGCTGCACCCTGCCAAGCATGTCGCTGCGCTCTAAGCCCTGAGTGCAAGCCCGGGTGTCATAATGCTGGGTGAAAATATGAAGCAAGCCAGCTTTGAGAGACATTGTTGATTTCACATAGTTGTATTTTTTATTTTCAGAGCAAAGAAAAGAAAAGAAAAAAAGTTTTTCCCAGAACGTTTTTCACAAACAAAGTCATTACTTTTAACAAGCTGGCCAAATTTCAAAACACTGTATTTTGCATTAAAGGAGACATATTAGGAACTTTTTACAAGATGTAATTTAAGACTGTGGTGTCCCCAGAATGTGTCTGTGAAGTTTCAGCTCAAAATGCCTCACAGATCATTCATGATATCATTTTGAAAATGCCTGTTTTGAGTGGAAGCAGAAACAGGCTGATTTTCGGGCCTGTCTTTTTAAAGGCAAATGAGCTGGTACTCCCCACTCCCTTTTTCAGAATATATATATATATATATATATATATATATATATATATATATATATATATATATATATATATATATATATATATATATATATATATATATATATATATATATATATTTTTTTTTTTTTTTTTTTTTTTTGCAAATTTTTTTGCATGTCTAAATGATTATCTTAAAATTATTATAACATCAAAACATTACAAAAAAAAAAAAAAAAAAAAATGTCTTTTTTTAATTATGGATATGTTTCTTACAAACACTCCACTTTTAACTTCACAAGATGTAAATTGATGTGGATTAATTGGGTTTATTGTTTTTGTCAGTTGTTCGGGATCTCATTTTGATGGCACCCATTCACTGCAGATGATCCAAAGTTAAGCAAGTGATGGAATGCAAAGTTTCTTCAAATCTTCTGTGAATTAAACATATTTGGGTAAAATATTAGATATAAAAATATTAGATGCCAATTAAAGTGTATTTTTGTAAGTGCACATACATCAGTTTAAAAAGACTAGCATGGAGAATAGAACGGACATAGTAAATTGTGGCAAAATTAACAGCACTAATGAAATAAACAATCACAACTCTGCTCCGAATACAAAATAATTTGCTACAAAAAACAGCTGTTTTATAATCTGCTCAAGGTTTCTGGCACATATAATATCTGCCATGTCTGCCATCATATGAATAGTAGATGTGTGCAGGTCAGGTTAATCTGTACTTTTTGATGGTAGTTCAGCAGAAACTTCGATAGAAGTATAGTAGTTTCATGAGAGGTGTATTTCAGCATGCCTTGCCTGCTGGTGTGAAATTGAGGTATTGATTACTGAGGTTGAAATTGGTATAAAGCCTGGAAATTGTGTTCTTGCTTGCTTCTGCATAATCTATACACGATTCGATGTGAGTTCTATGTTTGTGGTTCTCTGACACTGATGGATATGGTCTGTGTCTTCACTAAATTATTCATGAGCACGTTAAATTGCACATATAAAAGCTTATTAAAAAAATAAAAATCTGAAACCTCTCTTACTCTCATAGTGCTTCAGTCAGGATGCTAGTGTGCTCAGGAGCAGAAAACTGTTTAGAATGATTGTTTTGGCTCTAAGGCAATAAATAATGCACTGCTATAAACTGCAGCGAAAGCAAGAGAGTGTCTGAGGGCAAAGCACAGATACATTACGATGAGTTGCATTGTGATTTCATAATAGCTTGATGGATGACAAGGCTCATGTCTCTCTCTTTAGAAAAGCCACTTGAGTCCTGTCTAGAAGCAAAACATTTAAATGTGTTTGTGGATCCTGTAATTTGGAATTAGATAAATATCCAGTAAATAAATTATGATCATGTTAAATGTTTAAAGCATGATGGATTTAAATAGGATTTTTCTGAATACACTGTTCATGTGATGTGATAGAATTACACTCAAATAACAATAAATGTGAATAGGGGTTAATGTACAAATGTTATTTTATTGTATTTATTTATTTATTTTTAAGAGTTGTAGGTGCGGTTATTGTGAGAAATAGAACCAAGCATTCAACAACATATTTGGTGATTGCTAAAAAAAATATTGCTTGCCATGTCCTGTATGTCATGCTTAACAATGTATGTTAGCATTTTACAATGTAAAAGTGGATGCTAGAGGATTTGTGAAAAAAAGTATCTTTAGAAAAACATTCATGATTAATTTTTCCTTAGGCTTTTCAATATGAACATTTTTTAATAAATATAATTATTAATTTTCTAACACATTTACGTTGGTCATAAATCCTGAGATTAATTACAGTTACAGTATTTAATTCTGTATTTAATTATTTTTTATTTAACAAATATTTATGTAGATTTGTATACAAATGTAGTTTTTGTTTAGTCTCATTTAATAGCTAAAGGAGTTGTGAATATGTGATTAAAACTGTTGTGAATATTTAAATGCATATTTTAAATATAATTTTTTTTTAAATTTTTTAAAAGTGTGTGGGGGGTTGTAAAAAGTAACATTTTTTATAGAAATGCGAAAATACCATTCTACAAAAATACAATTAATAGTAAACGTTTTTGTCAAATATTCAATGTATTTATTTGTATATTTTGAGTCAATATGAATCAAATGATTTCATCTTGAGGAAGAGGGTCCCTATACACTGTATATTTTTTCAAAATTTCAAGCTATATTTCTACATTTCTATTAAAAACCGATTGTGCAACAAAAAGGGGTATATTTAATGGTATACTTGGAATCAAAATGTTCAAAATCCCCTGTTATAGGCTATAGTACATTACACAATCAACTAAACTTTTCTTTTCGTTCTATTAGGTCTAGAAAGTGTGTGGCGCAGCTGAAGGCCCAAAATGCCCGAGCAGAGCAACGACTACCGCGTGGTGGTGTTTGGAGCAGGCGGGGTGGGCAAGAGCTCCCTGGTGCTCCGTTTTGTGAAAGGCACTTTCCGGGACACCTATATCCCGACGGTGGAGGACACGTACCGGCAGGTGATCAGCTGCGACAAGAGCGTCTGCACCCTTCAGATCACAGACACAACCGGCAGCCACCAGTTTCCTGCCATGCAGCGTCTGTCCATCTCCAAGGGTCACGCATTCATCTTGGTCTACTCCATCACGAGTAAGCAATCCCTGGAAGAATTAAAGCCCATATACCAACAGATTCTCGCTATCAAAGGCAATGTAGAGAACATCCCCATCATGCTCGTGGGAAACAAGAGTGATGAGACTCAACGGGAAGTGAAGACCGAAGATGGAGAGGCCCAGTCCAAGATCTGGAAGTGTGCTTTCATGGAGACCTCGGCTAAGACTAACCACAACGTCACCGAGCTCTTCCAGGAGCTTCTCAACTTGGAGAAGAAGAGGAACATGAGTTTGAACATCGATGGCAAGCGTTCTGGGAAGCAAAGCAGGGCTGACAAGCTAAAGGGGAAATGCAGCGTCATGTAGAGCGCTTGTTAGAGACACAGTGAGATAAAGCTGAGAGATAGAGTGATAACATAACAAAGGAAAGGAGCTGAGGAGGGGAAAATGAATGGAAATGGTGTTATTTGACATTTCATGCTTATTTCCGATAACAAGGATTTTACTCTGACATCTCAAATTTCATCTTTCACCATCAGTCTTTGGCCTTAACAAGCACTGGTCTGATCCTATTGCCTTGTCTGTTTCTATTACATTCAGAAACATTCAGACAGCATTGTTATCGCATGCTAAATAGCCCTTTTTGAGTTCATGATGCAGATATTTTTTATTAAATGGTTGCTCCTGCATAGCTAAAGCAGAGTCAGGCTTTATATCAGCTGTGATATCCAAACATAAGACTAATGACATTTAAACTTTTGTTTTGTATATTTATTCAAATGTTGAGCAAGTAGCGTCAGTATAAGATTATATAACAATATAGTCAAACCACCCTTTAATATTTTATTACAGGTTGTATAGAATCAACTTTTTATCTGTTCTCATAACCTTTGGATGATTAGTTCTGCATGTCATTACATCTTAAAAAATACCAATCAATATTTAGGACAATGATTTTTTGTTAAACATTAACAGCACACGTAATGCTTTGTAAAATTATTTCCATGCAGTGACATCAAGGCAGATCAAAAATCTGAAAGCATATAGATACTTCATATTTCATGCAGATGCGCACATGTTTATGTAAAGCAGCAAGCACTCCTCGTCATCTCTGCTTTGCAGTTGCTCAAAATTGAGACACTTCTGGCATCCCCAGTAATTTGGAGTGAGCCAGAATCTCCATCTTCTTTTTGTTATGTTTATGTTATATTTTATAACTGTTTAAATGAGACAATAACAAATGTCTTCAATCAGGAAATGAATGCATTTTGCAGGAGGTGTACTTTGGCAGCAAAACCAAATTGAGGAAGCAAGTCTTCTACCATATTTATAGAGGCTATATAATACGGCCACCTAAAGTGATTAGAGTTTTAGGATGAAACCCCCCATCCATATTTTGGCTTGAAACTATTCAGTTTTTGTGTTCTCAGTGACCCTTATAGGAAGGTAAGAGAATGCAATCGCACCGCAAATCAGCCTTTAACAAAAGAAATGCTTCAAAAGGGCCTTGATTGTATAGCATTACATTTTTATTTAACCAGCTGATTGCCTTTGTACAATGACATGAGAAAGAGCCCCTTTAATATGTTTTTAGGTTGTACTTTACACATCTGATGTTATTTATCCATGCTGTGCTGGTTTCCTAGGTTTTGAACAGGGTACACCAGAAATGAGTATAAAAGAAAGCTTTATACAACATTTCAGAAAACTATAATACAGAAAAGACCAAATTCACATAGTTTACTTTGTTAGACTTTAAGCAAGAAATGAAGCAGTTATGGTGACATATTATAATCATATAGTAAAAAGCTAGGTATATTAAACACTCATATGGATGATAACATTTTACATGAGTAAAACCATACATTTTATTTTGGCGCAGGTAGAAAAATAGCATTATAAATGAGTAGAAGAATATAATACCCCACCCCCTGTATACAGTGACTATAATATATACTAATGATATACTGTGACAAGCATTGCAATAGTTTATCAGCTGTCAGTTAATATTATGATGATTAATATTTTAATATTAGTTCCCTGGATGCCTCACCAACACATTCATCCCCTTAAAATGGTGCTATAATTTACCACCTCTCTACTGGTGACAGCGGTTTTGCTCTGCGTAGTTTATGCAGTCATATCATGATAAAAAGTCCCCCCTTTTATCACTCTGCAGAGTTTGCTGATTTATGACTTCGTAATTTACTAAATTCAGAACAACGCCTAGTCCATCTATCGCGACTCTATTGGAATCCGTTATACCTGAATCTACGTATCCAATCTCTATAAAGCCCACTCAGCTGGCGTATGAGTCACGCTGCTGATACCATCAGAGCCACTGCAAGCTGCACGAGAGGAAAACTGCAGAGCGCCTTGCATTTTACATGCATGGGAAGTCTGCGCTCTCTGTAGAGTGTCAGCTACCTGCCGTCCTTTCGCTTGACTTGCCTCCGCAATGCCAGTGTCCACCAGTTCTGCTTATAACATCATTTTCTGAACCCATGTCATGCACATTTGATTGTATATATTTGTAAATTGTATGTAAAGAATACGACACTGCACTGACTCTTGTCGGATGAACATGGACATAATTCCTTTGAAAGCTCTTCATGTGCTTGGTTGGAATCCCAGGGGACTTTTGTGTATACATCTGGATTATCTTCATGCATTTTTTTCAGCTGGTATCTTAAATCTGGTTTACACAGTGAGCACTTTAAATGCCTATGGGTAATGGAATGTACTGTGAAACATATGTAAATGACGACCTCCATTTCATAAATCAAACTGCGCATGGTCCCACTTGATGTTTAGCCAGCATGAGGGCAAGCAACAAAACTGTGAAGTGACTTTTCAACTCTGCATTTTATTATTTTCTTTTTTGTACAATATTTTACAAAAGTTTTTTCTTTTTTTATTATTATAGCTATTAGCTACTACTGTGTATGATATGTCCTTTAGCAATAGTCTTCCTAAGACATGGTATGCTGTGCCCACGCATCCCAAATGAAGGAGAATACGTACTAAATATATATATATATATATATATATATATATATATATATATATATATATATATATATATATATACCTGCAAATATTCTCTAATAAATCTGCAAATCGATTTTCATAATAAAATGATTGAAAGCAAAAACTCTTGTCTGTTTTCCCCCTTGAAACATCTGATTGTAGCCCCCATGTGCTAAACCTGGTTTCCATGGCAACATAATGAGGAACGCTACACTTTCGGCTGACCCAGGTGTGGACTCTCCAATACACAAATGATGGAATTTACAAAGCAATAATGCATAAAAGCACATTCAGTAAAGCATCAACTGTGCTGCGTGCAGGGGTTTATGGGACAAAGCAGACTGAGTGGTCAGTGTAAAGCTATCTGAAAGAGAACTACATTTGTAATAAGTGCTGCAGAAGAGCTTGAAAACCATGCTAAGGCAAAGGATGGCTACTTTAAATAATCCAAAATGAAGCATTCTTTTTTTCAACTGATAATTTTATCTAGGTTCCAAATGTACATTGCTTACAACGATATATTACAAATACATAATGAGTATAGGAGAAACACAGTGCATATAGAAATAATAACTTAACGCACAAATATAAAGATTAGATATAAAGATCTTTCAAATAATAATTAAATTAAATTAATAGTATTACAATTATTTTAAATTATATTTTATATATATATATATTTTAATTATATTTCTTATTTATATTGGTTATATATTTATATTATAATATAGTAGTTTAAAATCATTTTAATTTGATATGTGCAGTGCTTACAATGATATGCAAGACAATATTACAATTATATTTATATGCATAAATACATGATTATATGAAAAATACAATACGTATAATAAATAGTAACATAGATTCAATGATTAGAATTTCTAGATTTTAAACTAAAACTTAAACTACTATAAAGACATATATAATTTATTTTTATTTATTTATATTCATTTACAAATGCCCAGTGCTTACAATGATATATAAACGAAAAACACAATGATGAGAAATACAAAAAATGAATTAAATAAATAAATGCACACAATCCAAAAATATATATTGTTTAAAGGTGTCAAAGAATGCAGCAATGATACAGTATTTTAAATTGTTCTCTGTTTTTAACAATCAAATGGATATTGTGAAGGGGAAAAAACTAAAGAATTATACCGTATGGGAACAAACTCTTTTAACCCAGTCCTGTATACTGAATTACCAATTTTTTTCCTGCTTAAAGATTTGAATTATCTAATGCCTTTGTATCTCTTTTAGGCAAGGAGGAAGCTGAAAGATATTTATATAGCTTTATAGTAGGTTGGATCAGGAGCTCCACTATAATGTTTTTAGAATCAAACCAGCAGCATAGAGCAAAACATGGCTGCTGGGGAACCTTCATGAATCAACTCTCCTGTGACTACGATCCACTGCTTCATTCTCTTTTCTGTCCCTCTCTCTCTCTCTCTGTCTCTCTCTCTCTCTCTCTCTCTCTCTCTCTCTCGTTTTCTTTTCTCTCTTTGCCCCCCGCCTCCCAACAACTGCACCACTTCATTCCTTTCTCAGCAGTATTGCAGTTTCCATGCAGACTCTTAGACGGACCGCTGCTATCTGAGAGAGAGGAGAGCAGAGAGAACTGTGATTTCAAAGCATGAGAAAATGATACAGAAAATACTCTGCCATCAGCGAAATTTCATGTTCCAGAGGACGTAACGCTAATGCAGTAAAAGTATTTTCCATTCCCATTTACTATAAATACATCACACTGTAAAAATACGGCAACTGCGCCGTGCCAAGTCAAATGTTAGCGCAAATCATTTGGGACCTTTGCGAATCCAAAGGCACAATGAGAATCCTGGGGCTCCCGAGGGAGGCTGTGAAGTGAAGCAGAAAGAAGAGACAAATTGCCCGCATAGTCCTTGCATAAAACAGCAGAGCGTCTCAAAGCAAACAAATAAAGGTAAACGTCTTTAACATTTACAAGCACGAAAACTTACATGGGTCAGTTTATATGTATTTCATATTTTAAAAAAGACAAAATGTTTACATTTTAGATGGCTCGGAAAACAGTCAAACTACTTTTTGCTCATCTGTGAATGGAAATCAAACTCCCACTGGATACTCTTTTAATATACTGCTTAGAAAGATATTATGTTATGCTGATGATACACTGGGCGACTTTAGGAAATGTTACCCATTCTCATTCGAAATGTGCTCAAAAAAGTGGCCCGGCAAAATTGCTCAGAAAGTTGCACTGTGTATCATCAGCCTCAGATTAACAGTCCATTAGACCCTTAGTTGCCTCACTAAATAATAACTATGCCTTTTTAACTGCCACAGGGTACAGTCTACTCTTAAACTGTCCTGCAATTTCAAAGCTTTGAAAGGCCTTTTTCAGATGAGAACCGGAGGGCTTTATGATTAAGGCTGGCTCACTCTGATCTGGTGCCAAGTGCCAAATTTGCCTGGAGGTGCAGATCCGCCTACAGCATTTAACACATACCTAGGGCTTATTTAAAGAAGAAGAATATATCCCACCGAAGCCTGTATTTGCAGTTGTGTATGCAACAATAATACCAATAAAAATAGCACAGTGGAAGTACATTGAAAATAGAAATTATAAAAGATAATCCACTTAAAATTAACATTTTTATATTATTAATTCATTTATTATATATGTTATGGCTTTCTTCTGTAAAAAAAGAGAAATATTGGAACAGAAGTCAAATGTTGGTGGTTACCAACATTTTGTAAAAATATGTTCTTTTTTTTTTTTAATTATGCTGAAAAAGGTCATATTTCTTTATTGAGTTTATATTAGCTATATATATATATATATTAAATTTCATTATATTCTTTAATTATGTTGTTACTAGCACTAAATTTCTCATTTCTAGTAAGCAATCCAATAATATAATCTTCAATCATTTTTACCATTACCTACAATGATAGTTTACTAATTACTACTTATTCCAACAACAATTGGGATAGATACTAATATCAAATAAAATGTACAAGTAAAGCTGAAATACATAACTTTAAAACATACTAGCAGTACTAGAGTTTAATGAATTAATACCGCCTTAGCTAACAGCTAAGCTTTTCGAAAAGCTTAAAAAGGGGCTAAATGGATGCTACAGTGCTGGAATAAAATGGGCTATTGTTAAGCTAGTATCCAATCAATTGCCAGGCCTACTAATGAAAATGATAAAAGATTGGTTACTAGTATTTGCTAATACAAATAGTAAAAATAAATCAAAGTAAAGATTAAACGTTTCAAAACTGGAAATAGCAGGCAGAACATACAAAATAGAGTCTGCTTTAAACCGCAAAAATAAAAATTGTGAAAAAAATAAATAAATAAAATGAATGAAATATATTTGTTTCTGTTGTAGCCCTTCTTCCAAAGCTCCGTGTTTGCAGATGTGTGGTCGATGCGAGCAGACACTGTGCACCAGCGCCCTCTTGGGCCAGCAGGCGTTACTGCACACTGCGGTGCAAGACAGGCTAGGGTTCGGTGCGCCCAAATGTGTTGCTTATGAAGACTGGGTCGATGAACCGCTGCGTGAAGTGCGCTTCTTAGACCGCTCGACAGCTCAGAACCCCCAAAATCCCATCGAGCTGCGAAACTGCTCGCCGACAGACGCAACCAAACCCGTTGGCACCCGACGAGGGTGGAGAGGGCAGAGCTGGCGAAACTGATTGGTTTTCGATTTTAACGAAGAGCCGCCTTATTTGACTCAGAACAGACTCAGCTTTTTCCCAGGAGAGAAAAGCAAGTTTGTGTGCGAGAACGCTGTCACCAGTGGTGGGGGGACTGACTGGGTGGACACTGGTGCACGGAGGGGGTGGTGTTTGTTTGGTAGGGGGGGTAACGATCTGCGCGAACCTGGCCCTTTAAATTACCTCCACAATCACTGTAGACGAGGTGAGTATACAACACGCTCTTATTTTCCTTCTTCCTTCTGGTTTGTAACCGAGCATCCGTTCGCTTTGCTGAAACGCCTGTGTTTTTCAATGCGTTCGCGTTGGGCGCTCCACTCCACCGGTGTCACGAATCCAAAAACCGCTTGGATTTTCCGAGCCTTGTCCGGTGGGTTGGGGAGTGGGCTTCTTATCAGTAACATTTAGTGCATTGTGCATTTTATACGTCTGCTTTTGGGAGAGAAAAATATCCGAGGCCGAGACTGGCATTTGTGTGTTTGCGTGAACCAAGCATTGCTTTCTGGCTCAAACTAAAGCTTAACAGGCGAGCAGCAGCAGCAGCTTTCCTGCGCCTCCTGTCAACACCTTTACGCCTTATATTTGATCTTATTCTGTGGCTGATATTTAAAGCGCCTGGTCGGTGTCAGCTTGTACACTGTATACATCGTTTGATGGGGTCTTCAGAGCTATATGCAGGGAGGCGTACATAGAGTACCGTTTGTCAAAATGCCCGCATTGTCTTTCCATCAGTGTGAGCTAGGCCTACCAGCAGCAACAGAGTTTTGGAGCAAAATGCTGTGCGTTATGGCAGATATGCAACTGACTGCACTTCTGCATCGTTTTGAGCTGATTTATTGCGACGATGTCATGATAAAATATTGTCTGAATGCAGTAATAAGCTCTGGCCTCAAAAACCGCCAAGCAGCACCAATATCATCTTCACAGGCCTGGAGTTTACTTATAGGCTTGTGCATAATTTACAGTACGTTTCCTTTCTACGGGAAAGGAATGTTTCTTTTGACCGTTGATCTTGGTTCATAGTGGCTACAGAGTATCTAGTGAACAACCCACTGGGACAAAGGAACAGAAAATGAATATAAACTCTATATGTTTAGATGAACTTTGAGAAGAAACAGACCCAACTGGGGAGCCCATCCTTCTTTCGGCAAGACTTTATGTCTAAAATCATTTAGTTACTTAGCACGGGTATTGCTAGTAATGTTTAGTCACATTTAGATAGTGACAATGTAATGAAGAATTTATAGTGTCTGAAGTATGTTCTTTAAATGACTTGGGAGATAAAGACAGGTTTGTGAAGCATCTGTAAAAAAAAAAAAAAAAAAAAAAAAAAAAAAAATCAAATATCAAAAACATTTAATTATATATTATGGTATTTTTGTAGTATATTTTATTTATATTATTTACATTTATTTGATTTATATTTAATATTTTTTTAATTATAGTATTAAATATGTTGGTTTTGTTTAGAATTTGTAGTTTCACAGAACAACGTTCGTTGTTACTTAAAAAAAAAAAAAAGCATCTTTTTACACTCAGCACTTCTCGATTGGTCTGTTGAGGTATAATGTGTGTTTTGTTATGCTTGCTAAGAATATTTAACCAGGTTCCTCTTGAACAGAAAGAGCAAGCAGATTCAGCAATTGAAGTATTTGATCTGCTCTGGCCGATGGAACGCACTGCATTCGGAGAGCTGATGGATTGCTTCTGTTTACCTATTTTAGAAAGTGACCTCATGGTGAGCCATTATCATGGTTTTGGCAACATTACCATACTCAGCCACAGAACTCACAGTGTGCTAGTACACAGCTCTCTGGGCCTGGTTAGGTTTACTACAGCAGTCCGTCCTGCCATGTCCTATTGATGTACATAATGCTGTGTACTGTATACTCACCTGACATTTGCTATTACTCGTCTGTTATGTGTCACATTGTCTAGTACAAGCACCAACTTCCCCTCCTCCTCCCTCGTATATGCAAAACAACAATATAAAAGCTTGTGTCCATATTGGTCACATTGTCCATGTTTTTATTTTGTTTTGTGAAAGACTACTTTGCATGTGTAATGTAGTAGTGTGTGTGTGTGTGTGTGTGTGTGTGTGTATAGATATGGATAAAGAGAGATAATTTAGCAATTTTATCGCATATATATATGACTTTATATGTTGTTGAACTATCAGTTATACAAAGTATTTAAAATCAATTATCTCAAGCTAATCAGAAGGCTTGAGGCGACCTATATTTTCCCATGCGAATGCTTCCAGGGACATGAATATAATTACATCTGGACCTGCTCCTGCGCACTAATTACAGAACCGACTCACTCACCTCGCTCATTCCATAGGAACCTTATTAATTAAAAAATAAAACAACAGATTAAAAAAAAAAAATAAAACTACATCCATTTTCTGTATACAGTAACAGATGGTTGGCGAAATGCAGAAGGTGGCCACTTTGTTTTGCTTGGCTAGGATCATACTCGGAGCTCCACTGAATGAGATGAGATTAATTATTCATAGGTTTTGATTTTGCCGCCTCACATCTCTCTCATTCTACTCTGGTTTGCCTGGTTGGAAATGTTTGTTTTGACAACATGAATAATGGTTATAGCTGTAATACACACCATCTCGTGTACAACTTAGAAAACGTATGAAAAAAGTGCTGCCAGTTATAATTAGACTATAAATACGTTGGGCTGTTTTATTTTTAATGCAGTGTTGCATACTTACAGGGTTGATATGTTGTGAAATGTGTAACTGTTATTAATACTAAAGTCTATTACGCTGGTATATTTTTTTGGTTATCATAACGCCATGGTGGTGTAATAAATCAATACTATGAAATGGTAGTATTAGTTGCAAAGGGCAAGAGTAAAGGTCTTCAGTGACCCGAGTGAAAACGGGTTGGAATTTACAGTATGTGTACACTTGCTTGGTTAAAGCCTGTCTGAGCATATTTTCATGTCATGATTAGAGAGGGATAACAACAAAACCTCACAGATGGTGGTAGGGCAGATTAATTTTGAGACTAAAAGTAGATTAAGATTGCAATAACGCTAATTCTGACCTAATCTGTATTATATGAATTATGTTAGTGGCCTTGCATCAGTACACTGCCCCCTGGTGATCAAATTGATTGCGCCCCCCCACCCTCACCCCCTCCATATATGACTTATGATATTTTATATGACGTTGTTGTTGTTGTTTTTTTTTCTTTATCAGAGCATTAAACAATGTTTTGATTATGAACTTTTTTTTGGTTGATTATTATTATGTCACTTTTATACTAAAATACATGAAATATAGCTGTTATAGCAATACCTACTTTTCTTCAGAGATAAAAAGTAGTTTTATTATGCAGAATTCACTCAAACTGGTAAATAACACTGCTTGAATGTTTGCTTGTTCTGATAGATGATATGTGCCTTGTGTTTGTGTGTTCTAGACAAGCGAAGCTGCCTGTGGGTCCCTGAGCCAGCTTTAGTCTCCAGCCTCTCCATCATCCAGGTAGGGCAAAGTCCAAATACAAGTTATAGGGAAATTAATATGAAAGCAGATGGTTTTTTTAAATATTTTTAATCAAGTTGGTAGGGAATTGTGCATTCGGGCCCACGGGTTACCTGATGCAGCATGACCACTTCTGACCACATGAGGGTGTCGGTGTAACAATATTTGCCTGATTCACGCATATACTTTCTGTGGCCTGCAATGTGCTGTATCCATAGCAACCATCCAAGTCCACAGTTCAGTTTTGTTAATAGAGACAGATGAGGCCTCCTTGTGGTTCATTGCTGATAGATATGCAATTGATGTGTACTTGCTTGTAAATTGCGTACTGCTTGTAATTGACATGCTGTTTGCACATTTGATAAAAGATAGGGATTTGGATTCTGTTTGTTTTGTTTAGAAATCCACAACAAAAGAAGAGAGAGAGGGGGAAAAAAATAACTTTTAGTTAACGGCAGTCCTATATTGTCTAAAGAAAAAAGACCTAATATACATGTTTTGCTATATGGAATATTTAAAATGAATTTGAAATAAAAAATACACAGTTTTCTGTATTCATATAGGGGAGTCTAAGAGTGTGAGACCTGATTGTGATTCAAAATCTAATTTAAACAAGAAAACAGGGCATACCAAATACTTAAAATTGATTGAAATGTTCAATTTAGCTCATCCCTCATATTGTTATGCCTAAAGAATAAAATATATAATATAGGCCTTTATGAATTTGACTTAATATCTTGGAAGTTGAAGTCAAAGATAACAACCATTTGATTTTTGTCGTTTGCTACTATTTTATAAATAGTACATCTAAAAGTACAGTAGTCATAAATAAGTGCCATACATATGATATACCACATAGTGGCAGTGTAGGACTTCACCGCAGAGGTTCTGCTGTTGCTTTCCACTGTGATTCTGTCTCTAGTTACATTTTGCTCAGTCTAGACGGGACGAAACCCCTGACCAGATTCCTGCCGCCTTGCGTCAGCTGACTGACTCACAGACTGTGGGGGGAAAGTATGGGGTCCTGTTTGGAAAAACATGCTTCAGGGAAAACACCTTCCGATACCTCAGTCTGAATTTTGTCTGGTTTTATCTAGAGATATTTTTTGAGGCAGACGGGAAATATACATTCGGGACTGTGGTCATTTCTGTTTTTGCCATACGCTGACTAGCAGCCCGTCAGTGAGGATAGACAGTCGTGCATAGACTTTCAGACTAAACACCAAGCTGTTGGACAATTCCATATTCAACATATTACATATGTGACATCATTTGCTCAAATAGCCTAACCCGTGCAGAAAATTTAAAGTTTAGCATATTAAATGCTAAAAATATGAAAAAGGCAGAGCCGAAAATAGCTACAGAGCGTGGTAGATTTTGTGATGTTTTGCAAGCTAAAGAAGGTTGTTATTCAACAGATGGATGTGTGGTCTGCAGTTCAATACCCCACACTTAAGTCCTTTACTCTGTCTGTGTTGTGAAAGAGCTGAACATGTTATGAAAGGCTTGGCAAGATAGAAGCTTCAAAAGCGCCTGGGTCATGATGACTATGCTATTTGTGTAGTGAGCTTTTAAAAATATGAGTCAGCAGCTCAGCTTTTTTTTTTCCAGTTTGCAGCAGAATGGATGAAACATTTAGACTAACTGACATTTACATCATTTCATATTCCTCAGGTAGATGACAGGGGCCGGTAGTTGTTGCATAAACATCTGCCCTTCTTCACAGAGACCGTAGATCTCTCGGGATTGCACTTGTCTTGTAACAGCTTATATCACTTCCCCGAAGGTCCACATGACAGGATTATGTAGCGGCTTTTATAGCATGCTATATAATATGCTTGCATCTAAGACGAGATGCAAGCGCAAACTGCAGCTTATCCAAAAATAATGATTCATGTGTGTGATTTGGACTCGGTGGCATTAAAAAAAAACGTTGTTATTTTTTCCACTGCCTCTTCATGAGCTCCTCAGCATTCAGAAATCCCTATTCAGCTCGACTGTTGGCCGCATTCCTGCCGCTCTTTGCTCGCTTTCGTTTTTGTCGTTGAAAGAAGAATGTCACGTGGGAGAAAGTGAGTAACGGTTGCTGATGCACTCCCTCCTTCTGCCTCTCCCTGTGCTGTGCTCACTTACTCCCCAGCATATAGATCAGTCTCCCACTCTCACCTACATGTGCGGAGGGTGTGTGTGTGTGTGTGTGTGTGTGTGTGTGTGTGTGTGTGTGTGTGTGTGTGTGCGCGAGCGCGAGCGCGGCCCACTCTTGCTCATGCTTCACAGCTGGGGGTGCAGTGCATTTTGCATTGACCAATTGCGCACTGCCGCCTCCACCACTCCTCCTCCTTTAACTTAATATCTTTTTTATAATGCTGTTTTAGTAGGCTATACTGACATTTGCGCAGATCTGAAAGTTGCATTAGCAATATTCCGGTTTAAATACGGTCACTGTAAAATATATTATTACGTTTGCGCTTACATTACATTCTGTGCATTTACCTTTATCTACAGTAGAGGAACATAAACAATTAGTTACAGAGGCAATAACATTTACAGTAGAATACTTTTTAGAAAATAATAATATATTCATGAATAACAAATATTCAAATTATTATATTATTGCATTTATTATTATTAATGTTTTGTTTTTTTGGTTTTTTTTAAGAAAACATTTATTGCTGGAAAATTTCCCACCAGGATATATAAAACAAAACAAACACACACACACAACACACACACACACACACACACACACAGTGTATAATAAGCAGTATTCTTGTATCCTGATAAAGTGTTGCATCAAATATTTTTAGAATATAATTCAATATTTGTCACTTGCCCTGAATGTTTCATCCATATCTGTGCTAGACGGATAGTTAGACGCATGTTTTGAATGGCTGTAAGTTCCAGTGAGCTACTGAAGCGCTGCAGGAATGCTGTTTATTTGTAACGTTCCTCTTAGTGGAATTTTAATGATTCTTCCTAGGAAAACTAAAGCTTATCCAGTTTTTATTTGTTTGTTTTTGTTTGATATGAATTGCACACCGAATTATAAAAGTTGATTACATCTGGGAACACAACAAACACTTAATTCTGTTATTCTTTCCATGTTCTGGCTGATCTGATCTGATCTGAACATAATCAGCGTTCTCAGCGTCCTGTCTGTTGTTCTAGCAGTAAGCTACTGTCTGTCCTGCTTTCTAAACCTTTTGCATGTTAATCTACTTTAGCATCAATCTCAAAGTTCATAAGCATTCTCCCACCTTTCCTCGTAAACCAACTGTGTAATGTTTAAGTCAGCTGATATCCAAAAATAGGAACACAGGCTGTTTGATAGCGCTTCAGCGTTCGTGCATTGTGGCTGCGTGTTCCGAGCATACAGTATGTTTGGAATTGCATACAGCTCGTTCAGCAGAATATTTACTGTCTATGGTATGCAAAGTTTGCATAAAATGCCTAGATGACAAAATGTGCAGGAACCCGAGCACACAGTGTGGATTACCGTATCCTCAGTGCCGTGTTCTCAACATAGCATTCTATTGCTAGAGTGGCAAATGAACTGAAAGTGATATCAGCTGTTATTCATTTATTAATTGATGTTTTTTTTAATTATTATTGGACCATGCTTTGATTAGATCAGTTGTGTGAAAAAAGGGTGTAATTTCATTTTTAATAAATAGAAAAACAAATAAACTTTTATTTGGTTATAAGTTAACATTTATATAAAATGAGTATAATGTGTTACTGTATTACGTAAAATAAGAATGCATGTTAAATATTATATATTTCTGCATGTTATGCATGTTCAAGCATTTTTTGCATTTGATGTGTTTAGAATAATGCAGATGTAGTGCTGAGGCTAGTCATGGAGTGGGAAGATACGTGTCGACTAACCAATGACCGCTGGCACCTGAGACTCAACTTTGACCCAAGTCTGACACAAGTTGACCCTTCCCATGACTAGACGGGGGATCCTGGCTGCTCTTTCCCCTCCCAGAGAGCAATCACGGGAACGGGGTGCTGCAGCTGACACCTGGCTGTTTTGCCACCAACACACAAAACACTTTTCAGTCCCACAGCCAAACACTTGAAACAACAATCACTAAGGTCTGCCTCTCTTATAAGAAACAACTAATTATACTGCTGTTCTTTTCAAAACCCTTAAAGGCTTGGCAGATATTCAGATAATAGTCTTGGCGTGGACTAGGCTGTCTGCTAGTGTTGGTGATAAATACGGTTTTCCACTTGTACTTAAGCAAGTAGGTTAAGCTCCCGGAGCACTGACCTAATTTTAGGGCCTTTCCACACTCTCTAAACATCCTCAGCATTGGGAAGATTTAAGAGAAGAGGTGTGGCTTCCCAACACTGAGTCCTGTCCTGCAAACCAAGGCCAAAGGTTTAGTGTTCATGCATAACTGCTCAGGGAAAACCAGTTTTAATGGGTTTCGGTTTGACCCAAACCTGCATGATAATGCTATTTTTTTTCTCCTTGATGTTGTGTTCTTGATTATAGAATTTGCATTTTAATTTATTTGAATAATTATACAGTGTGCATGCATTTTTTTTAAATAAAATATTTTTTTATAATTTAAAAGTACTCCATTTTATTTTTCATTTATTATTTACATTTTTTAAATAATGCATATTTGTTAGGATGGGATTCTTTATGTATTTCCGAACTATTTCATTGTTGACTTTTTAAAAATCACCAACTTATTATGATCATTTTGTATTAGTGCCGTATTGTATTTGTGTGTAGTTAGTGATCAATGCAAAATGTAACCATTATGGAAGAAATGGTTGGTGCTTTTAAAGAAAACAACAGAATTTTTGGCACTTCCACCAGGCCTTTACGGGTAGCCCTGCAATAGAGGAAAAAGCTCAAAGTTGGTTTCTCATTTGTTTACATTCTTAAGGTCAAGGAAGTATGTTGCATGCAAAAAGTGTGTTGATATTTTTTTTTTCTTAATTTATTGAGTTTTTCATTAACCATTTACAGGAAGAGTGTTCCTGACTGCCTCCATTTCACTGCAACAACAAAAAACACTTCGCACTAAGTCACCTGTCCCGATAGCATATCTAATTGGATCATCCTAGCCGCCTTTCCATGTAAACAGGCCTGCTTGCTCTATTGTGGTAAAGAAGTCAGTTACACTGAGGGTGGCTTGTTTGGGAAAGCAAGAGTAAGGTTTGACACCTGTGCAGCTGATATCTGCAGCAGCTCTTCTCAGCAGGAGTCCAGCAGGGTCCGGGTCAGGAAAGCTCTGCCATGCATGTGAACCGCCTGCTTTACGCAGTTTCACGACAGAGGTGTGAAGCGCCCTGCCGTATATCTCTCGAAATCCCTGCTGTTTTAGGTGAAGGCAGACGCAGAGAGCGACCGCAGACCGGCTCTAAACATTCAGTCTTGTTCTCTCTCCTTCTTGATCACCATTTATAAAACTGAAGGGTCACTTTAATAAAGCTACCTCCACTCCTGCCATAGTAATTATCAAGATTTGTCTCCATTACAAGTCATGTGCAATTGATTCCACGTGCTTCAGTTAGAAACGTCTCTCTCCCGTACAATAATGACTTGTTCTACCTAAGAGAAGGCATTTTAATCTTTGCGTGAATTATACTTGACTGCATGACAGATAAATGAATCAGTTACCCTTGAATGGGAACTGTGCCATTTATTGGGCTGTGCGGATGGATATTTCGCAAAAACAATGAACTCAATGCTAATGCAATTAAAAAGTCGAAGTGAAGAAACATAATTATTTTAATAGATTTGCATTGATATTTTGTTGGAGATTTGCTTAACTGGAGTTGCCATAGCGTTTAAAAGACACCATTAAACAATTATTATTTAAAAAATATTCTTTATGTTGATTCTATTAATTCTGGCATTTTTCATTTGTAGAAATTTTAGTGTTAGTTTAGCGTTATATACCATATCTCCTGGAACAAATGGAATATGTTTATTTTGGACCCAGTGCTCCTTTTTTTCCTGGTGCATTTTTCTTTTTCATTAAGAAAATACAGAATATACTATTATATTAATTATTAATCATTTTAAAATTAGCTTTCATTTTTATAGCTTGTTTTCATTTTTAATTTTAGTTTACAATGTAGTCATTTTCTATGTGCTATGTTGTCATTTTTATAATTAATTTATAATCATTTTTTTATTTTCCTATTTAACCAAATTTTATTTTAGTTTTAATCTGTTGGGCTGTACTGGCATTGGATTGGCCTTGACCGTCCGTAAATTATTTAATATTCAAATGGCTTACATAATAATCCTAGGTGCTTAAATCCCCAGTGCATGTTGACATTAGGAGAACACTTTCCATCAGTGGCTTCATTGCAGCTTTTCATTGCTCGAGTGGGTCAAAATGCAATAAAGTTTGTTTGTTTGTTCTCTCATGACCATGTCGTAGTCATTGAAAGAGCTCTGTATTTATATTTGAAGAAGGAATGCAGAACATTAGGTGAACTGCCTGCTGAACCATGTTTATGTCTCTTGTTTGTGTATATAGAGCTTGGAGGAGATGCGTATAATGTGCGTCATGGGGTGCAGATTTTAGTAAAGCAGCGAAACGGTCAGCGGAGGAGGGTTTCAGCAGAACTTTGGCACTTGTCAGATGTCACAGGTTGCACAGAGGTCATCTAGTGCGCTGTTTGGAGAGAGAGGGAGACGAGCTCTGTAAAGCTGCACAACAGCACTTTGTCACTTCCTGCAGCTAGAATATCATATTTAGAAGAAATGGGAAGGGTTTCTGAGTAAGACTGCAAAACTCTGGTTCAAAGATCACTGGGCTTTTCTTGCAGCCTTGAACAGCCTTTGGATAGTCATTTGCACGTCATTTGCATGTTCTGCAACACTTTTACCTTATCTGTTCCATATCAGTTATTTATCAGTTATTTATACATGTTTTTTTTTATTTAGCAGTAGATATTAGACATACATTTCTCAATACTAACATAGTTTTATTATAATTATAAATATATTTAAATTAAAATAATGCAAATTCTTTATGATGGAATGCTTTATATATTCATAAATCATTTCAGTCAGTTATTATTAAAACACTATCAAATTATCATTATCAGTATTGAACACTAATGCTAAATATTTACAGAAAAAAAAATCTTTCTAAATTAAAAAAAGGAATAGTTCACTCAAAAATGAAAATTATGATTAGTTTCTTTGTTCATACCAAACACAAAGAAGGATCTTTTGAAGAAAGTATGTAATCATGCTGTTTTGGGTCACCATTGAGTTCGCCAAAAAAAAAAAAAAAATGAGGAGGAGTAAATGTAACAAAGTTTTCATCAAATGATTTGTGCACATGAATAATTTTTTTATAAATATTTTTTACATAAAAATTCCTTTGCAATGACAATTTAGCATTTTTGGGTGAACTATTCCTTTAAGCTAGAAGTGGACAGTGCTGTCTTATTATCAGGGAGCAAAAGAGGGAAGACACTTAGTAGACACTGCTCTTGCGTCACTGGCTGCCTTGAGAAGACATGTCCCGCGTCATCTCAAATATCTCCCAACCTCCACACATGTACATTCCCACAAGGACAAAACCAACCACAGCGTCCCATCTCAGACACTTCCAGTCCAAACGCAATGTCTCCGCACAGCTGGCACAGCTCTGAACGAGATTGTGGAAAACATGGCTAATGTTTCCACCACACGTCTTCATTCTCTACAGCTCAAAATGAATACATGTGGAACATTTGATCAACATGCTGCAGACTTTCCAGTGAAAACTGCTGTTCGCTCCAAGGATGGATCAGAAAACAGACAGAATGCTATATTAGGTAATAGACGCATTGGCTCAGAATCCCCAAGATAAGTGCCACTCATACTTACTGGAAGCTGCGTTGCACCCCTTAGGAGTTCCCCATTTCCGTCTGTTGAGCTTCCTTTGACCTTATAAGGAAGCGGCCCGGGGGAGGAAGTCGGTTGTTGTGAAAGAGGTCTGTTAGTCACTTTCTCTGCTCTGCCCTGTATGCTTGTTTACTGCCCGATCACAATGCTTAATTGCCGAGCACCTGGCTCTGATTCTCGCCTCAAAGGTCTTGTTTGTGTCCATTGTGCACGCACATTATGCAGGAACCACATGTTTGCGTGAGTGACCAAATCTCCCTCTTCTAGAGTCTTTCAATCACAAAGGATCTGACCGACTTACGTCCTCCTGGAGCTCAATGAATCATGAAAAGGCTGTTGATTTGTGCCGTCTCGTAAATACTCAATTCTCAGAATAGGAAGAGGGCAATACGCAGCAGTTTTTTGTTTTTTTTTTTCCCCTCCACTGCTGATGTTTATCATCTCATGCACCTTCCTGAGTCACGTAGGAGTTCTTGCATATTTCTAGATCCGTTTTTCTGGCAACATATATGTTTTGTCAGTGCAGGAAAACTGTTTATGCTTCTGTTTTCTTCCGATCCGTGTCTGAAGAAAAGTCACCTATGAAGTAGAACCGGAGAGGGTATGTCTCTCCCACACAGGTTCTTTGTGTTTTGACTAGGTGCACTGTCTGACCTCATCCTCCTGTCACCTTCATTCCAAGCTTTGTAGGGGCAAGGTTATCATTTGTTTTCCTCCTGCCCATCTTTTTAACCTCACCAGCCTCTTTGCAGAGTGTGCAAAATTGGTGCCTCCTCCTCTATGCTTTTCTGTCATTGCCTGTCAAGGGGATGTTGTACATGTTTTTTTTTTTTTTACCTTTCCCCTATTTTCAGTATCTATTGCTGATAGAGTGGAACCTTTTACTGTAAAGTGTCACAATGATTGTCGGTTTGCATGTCTTTGCAAACAAGTTCGGTTTGGAGATTGTAAATGCTGAAGAAAAAAAAAAAGCAGAATGCATATGTCGGTTGGTTTGCTTTTCATATATATTGTATTGTTCCTTTAGTTCTGTTTATTTCCATTTGAATTTCAGCTGATTTAAGAAAATGTGACTTCTCTCTCTCTCTATGTCTCATATTGAATGCATTAAAAATACATTGAATTACATTTCAATTTATGAATGCATACTAGAATTTCCGAAGGATCATGTGGCATTGAAGACTTAAGTAATGGCTGTTGAATATTTTTTTAATTGCAATAATATTTTACAAAATTCCACTGTTATTTATTTCTTACTGTATTTTCAATCAAATAAATGCTTGCTTAGTGAGCATAAGAGACTAATCACTACATTATGAATGTAACTTTAAAATGTAAAGCATGTACATACTGTACATGACTTTGTACATTTTTTTTTATGTCTTTGCAATGTAAGCTACACATATGCACGTCATTATAGGTCAGCCTTAAAATGCAACAGCCAGTTTTTTTGCTATATGTACACCAAGGAGCTCTAAAAAGGTAGAAGATCTCAGTTTTATAGCGCGTTGCATGTTGCATTAGTATCCCATTAAGAATATCTATGGCTTACATGTGTTGTGAAAGCAGGATTTGTGGTTACAATAGCTTCATGTAACACTCACTGTAAGTTGCACAGGACAGCATTCCTACAATTCCTCATGCTTTGTGAATTCCATAGAGTCATTTTTCACTCGATGATCATTTAAAGGTATTATCATAAAGTGGCTTGACTTGAGCTATTTAGATTTCCTCAAATCTCTCTTTTGTCTGCCTTTCTGCTAAACAAGTTTTGACAGGGTGGTGTAGGTACCTCAGAGTGATGCACACACCGGCAATGCCAGCTCCACCTGTCTGATGAAACGATTTGTTGGGGTGTTGCCGGTCCCTAACCTCAAGAGTTCAAAATCATCACCATCATAATCATAATTAAACCGTAAGCTGACTATATTGATGCTAGGGAACTTTTTTGTAAGTAAAACAGTCCCATAATGCTCACTTTATGTTTCTGCATGCCGCGTGTGTCTACCAGAACTCTTATCAGTAATGCTTCTGCAGGGAACACGTTGTATAAGCCTGTCCAAACAATTTCGACCCACTTCAGTCATTTGTCCCTTTATTTCTGTCTGCCTGGTCATGAGTCTGTCTGTTTTGGCGTCTCTCTACACATCTGTCTGTTTTCTCACCGGTCACACCCTCACACGCGAACGTTCTGTGACCCCTCTGTGCACATGCTGACGTGAGCAAACACTTCGTCACGTGATCTCAGCTGGGAGATGAAAAATCCCATTCATTTCCTTTCGTTTTCCTTCCATGCCCCTCGTTCCCCTCCCACTGCGGGTGTGCTGCTTTGCTGGAAAGTCCGTTGAAAACACTTCCGGCATTTCGGTGTGCAGCTGATCAGGTTTATAGGTATTTTCAGTTTCTGATTCTTGTAAGAAGCCGGCTCTGCAGCAGCTGATTGAGCCTGTCAGGAACAGAGAAGGGTGGAGGACATGGTCATGTTGATCGTTCGGAGTCACGTTGGTGCAGCATTGCAACTTTGTGAACTTATCATGAACTTATAAATTAGAAAAATAATGAATGTTTTGGACCAGGGCTGTCCGAACTCCGTCCTGGAAAGCCGGTGTCTTGCAGAGTTTAGCTCCAACCTTAATCGGACACACCTGGAGCAGCTAATCAACCTGATTTTTGTCCGGTCCAATTATACATCCCCATACAACCAGCCAGCTGGTAGTAAATAATGGTTCAGGGCTGAAAAACTGCAGATTATTGGCTTATAAAATATATATGCATATGTATACATTTTTTCAATGATTTTAGGGTTCGAAAATGTGTATTTATCAAGGATGCATTAAATGAATCAATAGTATTGTAGTAACAGCTTTTAACATGATAATGATAATAAATGTTACACCAGATCATTATATTAGCGATTTCTAAAAGATCATGATCATTACGCTGAAGGCTGGAATAACAACTGCCGAAAAAAAAGCTTTTTTTTAAAAACATACCGACCCCAAATTTTTAAACATCAGCTTTAATGAAAAAATAAGTGTTTGTGTTTGCAGTGTTTGCTGCTGCTCATGAATTTGATTGCTTTATATAGCTATTTTAAGCATTCTTTTAACAACTTAAACTCTCTTAAGTACATCATAAACTAGTATTAGAAATAATGAAGCAGCTATTATTTTCACAAGCTTCTATAATGAGCAAGCACAAATTCCAGTGGCCTAAATAATCACCAGACTCATTGAAAGTTGTTTTAAGAGGTGATCTTTTGCGGGCAGGCTTGATGGGCCGTTGATCAGTTCTTGTTGACGGCCAGAACACTCTCTGTTTTCCTCTCTCGCCCCCCCTCTTTTCCTCCCTCGCGCTCCTTGTTTAGAACAGTCATATACGGTATTCCCGCCGAGAGCTCAGAGAGCGGGAATGTAGGAAGCATCTGGAGCCTGGTGAGATTACTGCGCGAGCCGGCACGTTGCCACCAGGTGTCCGTTAGAGGCAGGGGCTTTTTGATTTAATGCTGGCGCTTGATTGGAAGGCTGGCGGGAACTGCCGCCTCGCTTTGAACTTAAGAGAGAGAGGAAAAAAAAGCACTGCCTGCAAAGCCGCGAATATCAGTGCAGACTGTGACCAAACAGAATGATGCATACTTCACATTCTCACTTGACCCGAGTGTTTACATGTTGCATCCTGAATTTATCAGTGCCTTTTAGGTGCTTCAGAGACATACCAGAGCAGTAAGAAGTTTAAAAAAAGGCATGGAAAGAATGTTCGATTGTTGCATGGTCTGTTAGTTGCAAATTGAGTTTAGTTTCTTAACACGTTAGGTAGCGTGAACAATGAACAACATGTTTGTGTAGCATTTCTTCAAGTTGGTTTATGCAATCAAAACAAAATAACAGTTTATTCGCTGTTTATTTTGTGTGGTTTTAATTATTGGCAAATATGCAAATGCTCAAAATGGCTTAAAATAGCGCACAGAGACTTAAGGGTGGGGTGCAGTTTTCCAGTGCCCCCTTCCTCCTCCTCTTCCTCGCTGGATCAGAATACCACAGAGCGGAGAAAGAGACGCCTGTTTTGGAGACTCTCCTTGGCGCTGCAGACCGCACAGTTATGTGAGGGAGCAGGGTGTGATTGCACGTGAACCTGGTTCCAGCTCAGAGACAGAGAATGAGGAGTGTGTGTATGTGTGTAAGTCATGGATAAGGGTTAATCATCCTCACTGACTCCGAGGAGAAAATAAAGATCCAGAGGACGTTCAGCACACTCAGTGGTGCCTTGCGACCTCTAAACCTCTCAGGTTTTTGAATCCACTGTTTGTAGAGTAAGCATGTTGTAAAATGTTCATAAATGCATATCTGTGAGCACACAACCCTTTGTGAAAAAGTATACTTTAACAAACTTTCAACAAAAAACATGTGTTCTTAAAATCATATGATAAAGAATATACTGCTGTTTTCAGACTCCTAGTTGCACATTAAATAAAGTTCTGTTTATATTAAATGCAATGAATTTGAGTGTTTTTGACCAAGTCTTTTCTTAATTGCCTTTGAAATATTATTAAAGTATATGTACTGACAAATACAGTGGCCTACACTAAAGCATGACGCATTTCTGTTAAAAATATAATTTTTGATGAAAATATAATGATGAAATTGCAAGTATTTTAATATATAAACTTGCAATTACAATACATGCAGTACATCCAAATAAGTATGTTTTTAAAGCACAACAGATGATTGATGTCACTAAGGTTTTAAAATATGCTTTTAAAAGGTTTAATTTGCAAACTGCACTTTATAGAAACATAATCATGAGAGTGAATTCTCTTCAGCTACACTTTATTTTATCAATACTGGATGCTCTGCAAGTACAACTTATATATATATAATAAAATATATATATATATATATATATATATATATATATATATATATATATATATATATATATATATATATATATATATATATATATATATTATATAATATATATATATATATATATATATTATATATATATATATTAAAATATATAATTACTATACTAGATTTTAATACACTATAGAAATATATTTAGAACACTTCTTTTTCACAAGGATAGCTGTGTGATGTCAAACAATATCTTTGTGTATTGAAAATATTCGATTGCACAGATGAGATGAAGACTGCGAATGAACTACGCACAAAGCCTGTTGTAGCTTGATAAGAACTGTACATATAAACACACTTTCTGTAATGCACCATCTCCACTGGTGCAGTATTAAAATTTGTTGTAGTGATAAAAGCATAATGTATCTGTACTGATTCAATTTTTCAAGCACGGTGCTAGTTGCAAATTGCAAAAATCAATTGCAAAATGTATGTTTAGACCCAATTATACCGGTGACATGTCTCACTTATGTGGATGTGAAACTTACTGCTTTTCACTAGATGAGATTAAATCACAGCAGCCTACATGGAGCCTATAATTGGTACACACTATGGCTCTGTCCAAATCTTGCCGTTTTCCTGTGAGGGTTTTCTTTTTTTTCTTTTAAAAAAAAAAAAAAAAAGAAGATGTGGTTGGAAAGAAACTGTGCAGAGAGACATCGTCCTTTATGAGACCTGTATGTTTGAATGAATATGCCAATGTATTCTAGAGTGCTGCAATTATGTATGCAGAGCCGCTGTGCCCATTTCCTGGAATGCAGCACACGGAGCCGTGAAAGAGACTGTGTTTGCTGTGAGAAGACAAAGCCCAGGCACTAAGCAACATATGTTTAGAACTACGGCCCCTTCTAGGAACGTCCTGGAATGCCAGGGGTGCAGCTCTGGTTTGAGAAAACGCGCGTGCGGAGCAAAGGGAAGGGGCGTACAAGGAGCGTGTTTGTCTCTAGAAAGAACCAAACCTTTCACTGCCTTCAGTGTTTCCTGCGTTTCTGCGGTTGCTTTGATAGTCACCTCTCTGTGGGTGTGCTGATATTAAAATTTACTTGGTGTTGCTAAGTGGTTCTTAAAATGACCTTTTGGAGGAAAGACTTGTGTTGAGCAAATCATGACATGAGCACGGTCTAAACGGTTTATGCTTTGAAGCTTTTCAAGTATCTCCTTCATGCTGGTCTAAAACAGTATGACTTACATTTTTCTGTTGTAAAATACAATTCTGTTTTTGTGACAATACAAAAGGCCAAATTTAAAAAAAAATACTATGAAAGTTATTGGGATACAGTATTTTGGACCCCAATCATGATGGAAATGTTTTGTTGCCGTTGTGCCTGTCTGTCCCCACATGTTTTGTTTGTTAGGACACTTGGTCCTAAAACAAGAAGAGAGAAGATAAGCCGCTGTGTTTAGCCTCAGGGGACAGACGCACCTGTTTTCGCTCTGATTGATGGACCCCCTGAACTGGGTGGTCTGGACTGATGTTGCTGGGTAGTTGTGTGGTCAGAGCTGTTAGACAGATATTTTGATTCACGTGTACATTATATATGTACTAAACTATTATTAAGACCTCACTTTCTTAAATGATCAAAGATGATTGTAAAATCAAAAGTAAATATTCAGTGTACTCGCCCTCATGTTGTTTCAAATTAGTATTTGTTTCAACTGTTTTTGTCCATGTATTAAAATATGAAACATTTTACAACTTGTAATATGTTCCAAAAGCAAATAGCGAGTTGAAAGCACCTCAAGAAGCATTTTATTTTATTGTAATTAAAAAGAAAAAATCTGTACGTGATATTGTATGTGCATTCAGTTTTGCTTCCATTTTAATCCTGCATTTTTGTTTCGTTGTAGAATTTTCTCCTTTTACTTGGCACGATAACCGATGGCAGAGAATGTCGACGACTAATAACATAGCCCAGGCAAGGAAGTTGGTGGAGCAGCTGAGGATCGAGGCAGGCATTGAGCGTATTAAGGTACACAAGATTTAATTGTTCTGTATAAAGCAGTATTTTTCTGTGGAAATGTGGTGATAGTATGAGGGTAAAACTGTTTGAATAATCGTTTAAAATTTTATGTTAAAAAATAAAAAAGGCAGCTGTGTTTGTCAGAAAATCTCAACTCTATGACTATGATTACAAGGTGATTTGTTTTTCACCTTGCATCCATATAGGGTTACACTTCATTTTGTGTCCTTGTTGCACTGTAATTAAACATTTAGGTTTTGGGTAATATTAATTTCGTATATGGTTGGGGTTATTATTAGAGTCAGGATTAGGGTTTGGCTTAGAGTTACTTGAATGCAATTATGCGTAATCTATTTATTATATGGTTAGTACATATAACGTGCAACAACAACAATTTAAAATAGTGTTACCCCATATAGTTCATTAAGTGATATAATGTTTCTGTGAGTATAAACGTGAACTACTAAAATCTACCTTTTATGTTAAAATTCTGTCAGACCCAGAAAGCAAGGACATTATTAAAATATTCCATGTGACCATCAGTTGTTCAACTGTGATTTTATGAATTTTTTTTGTGCGCAAAGAAGTAATGACTTCTTTTCTGCAAAGAGTTTAAACGATTGATGTCACATGGGCTATTTTAACGATGTCCTTACTACTTTTTTGGCCTTGAACGTAGTAGTTGCGTTGCTGTCTATGCAGGGTCAGAAAGCTTTGGGATTTCATCAAAAATATCTTAAGTTGTGTTCCGAAGACAAACAAGTGTCTTAACAGTTTTGGACATGAGGCTGACTAATTAATAATAGAGATAATATTCAGTTTTGGGTGAACAATCCCTTTAAAATGAACCGCCGTAATAGTAAAGGTGGCATAATAGAAAGCCATATGATGAATCAGAGTTCATCTTAAGCGCCCTGTCCATAAATCATGACTAATATTCATATATAGAGTACATACAGGGTCATACACAGTTCATCAGTTTTAACGCACACCACTAAAATAATGCAATAAACACTAATAAAATGACAGAAAATGGAACCCAAAATGCCTTGATGTACAAATTGATGTTTTTGAAAGTTTTGAAGTAAAATTGCAAATAATGAAGAGTTAAACTATTAAAAACATTTTGTGCATGGTAACCAGTTAACTGATTTTCTCTCTATGCATCAACATTTCTCTCTCGTTTTCCCAGGTATCTAAGGCTGCTGCAGACCTCATGAGTTACTGTGAGCAACATGCCCGCAGTGACCCTCTGCTGGTGGGGGTTCCTACCTCAGAGAATCCTTTCAAAGACAAGAAGCCTTGCATCATTCTATAGCTACCCTGTCTAGGCCAGCTCTCCCAGTCCCACTTTAACCGCTGCCCATCCCCAGTCAATGGGCAATTCAGTCCAACACTTCTTTTTACCTGGGATCCACAGTATTCTCCAGAAAATAAACGCCACACTCTCTCGGCAAAAAGCAAAAAGGGGCAATATCTGAATATCTAGCGTCATGTAGCCCGGCGTTGAGTGAATCTGTATGAATGAATCTGCACAGCACGCCTGTCTAAATTCATGCATATAGACGTACTTAACAGGAGGTGGCAGATTTTGAATTTCAGCAAACTATTTCAAAAGATTACACAGAGACTGAGAGATACTCCAGCATGTTTTTCAGTGCAGCAGCTGACCTTGTTACCATAGGTGATGGTGGAGAGTAGAGGAAGACAGTCACGATTATGCCGACTGACTAGCTGGCTAGCCCAGTCACACTGTGGTAAACGCTTGTTCAGTATTAACCCTGCATTGTTACGTCGAATCTGCAAGCTAAAGGTTCATTCTAGATTTGTATGGCCAAAATTGAATCCAGGTATGCTTACCTTTATCAAAACAGCACATTTCATGTTTTACAAAGGGATTCAAGACATTAACCAGAGTTGCCAATATTTGTACAATATTTTTTTTTCTCTCTCTCTCTTCTCAGTCCGTTTGTGAGCTATAGTTTTTCTTTTCATCAATTAAAAAAAAAACCTCATTAGGCTTAATGCTTTGTTTTTTTTCTAGTGTTTATACTATATTTCCTCAAACACCAAGTTATAAAAGAATAATTTTATATAATGCAGAAAATATATTTACCTAATATATCCTTCCCAGTTCCCTCCTAAAGTGCAGTTCGGTGTGTGTGTGTGTGTGTGTGTGTGTGTGTGCATATATATATATATATATATATATATATATATATATATATATATATATATATATATATATATATATATATATATGAGCCCTACTATTTGCGATATTCATTTAAAATAAAAAAAAACTAGATTTTTGGTATCAAATATATTAAATCATAAATATTTTGGCAGACACAACCTATAAAATTGAGTCATTTTGAAGTCAGAGCCCCTGCAAAGGCCAATTTCTATTTTTTTTCTCTGAAACCAAACTTGATTGTAAAATCCATACAGAAGGAAAAAAATGTATAAACTTTCTTTTGGATATGTTCAGAAGTGTTAACTTTGAGAATAGCTGTTTGGATTTGTTTGTTCCAATTTCTTCTTTCTATGGAAACATGGAATCTGGTCATTGAGTATGATACTGTACAGTGTTTGATAACTAAAGCTCATTCATTTTTTGTGGATGTTTTATCTTTTTGTAATCTTTGTGTAATATTTCCGTTTCTTCCATCATTCATATTTAACCATTCAGTTTGTCCTCTTTAAAGCGAGGCTAAAGATGCGAGCGAAGGAATTGATGGATGGCTCCAGTGCTCGTACATGTGATTTAGGTTACCTGCTCCCTACGAGGGAATGTGGAATGGATTGTTGACACAGTGCCCACACAAGGTGCTTAAGGCGTTGTTTAAGGCACGTTTCACAAGGTGGTCTGAGTTGTCAAGTCTATCTAAAGGGCAAGATGTGCAGTGTTATGCAACAGGCCGTCGGCCTGAGCAGTCACATGCAAAAGATGAGGGCCGAGGTCAAGCCACAACTCCCAACGTGCAACGCAGCACATGATGCCAAATCTTTCGGAGTGACTGTTTTGTCTCCAAATAGTCGCTCTGCTACGAGCTAAAAACAGAATTCGCCCATTGTCCCGCTTCAAATGCTGGAAAATAACAACACAGTGCAGGAAATGGGGGCTCGTAGTGGGACAGAGGGGGTCTATGCTCCTCTCGGCCCACGGGATGCTGTCATCAGCTCCTGTATTATGAATGACTAAGGCGTGTGGGGGTCACGAGTGCTCTGACTCATCCAGCGATCGACGAAATCATGCTGCTGCCCATCAGTGGACAAAGCTGCTCCAGCGATATCACTTCCTGTAAAGCCTGAGCAGTGTAGTGGCTTATGCATGTCAAAATAAGGAGATCGTTTAATATAAAAACGAAGGATTATATTTAAATTAGGATGAAGGCTTTCTGGACATGCGCTAAGCTAGTGCTAAAATAAAGCTAGCACTACAAACACTTTATTTTTGACCGCATTTGGTGGTATTTCACTGGAGCAAACACTGTGAAAGTCAGCTAAGCTAAGTTAGCTTGAGTTCTCCACCCTCTTGACTCACGGTGTTCAGATTAGTGCTCCAAAGTATAGCGTTTACCCGAAGTATGCGAAAATCTTCCCTGCGCTTGGGTTTAATAATCATTTAGCGGCAGAGAGACCTGTTGTCAGGACGAGGGAGCGTGTCCGTTTCTAATTCGCTCAGCGAGAACACTTTTAAGGTGCTGAGGAGGCCGTGATACCTTAACCTCAATTCCTCGTTCCCAAACGTTGTTCGACTTCAAACACCACCAAGCTCTTTCATGACCATGAGAGGTGAGATTTAGGCTTTGTGTGGGTAATATCTGTAGCTGAGTCCTTAGCCAGTAGATTTCAATCTCAGCCTGTCCCATTACTTTGTGTTTTTTCCTGTGTATGCATATGTATCTTTCTGCCTTGATTATGAAGAAATATATCTATTTTTTGTAATTGTTCTTCTCGGATGTGCCATAAATCATGTTTTTCTTGCACACTGTTAATATTTTGTGGATATTGCTGTTTAAAAATGATGATATCAGAAAAAGTAGATGAAATAAAATAAAGACAAAATGTTACTCTGCATTGATGCCGAACTATTTATTATAGAATACATGCTTGACTGAGTAAGGGGAATTGAAATGTCTCACACACATCTGACCCACCTATTTTAATTTATTTTATTTTATTTGATTCTGTTATGTCTATTCTATTTGCAGACTAAGGGAATTTTGAAGGCCCTTGTGAATAAATGTTGAACCAGGCAAATTCTACATGACTAAATTGTTTGCAAAAGTAATAATTTTTTTTTACACACTCAATATATATATATATATTATACACTCATATATATATATTATATATATATATATATATATAGTATTATACACAGTATATTTAAATGTATTTACATGTCTATTTATATTCATATAATTTATATTACAAATATATTTAATATATAAACAACTTATTTTTCTGAAATTTATATATGCATAATGTACACCTCACACATAGCTTGAATGTATAACATAAAATATGAATTTTGTTGGTTTAAATGGCAATGCTGTGAAGTATCTGTGAAAAATATAGGTAAAACCTATTGCTATCTTTAATCTTAACATAAAAAAACAACAACAGCATCAAAAACCATTCAGCTTTAAGTGCACATGTTTTGCAATGCTTTTTAATGTTATTCATGCTATGCACTTTTTGGAATAGATCTTACATAATGCTGTTGGCTTGCACAAATATTCCAGATGACAGCTGACTATACAAGAAGCCTGCAGATCTCTGTTTTTGTGCACTAGATTTTATAGGTCATTTTTACATATGCACATATATCTTTTTCAAAACAGGCAAGAAAGGGAATAAACGTTGCAAAAGTGAAATTGGAACAGTCTGAGCGTTTAAAAAAAGCCAGAGTGACTCAGTCTACCAGCAGTCGGTAGATGGTAAACAACCTGGAGCAGCATGTGAGTGAGTGTGACGGTGTTCTCGTAGTATTCTGCCCAGACATGTGAGTACAGAGGGAGTGGAGTCCTAGCATGTGTCAGATACACATTAAAAGAAAGTTCTAGGTAGGGCCAAAACACCTCCCAACTCAGCTGCTCTTTTCAGGGGAGGACAACAGAGCTCAGGGTGGTACATGAAACTGGGGATGTTACATAAGTGGAGCGTGTGTGCAGACATTGACAACCACAGGACACTGAGAGGGAGAAAGAAAAAGCGTGCTCGAGGTCAACTATGGAAACATGGTTCTTTGTTTTCTTTTGGCATGCATTTACTCTTGTAATCAGCTGCAGGTGACTAAACATCCATGCAAAAATAGCTGATCTTTATGAAGAGAAAACAGCAGGGTGGGGACCAAAAATATAAGGGGGATTATGAGGGACAGACAGTGTTTTTGTGGTGGAAAAATGACAGTGACCGCCATCAGCTGTTGTTGTTTTGCGCGCTGCAAAGGTGTTGGTTTTGCTCGGACGGAGTCTGTATCATTAACACGCAGTTGCAAAGCAATACTTAACGTCTTAAGAGCTTAAGACTGATCCGTGAGCATGTGCAAGTGTATGCATGCTTGCCTTTGTTTACTATGGGTAGTGCGCTGCAAATGCTGGAAAAATTGGCAAAGCGGCCAAAACAAAGAGCAAAACAAAGTTGCAGCCAAGCAGAGGATTGTGTAACTTTTTTTTGACATTTCATAATTTTTTGAATAGGTTTTGGAAGGTGTCACATCAAGATTCAGTGTCAATAACAATACTAAGAAATATTGTAGCAGTGTTCAGAGAAATGTTTGATTATGCACAGTCTAATTGCATATTCATATTAAGGCGCGATGCCAAAGATTTGTTGTCACTGTATTAAAATTGCTGATTGCATATAAAATACATTTAAAAAATAATATTACATTTAATTCAATAAGATTTTTAAACATTTTTGAAAGAAGTCTCTTATGCTCATTATTTATTGATTCATTTATTGGAAATAATACTGTGAAACATAATTTAAGATCTATTTTTCTATTTTAATAAATTTTTATGTGAAAACACTTTAAAGCCTTTATGTATACATTATAAAGGGATATTAAAGGTTAAAAGGCATTATAATTATTAATAATGTGCATTGTACATCATAAGTTATAACTATTATATGTAAATAATTATAACCGAATTTAAAATGCATGGTGTAATATTTTTATTTAATATACTTAATATCGGATGTTTTTTTTCCTCCATATAGTACATTATAATCTTGTAATGCCTAAATTAATTTATAGAATGAATTGCAATTTATTTAATTTTGTTGACAAAACAATGCACAATTTTTTAATGCCATCTATATATAGTATCACCCATAAATATTAAATAATTCTGTGTCTCGTTGCAAACATTCAGTAATGTTGCCTGGCAACATCCCTCAAAAGGTTGCCATACGTATCAACTGTATAAAGACTGATGATGATTCATACTTTCATTGCAGCTAGCAGAGAACGTACAGTGTGCGTTAGTGTTTCCTCATGATATGTGGATAAATGAACAGTTGTAGAGCATGACTAAATCATTCGGTCGGCATTCTGCATGATTTTATCGGTGGTGGTATTTTGATTGGCTTTACGTCAGCAGCACAATCCTCCACTATCACACTATCAAGTGATCAAAGCAGACATTCCCTGGGCTGTCGTCTGCACTGCACAAACCTGATTTTGGAGGGGGCAGATGAGACGGGATGAGGGGGAGACAGAAAGAGAAATACTGTTGCTTTCTGTCATGCCACATTCCACCTCCACCTACGTTTTCCTATGGAAGACATGTTATGAATATTTGACATTGTGAGTTCTGACACTCCCCATAAAATCCATTTAGTCTCGTGACAAAAATGCACTTCTGGCACCCGTCGGCCGTCCTGCCCTGGCTCCTCAGGACAGACGGCTATCCTCTACAGCCTTAACTAGTCATGCATTACTAAAGTCATTAGTAAAGGATGGGCATGGGTAGATGCTGGAAACAAAAGCTCTGGAATTTAGATTTGCTTGCTGTTTCTCCTCAAGTTCAGCAAATTTTTTATCACCTTTCTTCACAATAGGCCTTCCTCTAGTTTGCATGCAGACACATCCTCCCTTACAAACACATTTTCACAGTTATCCTGTCCTCTTAACTTTGGAAAAATAACCTCGACTATACAGAATGCTACTTGTGTATAATTCTGCACTTCTCTGCAGAAAATGTCCATGTGAAATTTAAGCACACTTACAGTACTTAAAGGAAGTGTTCACACAAAAATGATCATTCTGTCATTATTTAGCCACCCTGATGAAGTTCCTAATCTGCAACAATTTCTTTCATTTTTGCAACACAAAAGAATTTATTTAAATAAATGTTTCAGTGGTTTTTGAAAGTACACTGAGGGCATAGGATTTTTGTTTGTCATAAAAAATTTAATTAAATTAAATTTAAAAATATATAGATCTGGAACGAGATGAAAGTTAGTAGATTAGTTGGTATTTATTTTGTGGCAAACTATCCCTTATGACAGTATTTTTCTGTTTAATTAAAAACAAAAACTATGTTTAGTACAATTATGTGCTGTAAAAGCATTAAAACGTTTTATTTTTTATTTTACTTTTACTGTTATATTATAGTACTATTGGCCAACAAAGCAAAACCAAAAAAAATCTTTTAGCATGTTCTCAGTCCATTGTCAATGGATTTAAAAAAAAAATTATATTATTAATTTTTTGGGTTAAATGCCTGAAAATTGCTGAATTCTGAAACATTATATAAATCAGGAAAATCTTATTTTGCTAACAAGTGGCCTTCGGGTCATGTTAGAGCTGTGGAAGTTAAAGGTGGCATTATGATCATCAAAGCAAACATTAAATTGTTGGGCTGCATAATTCCAGTATTATTAGCAGATGTCGCTAACCATCAGTAGCTGCACATGGAAGGTTACATAAACGATCTATAAATCTTCTCATTGCAGATTAGGTGGGCTTCAGATAATGAGGACTCGTCCCCTGCTGACACTGACTCACATTAGAGCCTTCTTCCTGCTCAATAACCAACAGTCTTCTACACTGGAATCCATCTGCCAGCAAAGGGCACTTTCATAATCCCTGCAATAATTAAATATGCTTTAAAAGGAAATATATTCTTTCCTATAAGTATGGTCTAAAGCAAACTACCTTAGATGGCAGTTCTTCTGAAGCTCATGTCAGATTTACAGCATGCTTTAAAACGACTGAGAGATAAAGTATGTCCATCATCCTGAGTGAAGTCAATTATTTACATAGACAACGAAATACCAGGAAGTTTCTGTTATAAATGATACCCATATATGGGTAAGCGTTAACAATTATGCGCCGGTAAGACATGTAACGGCATGTATCTAGAAACTGAGTTTGTCAACCGCATCAATGGCATGTATAAAGAATTATAAGAATGTACAAGCTGAAATACCTGAAAAAGTTTTAATGTAATATTTCATGCATTTTTTTATGACATTTACATTGTGTATATGGATTACTGATTATATGATGGTACAAACTGTCTGTAAGGCAAGTTTTAACCAAAAATGTTTTTTCTTCGTAATTTACTCACCTTTATGTGATTCCAAACCTTCTCAGTAGAGCACAAAATAAAATATTTAGAAAAAAAACTTCAAGAAAGCCATATTTTTGTCCATATTATGAAAGTCAGTTGGGTTCAAAAGAGCTCTGGCTGGCCTGACTGTGTGGACAATAAAACAAAAACACAAAAAGCAAAACACAACGCTAAAGACATTTTTTAATACATCTATGCATGTGTGTGTGTTTCACAGAAGAAATAAAGTCATTAGCACTTTAGGTTTGGTAGCAATTCTCACTAGTTGCAACCAACTAGTTGCTTTTTAGCATGCATGTTATTAGCAAGTTAGCTGTTAGTAGGCCTACTTATAATCCTTATTCTACATTTCTAATCCTACTCAATACCTACTTGACTTAACAACTTTACTTTTAATTCACAATTAATTAGGAGTTTATTAACCCTGCTAAAAAACAGCATATGCTGGTTAGGTATGTTTTGAAGCTGGAATGCTGGTGTAAGCTGGTCCTTTGCTGGTTTATGCTGGCAAAGGACCAACATAAACCAGCGAAGGGCCAGCGTAACCATCTTAAACCAGTATCCTATCTTCAAAACATACCTAGCTAACAACAAGTTAACAGTCAGAATTGGCCCTTAAAAAAAGCCTGACCATATATTTGGACAACATGAAAGTAAGTAAATGTTTTTTTGAGCTTTTACACTGAACTTGTGTCAAATGTGTGGTTTACGCAGGTGGCCGTATGATTCGTTTGCAGCATGAGGGTGTGTATGGTCACTTTGCGTGTATTAAGCCACTTGAAGTTCAGAACAAGTCAACAAGTGAAACAAGTCACTCTAAATGCGATCATTTACTGCAGTTCTGCTAATATTATCGCTGAAAAACAGGCAGATCAGACACACCTGGGGAAAAGAGCCAAATAACAAGACAATTATCGAGGCTTTGGGAGCCTTTTAGGATTGAATTAAATAAAGGCATCTAAACTCTTGAAATTAGACAATTAGCATGGTCAAAGTCATCTAATGCATGACAGGAATGCTGAACACGTTGCACAAACTTCTGGAGGCAATATGACTTGTGCAGTTGCATATCAAGCAGTTACTTGTAGAGGGTGTAGTCAGTACTGTATACTGGCCTCCTGCAGTGACCTTTGGAATGTGGAATGCATGGAATGCAACGCGTGCCGTGTGTTCCTGACAGCGTGGTGTGGAATTCTGACCTCGCTTTTCTCTCTTTCTTAAAAATTAACAGTCACTTCAGAGTATGTACTACCAAAGCAGTGCATTTTGTCTTTGAAGTGTACCTTTGAAGATCTCTAGCATTATTAGGGGTAGTTTTCAGATGCATTTTTTTTACTAAGATGCATCAACTTGTGTAGCTAGTAACCGACTAATGAAGCTTCTTTGCAGTGGAGCCCCATGCCGAGCCAGATTTTGTCACCCCCTAGCCATCTGTATTCAGTGCAGGATTAACCTCTCGTACAAAAGAAATGAGAAGAGCCACTTCCCTCTTTCTGTGCATTGTCGCAGTTTATCTGGAACTCTTTTCAGCTCAGCATGCAAAGCCCACTTCCTTTTAGCTCTACAAATGACGTAATATTAGCGACAGTTTCAGGAAACACTGCTTGCATTGCAGAGCGTACGTTTGGAGAATCTCTGGACTTGCAATATGATTATTTTCATCAACAATTGTCAATTGTTGAAAGTGCCATAAATATATGTGAACATAATAATATGTGAATAATATTTCAAATAAATGCAGCCTTGGAGAAAACAAGTGATTTTCAAAAGCATTTTTAAACGTCTTGCCGAACTTCGAATGGCAGTCTATAATTAACATAAATATAATAATTTTAAATATATTTCTATTTAATGTAAATATACAAAAATTATGCCTCGTACAAAAACAAAGCTTTACAAAAATAGCTGTGAGGTGGAAATGTGAAAAAAAAATGTAAAACTACAATCACAGATCCAACTGCGAGGAGTGGCTAATTACTCAGATTGTTTATTCTGTAATGATATTGTTAAAAAGTGCCTACGTAGTTCAGACAAAAAGAAAACAACTATGTAATTTGGTTGTCTCTTTAGCTGTAATCCTGTTTTCTGCTTATTTTGCCATTTTGGAAAGAGTAAGACCTCTGTACTACTGCACAACCATATAGTCACATATTAGAACATTTGGTACATTCAGTCAAGCTTTGTAAGATATTTTTATAGTTTTTCGTGTGATGACATCTTTAAAGGGAACACTGTCTTGTGTGAAGTCTGTACAATTGCAAGATAGAACACCAAGTCATTCTCATGTACTGCCCTTATTTACACATGCACTAGACAGACATTAGAAGAACAGACAGTGCACTCTACAATTATTATTACTAGCCGGTTTGGCTAATTTGTCTCTTGAGTGCAGAAACTACCTGCATAGCCAGACAGTTAGCTGGAGTCTGCCAGACTTAGACAGTTAGCTGGGGCCGCTGAAGGTTTGTTAAGCCTCTGTGATGACTGCGTGATCAGGGCTGTAACCGTTGTGGATCATGCAGTCTCCCAGACACCGATACACACAGACGCCTGGCTGTGAGCCAGCAAGTCAGGGAGGTTCAGACGGCCTGCTGTGAACATTGTAAATATGCTTTTCAACACATTCTCAACTGGGTGAAAAAACTTTTAGCTGTAACTCATGGTTAATTTTTGGAATTGGGTCACTGTGGTTATTGAACAGCCTGTTGTCTGAATGAGCCGTTGCAGGAAAGGAACTTCGCTGGAACATTATTTAGTGTTGCTCTTCTGGAACTGCCAGATTGTATTTGTATCAAACAGCATCAAAACACTGAAAACATGATTCAACCCCACCTTCAAAATAGCATTAATGGAATTGTTATTGTTATTTGTTAACATTATTGGACTTTTTTTTTATGAAATACTGACCCTTGCACTCCAGTTTAGAGACGGTTCAGAGCAACCTGACAGCAGGAAGTGAAAGTTAAGCCACCCTCTTGTTTATCTCTCCTGAGCAAGCACTGTTAAAATGACCTGCTCGCTCAGACCTTTGGAGAGACTCATTGAATAAGGTGACCCATGATGACCTAAAATGATCAGGTGGCCTTTGACCTCAGTGCTTAAAGAAGACTAGAAAGAGAAAAAATAGGTTTGCTAACAGTTAAATAAGCAGCTGCAAATGCGTTTCCTATCCTTTACGATAAAAGTGTGAAAACAGCTAAAAATAACTAAATTGAGTAAAAAAAATATTTTACCAGTGGAACTTTACAGTAAAAATCTGGTTGCAATGTTACAAATGTAATCTTATCATACATTTGTATACTTAGTTATCAACATTGTTATTACATAATAAAAGTATTGCAATATTTTTACTTACATTGTCTTACTGTCATTTTTTCCAAACAAGTTTTTAATCAATTACTAAGTTTTTACTGTAGCATTTTACCATGTTTTCAGTCTCTCACTTTTTATTTTTGCAGTGTTATTCGAGCAAGTAGCAATATTGATTTAACCCTGAGCAAGGGAAAGGTTAACTGAAATTTAAAGCTATACCCATGAATAAAAATGTTTTCAGGCCAAGAAGCATAAATTTAATGCAAGTAAGATCTAACCACATTAAAGACGCATTTCAATGCACAATAACCAGTGCATTGCATTACGGATATGACTAAAAGTCTGACAGTTATAATAGGTTTGAAGATAAAAATCTTTCATTTTGTCTAATTTTGACTTTAGTTTTTGACTAGTTTCTAAAACTTGCGACTGCCTTCCTTTCTGCCCTGAGCCCTGCAGAAATATTAGGTTTGGCATTAGCGGTCGTCTCTCTCCGCCACTGCTGATTGCCCCCAGACTGATTGATTTCTGCAGAGGAAACAGGAGCCTAATAATTACTTTTACATATGAGTGTGATACGTGGCTTTAGAAATGTTTGCATGATTGATTTGTTTCGGGGAACACCTAAGTTAGATCTCCTTTTTTAAGTGGAATACAACTCAAAGTGAAAAATGGGTTGGTTTGATAAGGTCTTGCATTTAGAGAAGGCATACAGCCTGTGACATTGATTAAAGCTGATAAGCATTCTCTGTGTCTTGTTGAGGTGGACATTGCATTACATTGTCCCACTTTTGCAACCCACTTCACCTGATCAGGGCTTTGTGTGTGGCATTGTGTTTTTGCAGAGTGTGCTGTCAGATTACAGGCTCGGGGCTGATGGGCGCGTGCCTGACTTCCCACTGGCTCCGGTGCACTTAACTTCTGCTAATCAATCAGTCACAGGAGGGAGTCCAATGTGTTCCCAGCTTCAGTTTAAAGGCACTGAGTGACTAATGAATGAATCTCTTTTACCGCCGGTAACCCCCAGTCAGACAGATATGGTGTTTCCTGAGTGAGAGACTTTAGAGGAAGTGGAGAAACCACTGAGTGCTCTTATCAAGGTATGGTCTTCGCTCTCTGGCATCACAGAAAATAAGCAGTCATAAAATACAGCACCATTCTGTCTATACACACAATACAGACAATAATTAACCTTGCAAATTATACACAATATTCATCCTAGAATGGAAAAATTCTTTGAAGTAGGCTCTAATTGATAAGTTATGATCTTGACGATACACCTTTTGGCGTCGGTATTATACAACCCTGTTTTTGTTGAATGAAAAGAGTGATTTGTATGGACTTTAATGTGGCTCCCTTCAGTCGCAGAAAATCCTTGCATGTGGTGTGTTGCTATTCTTTTTTGGTTCTTCCGTATTTACAGACCATTAATCTCCAGTGTCGTAAAAGGAAACATGCTGTGGTGACAACAGGAAATGTGGGCTGTAAAGCTGTGTATGATACGCTCATGAGTTTATTTATCATAGGACTGGCCCAGTGTTTGCAAACAAGGTCCCATTGCGTCAAGGAGAAGGGTGGGTGGATTGATGCGCCACTAGAATTTAATGTTAAGTTCAACTCTTTATCAATTGATACCATCTTCCATCTTTATCGTAACTGGAATTCCATGAAGAACATTTAACATTCATAGAATCTTTCCATTGGACAAAATGGTTTTCAAACTAATAAATCATTTAGCAACTGTTCATTGAAATTTACTTTGGGCAAACAAAATAGGTTAATCTATGGCAACATTGACATTAATCTATGGCCACTATCTCTGCTTAAGAACACTTATATTGGTAAAAATGTTATATTAATGCATTTTCAGATAATACATAAATTGTATAAATGCACAGTTCTGCTTTAGGCTATTGTAAAACAGACCTTGACATTCAGTCAGAACTAATTAAATGTACTTGCAGACATTAAATGTCTTGTGAGTCTTAAAAGTCATGTGACTGCTTTGTTTGCTGTTACACAAAAGTGGACTGCATAATGAACACAGTGATGAGAGGGTCTTATTTTTCTCACCCTCTGACCTTGGCTCACCAGACCATGAACTCATTAGTGTGTCATAAAAGAGAGGGTGACCCAGCTGCACATGACACTCGTTCTGACCCCAGTGATCAGTTATGCACGGAACATTTGAATCTAGTATATGAAGTATATGTATATATATATATATAGTGAATATGTGCCAACAGAATGAGAGTCCAAACGTCACTAAGTATATATACATACATACATACAGTACTGTGCAAATGTTTTAGGCTGGTGTGAAAAAAATGCTATAAACAAAGCATGCTTTCAAAAATGTGTTAAACATTTATTTTCATAAATGAACAAAATGCAGTGAATGAACAAAAGAGATAACTAAATCAAATGGATATTTTGTGTGACCACCCTTCGCCTTCAAAACAGCAGCAATTCTTCTAGGTACACTTGCACACAGTTTTTTAAAGAACTGGTAGGTTGTTCCAAACATCTTGGAAAACTAACCACAGATCTTTTGTGGATGTAGACTTTCTTACATCCTTCTGTCTCTTCGTGTAATCCCAGACACACTCTAATGTTGAAATCAGGCCTTTGTGGGGGCCATGCCATCACTTCCAGAACGTCTTATTCTGCTGCAGAATAAATTTGGGGCCAATCAAAGTATTGCTTGATGGATAAATATCTGCCTGGATCTCTCAGCATTGAGAACACCATTAATCCTGACCAAATCTCCAGTTCCATTCGCCCATGTAGCCCCAAACATTCAAGGAACCTCCACCATGCTTCACTGTTGCCTGCAGTCCTTCGACGAACAAGCTGCCTTCTGCTACAGCCAAATATTTAAAATTTTGACTCATCAGTCCAGAGCACCTGCTGCCATTTTTCTGCACCCCAGTTCCTACGTTCTTGTGCATACTTGAGTCGCTTGGCCTTGTTCCCACTTCGGAGGTATGGCTTTTTGGCTGCAACATGAAAACCACTTCTGGCCAGACTTCTCCGGCTGACCACTGTGTCTATGATCCTCAAAGTTGCACATTTATTTGTGCTTATTCAAAAGAGCTTAAACAGCACATCTTTGAAATCTCTGTGTGGGAGAGACCTTGTTGATGCAGTATAACTACCTTGTGTCTTGTTGCTGCGCCCAATCTCGCCATGACATGAAACTGTCTTTCACAACCTCACCTTGGTAGCAGAGTTTGGCTGTTCCTCACCCAGTTTTAAGCCTCCTACACAGCTGTTTCTGTTTCAGTTCATGACTGGGTTTTAACCTACGTGTGACATGATGATCATCAGCACTTGTTTGGTATAATTGGTTGATCATACACCTGACTATAATCCTACAAAATCCCTCACTTTGTGCAAGTGTACCTATAATAATTTATGCTGTATTGAGGGCAAAAGGTAGTAAAACCAAATATTGATTTGATTAAGATTTTTCTTTTGTTTGCTCACTTTGATTATTTCTAAAAGCATTCTAAAACCATTCAACATGCCTAAAACTTTTACACAGTACTGTACACACACACACACACACATATATATATATAACAAGGAAAAAATGGTCATAAACAGATATATTGTGTATATTTATACACCTCATAGAATATTTTTGGTCTGAATGAATATGGAAAATGAAGGTCTTTAAACCTGTTGATCAGCCTGTGATTTTCTTCGTTTCATGAATAGCCTGCCCTATGAATATACACACTAAAAACATCATAATTCTAATGTGCAGTGTTCAGACTTAGACTATAATGTTTATGTCTGATGTCAAAACCCCACCATGCTCCACTTTTTGCTTTTCAGTGAATATTTGAGTCAGTGACATGCTCAAATATAGCTCAGTCTAAGAATAGAACATGCAGTCCAACTATTCATAGCAGTGGCTGTTACCTCAGTATAGCGAGTATCGTTGTTAAAGGGCTGTGCTATTGCTGCCATGGAAATAAGAGCCTTCTGTTCCTGTTTTTCTTCTATTTTCTCCCTCCGGCTTGACGTCAGCGCAGCCCTGAAGTGCGCAGCTCAGCCCAGCAGCCGCCCAGGGTACGCACCATGCTTTAGTCATGTCTGTCTGCTGAGGAGCCTGTCAACGTCGGCTTTGTGCACGTATGAGAGCCTTGGGGCAGAAAACACTGTTTTCTCTCAGGATTTTACAATGAAGATACAAATATATCTGACAGTTGTTAACTGATCCAACCCACCCAAACAATGGCCCCTGTTGATGACTTCATAAAGTGGGTGATTATTGCTCGCTAACTTTCTTCTCATCACCGTTCTTGAATTGTGCCATTGTTTTTTTGTCAAACCTCTCGTTCATGTTTTGGCACAAGGAAACTGTAAACACTGCCACATGTGAGAACACGGCTCCCTGTGAAAATACAGACATGCCTTTCAAACCTTCCGTACGGTATGATATGTTCTCTGACACTTTCAGCCTGTGCAGATGTAGACGTCTCTGAGTCATCCGCATGACATTAATCACTGCATATTACTAAAGTTGTAGTGGAATCATCCCCAGACATCTTAGCTAGAGTTTAAGGGAATATAGTGTGAGTCAATGAAGTCTTGTGGGAAATCAGAGCACGCCCATAGTCTTAAGATGTGGGGTCTAACACGTGCAGTAAGGGCAGAACCTTTCATCCAGTCTGCTTCACTGTCTGCAAAGTTAATGGGACAATCATCACAGCAGACCCCTCGTGCATGTTTTCTGGGGCCTGCAGGCAGCCTGACCTTTCACAGTCACCAAAGAAAAGGTCATTGAAGTCAGAGTGATGGAGCTATTTTCCCTTCTTTTTTGGTCTACTGAAGAACAGCACGAGTGTGTGACTAATACGATGTTTGTGCTTGTTTTCATGACAAGTCTATAAAGACACTGATTGTTCTTCGGAAAGAAATATTACTATATGACTAAAGCCATGTTCATACTGCAAGTGCTCAATACTGATTTATTGGGCTGTTCACATTTTTTTTTTAAATGTGGCCAATTTCAGATTCAAGTGTTAAGTGGACACAGTCCCAAATTGACCCTCATGCGCAAATGAACAATAACAAGATGGCACTGTAATACGAAATTAAACATGGCAGAACTTTTCTGTTTGGTTTTCTTTCAAGTTTTGATTATATAAAGTTGTTACTGTAAAACTTCCCCAGTGACTACTACTGTTTTCAATATTAATTGAGTGAGTAAAGTACTATGAGTATGTAAACTCTTAAGAGTAAATTCTTTCAGCCCAAAATTATGTTGATGTCGAGGTCTTCAACCCTGCTCCTGGGGAACCACGTTTCTGCAAATTTTATTTCCAACCTGCTTCAGGACTCCCGCCTTTGTATTTTCAAGCAGTCTTGAGGAGCTTTATTAGGTGCTTCAGGTGTGTTTGATTAGGGTTGTAGCTAAACTATGAAAGACAGTGGGTTCAAAGGAACAGAGTTGGAGACCTATGATCTAGAGTGATGCAAAAGTCTATTCAGTCCGAGGCTGCATTGTAAAACATTGGACTTGTATCTGATTTAGTACCAAATTTGCAAGTGGCTCAAATCAGCATCAAAAAATCTGATGCTGTATTATTTGTGCTATTTATACTGTTATGTATAACAGATAAGTCACATGTGCAAAAAAAGAAAAAAATCTGGACCACTTTAGCCAAAGCCAGTTTGTTCTTTGGCTGACTGACAGTATTGGAATCAATCAGTGAAACAAAATTGCTAAGCATTTTATGATCTTGTTGTGATTTGTCTGGGCGGTAATTTCTCTTTCATCCTTTTATGCTGGAAGATATTAAAAAGCAAGTGCAGAATGTCTATCTGCAGAATTGTGCCCTTATGTACATTTTGCACCTCTTGCAAACAAACCCCTGTGTTTGAGAAACAGATAAGGGGCCTCTTACGTTTGCAAACATTGTGCTGCATCTAGGCTGCATGATTTATGATCCAGGAGAGGGAAAACAGGTGTCAATATATGAACAGCTATCTTCTTGGTAATAATATTTCTTTACTCTTAATCAGAACTGTCTGTTGTCCCACAGAACAATTTAAGTCCCTTTCTTCCTTATTGATGCGCTTAAAATAACATGAAATGATAATACTTGACTATAAGGAAGCAAGAATATATTTAAGTAATTTGTTTTTGTTATGAGCTCTGAACTGAACTCATGTCAGCACATGTGACAGTTCTTTTGCACATGTGTTTTTGTGATGTCCAACAGGTTGCACTTTGTTTTTAAATCTGGCATAAAAAACACAACAGGAACTGCTCGTTTGAAATCATTAAGCATAAAATTTATTTCATGAAAAAAAAAAAAGTAAACATTTGTAAATATATAAATAACCAAATATATTATTTGTTGTGAATGACATCAGTGTTAAGCATAAATAAAAATCAGTTAAGGTTCAGTCATTAAATAGCAGTCTCTTTTTAAGGCAGAGCCTCTCTTTTCCTCTGTAGACCCATCTCAGTATTGTCAGGTCTGAGTCATGTGTTAATCATTCTCCCCCACGTGGAGTGCAAAATGCGGCCATACGCCATCCCCTAGCATCCTTGCTGCATCACAGACCACCCCGGTGCACCTTTGATCCCTCCGAAGGGCGACACCACCGATCATGCAATTTGAGAGGAACGTGGACGAATGTCTCTAGTATCCTCTGACGCTTAGAATTCCAGAAACATGGAGGTGGAAGCTCCTCAATGGACTATTAGACAGTCCCTTTGAATTGATGAGTATGTCCTCATGACGGTTGAAGGACCACATCAATATTCCGGTTCTCTTCGGCACGTTTCAGTGCAGAACACCTCAGCGCTCTTGCAGGGCAATGGAGGGCACCCACTGGTTCCTGCAGCGGCTTTCCTTGCAGTAACTCCCCACTTCGTTCAGCTTGAGATGCTCGGCCTGTGGGTTCTATGAGAAGGAACGAAATATGGTCAGTATTGCATGACAACAGCTTGTTGAGGTTGTGAATTATGGTGGGGGTGGGAGAGTGGGTGTCTTACAAGCAGCCTACAAGAAGTCGAGTGGTATAAATACATTTCCAGGAAAGTTTTTTGGAACCGGTTAATTTTCGGACAGAACATCGGCAAAACTATCATTTTTCATTCAAATACATATTTCAGTAGCACGATAGAAGCAACTGCACCCACTCTCCCAAATGTTATACTGTAGGTCTATTTATATTATGCATATTAATACTTACAGTTACAAGTATGCAGTGGAGGTCTCTTGGTTCGTTAGCGTTGCTGTCGGCGGACACGGGCTCTCCGAGTACCTGTGCCAAACGCCTCATGCCGGAGACGCGCACGATGTTGATGTCGATGTCGCAGCAGAAAGCTTGGATGAGCGTGAAGTGGATCTGAAGCGCGACATCATTCTCGTCCTCCTCATCGGTCGCTAAAACGCAGAGGACCACGCTGTCCGGATCCCTGTGCAAGTCAATAAAAGCGTTTAATTTAATATGCTTTTTTTGCGATTAGGTTTAATGCATAACAGTCAATGCTATGTAGATTGATTCAGATACTTACACATTCATAAGCTGTGCAGACTCGTAGACTCCTACCGTCAGACAGTTTTGTCGTTGTGCAGCTACTAGCAGCTCCTCGAGAGCTTCGCGTACAGTCTCCATTCTTTAAAGAAAAAGAAAAATCAGTTTTAACTTTTGAAAGCCTTTAAAATAAAGACTAATTTTGATACCCGTTCGTTCAAATGCTAAGAAAAACAAGTCAGTCTACTTACTTTCTGTCAGTGCTGTTGCATCCAACAACTTCTTCCAGAGTCATGTTTGTCATTAAATTATGTAATCCAGAAATCGAAATTTCCTCCAAATAATATAATTCCAGTGAACACGGCGATGTTTGACGGCAGTAGTAATCCACAGAGATTTCGAGCGGTTTCTCTTTCTCACTGCTCAGATACTCGTCCGTACGGTACTGTCTCGACTCGTGTTTGACTTGAATCTGTGGGAGCCGGAGTTTTTATAGCGGAGGAATTGTAGTGGGCGTGGTTGAAACTGCAGCCGAAACCTCGTGCTAATTGGCCGCGGAGGTTTCTATGGAGTCTCCTATTGTGTGAAGTATTGTAGTATTGTGTCAACTGCAGTTGTCTTTGTGTAAGGAACGATCAAGGGGATAATCTCCATAATGAAATCCTGCAGACTAATTTGTTAAAAATTAAAACGCATGAATATTGATTGCTTTTGTTGTTGTTACAAGCAAGGCTGCACGAAGTACCCTTTGAGTTTTTAAAATTATTTTGAACATTTTAAAAGACAACAAATACATGATTATATAATATATTATATAATAAAATGGATGTATTATATTTTTGCATGACTTTTTTATTACCATTTATTTATTACCATTTATTTATTTATAGTTATCATTTCTACAATACAGGTGGCATCTCTATCAATTTCGCAACATTTTTTTGTATGTTAAGACGTTCTTTGCATATTAAATAGCCAGTAAAAACAATGCATCTTAATATGACATTATGTACTTGAGACTGCTTCATACTAAAAACTCAGAAAAAAAGTAACAAAAATAACAGTTTATTAAAAGCGTGTATTAAGATGCATTACTTTAACAATCTGCGTGTATTGACTTGAATGAGAAATAGACATTCATTAATGTCTGCGTAATTCATTGCTTGATACAAACGCAATCGTGCAATTCTCATAATTATTTTGAAGGCATTTATTAAACAGTCGTTACAGTATTGTTTGTCCAGCGCGCCATCTGGTGGTGAGAACCTCTCGTGGAGGCCCGAGCACGAGGACAGGAACATGTGTGGGCATGCCACCACAAATTAAGATGATCACGTAGGTACTCACTCGGTGATTACATCAAACTAATAACTACATTTAAAATTGCAAAAACTTGGTTTCGGTGACAGCGCTTAAATATTATATGCTTTAACCGCTCGGCTTTAATGTTATGTCGTTGATAATGTGGTACAGCAAAATAAAGAAGAGCTGTGAAACGAAACACGGAAGGAAGGATTAACTGATTGTTAGAGGAAAATCATTTTGCATGACGATAATCTGCTCAATCAAGGCTGTCATGATCACATCAGTTAAATACAATTAGTTTGACAAAGTTTGCAGGACCATAAATCAACTGTTGACAACGTGTTTATCACCCTAATCCTTTATCAAGTGACATTATGCCAGCTAATAATAGCTGTTCAGTTTTGTAAATAGACTCAGATCCATCGTAGCCTATTGTAAAATAATAATGAAATAAGTCCCACAATTAAATTATTGTAGGCCTAGTTCATGTGCACATTTTTTACATTTACAGTTTCATATTTCTATTTTTTTAAATATAATATCAACACTCATGCACTTGCTAAAAAATATTTGAGAATTATTCTGACTTTTTAAATCTATAAGGTATTATGCTTGGTTATCAACATCTGGCCTATAATGTCAATAAATAAATCAAGTAAATGCAAAGGAAGCATTTCAGTGTGCAGTGTGCTCTCAATTTATGTGTTTGCATATGTTATTACATGCACTTAGTGCTTAGTTTAAGAAATATTAACATGGGATTACTAACATGGGAGTTTGATTTCTAATTTTCTGAAATTAGGCTGAATTACTCCATCACTGTTCTGTCATCCCAGACATTCATTGCCTTTGGGTCTGTGCCTTACAGGTTAGCTCATTAGTACCTGAAGAAAAGCCACTGACCCTGGTTCCTCTTCATACATGCCCTCAATCATCTGTTCCTCCTCGCCAGATCAATGTCAATATTGGACTTGACCCGCAATCATCCAGACCATGCAATCCTCTGGAGATTGTCTGTCACATATCCTGAGTTATTTTTTATATTAATTTTGGTAGTTTGACTTAAAAAATATGTATAAAGAAAATATGTTTTAAAATGATTTACTTTATTATTTGCTTAGAATATCAGCCAATTGTTTAGGATTTTATTCAGAGGTTTGTCAACCCCTGCTGGTGTTCGAGGGTATTGCACTGATGAAGGTTAAGACTAAATGTAAAGAAGTCTTAAAAAACAACTATAAAATTAAATAGCACTTTAAATCAAACAGAACAAAGTATATAAATAAGTGCTATGTATATACATGAATATGCATATTGTACTGTGTAAAATGTTTATATATATGAAGGTTATAGTAAAGTGTTTCAGAAAAAATATAGATTTAGAGTTTTCTGAAGTGTTGGGTGGGGTCTTTAAGACTGTAAAGGGAAACCCTTGGTTAATGAACAGTGAGTTAGAACACCATCCGCATCTGCATTATCAGGCATTTTGCTAATCTTTTCCTTCGTGAACTACTACAAATATTGGAATATGGCCTTGCAAGAGCTTAACGTGTCACTGAGGGTCGTCATCATGAATTTTGCAGCAGGTGATGTTGAGTCCATTTATAAAGAGCGGCTCTTATCACGACATGAGACCACTGACCATCTTCTGCTGCGGAGGCCAGAGAAACTTGTTTCAGCATCATGGTTAATAGACGGATCGTCCTTATTGTTGCTGCTTCTGCTCTGTCTTTTATTCTCACGAGCTGTGATGACTCACTTGACAGTCGCTCTTTGGAGAGTGCCACAAAAGCACAGGATGAGAACAATTTGGTGAGTTACGCATTTTACCCCATATTTCATGATGGAACACTTATAAAAGAAACGAGAAGAATCATCTTGAGTAATCTCAGCAAATAACTAAAAATTAGAATTATTTTACAGATAGAGGCACTGCAAGAGGTTCTTGAAAAGTTGAAGAATAAGCAACTGCCACAAATTGGAAAAAAGTTCAGCCTGCTTCCTTCGGTAATGTAGCATTTCACACCAATGGAGAACATTTACACTCTTTTTTGCAATTCTACCCTCATGTAGAAATAGTTTTAATCATAATTATGCGACTTCATTTACAAAGAATATACAGTTGACAACAAAATGAGAACATATGGCAAGACACATGCATGGAAGCAAAGTGGTTAACATTATGATTTCACTTAGATAATAGGATGAAAGCTATGACCTCATGCACTGCAATATATGTGTGTGTTCATGTACTGTTATTACAGTGATCACTTCATTGCTCATGTGTGTATTTTTTATCGTCTAAAGTGTGATGCAGGTGAGCAGTGTGCAGTGCGTAAAGGTGCAAGAGTTGGCAAGTTATGCGGCTGTCCACAAGGAACATCATGCCATTTTTTTATTTTGAAATGCCTTTAATAAGACAAAGGATATCTGGGGAAAAAAATCTGGAATTTTTCCTGATGCCGTGTTGCCTTTTACTTATTTTTTTCATATTACTTCTGTGAAAAATGCATGGAAATTAAAAATAAAGTCATCATCTACTGAATGGTTTACTTCTTTTGCTTTATATACAGTATGTACAATGTGTGTGTTTATATATATATATATATATGTGTGTGTGTGTGTGTGTGTGTTAATTGATTGACAGATATGATTATATAGCCTGATATGATTATATAGCCTGTTAAATGTTTCTGATTTCTCAAAATAGTGATGCGTGCAACAAGGCGGTCAGAATACCGACTTCGATTGGTCAGCTTCAGTTCCGTTCAAATTATCCGCCTGCTCCTTCAATAATGCTTGATTGTTTGTGTATTACATCATAAGAATAACTTTCCAACATGGCGTCGGGTCTAACGGCAGCGATGGAGTCGGAGGACCTGACAGCCCATCCTGGATTCAGCAACGACAAATACTCAATGTTGATTGTCATCGGTGCGCTCTATAGACCGCATATACTGGACTATATTGTGGTGGAGATTGAACGAGGTATTGTTTTTTATTTTCATTTTTGGATTTCGAAGAAATGAATAATAATATCGATGATCAATGCTGTAGTCAAAATGTATTACAGATTACCGTTATCTCTCGCAATTGTATGTTGTAGAACAGGTTGAGAGCATTCTGGATATTTGATTCTTTGATTTGAAGATTCACCGGTTGCCTGGTGAATTGAGATGAAACACAATCACACAATGTGATTTATTGCGCCAGACAGTATCTCTTGCCTTCAGCAATACATATTTTTTTTTTCTCATTTATTACGATTATTATCTACACAATATATTTCCGCAAGCTTTGCTACACACAGTATACACTAGCGTTTAAAGCAGTAATGCCACGATCTGGGGCGATATTCGTGCAGCTGTTCTCTGCACTGCAGTGTTATAGCATCAGATAGTAAACATCAAAAATAGCCTCTTTGTGCATCAGCCCTCCATTGTGTTTAACTACATTATTTGCGTTGCTTGTTGATTAGTGATAATATAGAAATGAATGTGTCGTGTGAAAGTCGTGTTCTTCAGGGTGCACAACAGTTAGACAAGGCTCTGCGTGTTTACACCCACCTCAGCGATCGTTTTTTTGCCTACATGTAACTTTAGTGACTATCATTAACCTAATAAGATTTCAGTCTAGTAGCTGTTTTTTTTAAACAATCTTGTCTAGCTGGATTAAGCCAGCCAATTAATAATCACATTAGTCAAGCAAAAAACCAAAATACAGCTTACTAGTTTAACATGGATTTTTACTGCATAACAGCATAAACACATTTTAATAACAGTAACAGAAAGGTGACTTTTTTGGTACCATTTTAATGTGATTGAACAAGGTTTTAACAACATGTCAGCTATTGACAGATGTGTGGGCAATCAAAACATTGTAAAGAGCCTGTCTCCATGGTAGTGATCAGGCAAAAATGGAAATTTGTCTACAAAGAAAGATGATTAACAGTTAACAGTAAAATTACATGAATGTAAATGTGGAGAAAAAATCTTTTATTTATGGTTTGCCTCAAACAGGAGAAATTCATCAGGTTTTAAATTTTACTTATATTGCTTTAGTCTGTTGTCGGTCCACCCCTTCCTTCCTAGCCATCAGGAAATATACCTGATTTAATGGCTATTTATGCCAACGATGTTTGATGTCTTTTTATTTCATTTCTAGCAGTGATGAGTTGGCTTCTTTTTTTGATCATAAGAGATGAGAACATGCTGTTCAGAGGCTTTTATATTTCATGAGTACAGAGACCAGTGCCACAAAGCGAGTTTTTTTGAGGTCTAGTCAGCCAACCATCTCATTTGTCTCTAAAAGCCACATTGTGTCTCACATGATGTTTCGGTTACATGCTGACTGCAGTGCTTTTGCTCTGGGAGGGATTAGAAAGCAGTTCATTCAAATCAACATTTATTGTTTTTGCAATAAACCCAGTAAAGCAAGTGTCAAAAAATACACTAACGCATTTTGATGTATTGAGTTTTACATATATGTGCATCGCCTTAACACAGGTATCCGTGCATGGGATGTGGACCTGACTGTGTGTAATTTGGATGAGAAGCTGAAACTTTTTGTTTCTCAGCATTCTTCTCATCAATCCAAAGACATAAGAGGTAAGGGTTGCCTTCTTTTGGGTTAGCAATGAATGACATGTGCTTCCAGTACAGTTGGCTATACTTTTTAAAATAATAGCGGCCAATGTCTTGGTGCCCATTTGAAGCACATGATATATGTGTGGGATGCGATCTTATGAATTAACAAAGAAGCAACTGTGCAGTTAAGCCCCAGCACAGCTCCATATACAGTATCAGATATGTACAGCTTTATTCCAATAAATAATGGAATGTGGTCATATTAAGCCAATATTTTAGTTTCTAAATGAAAACAGGAATATTATAGGTCATGCAAACACAAGAAAAGTAGAAAACGAAAATGTATGCATTAGATTATTCAAAATAAGCTAGTTGCCATATATAGGGGATTGAAATATCCACAGAGCATGTAAATCTATTTTTTAATCTTAATATTTAAAGTAATGTTTATCAGAAAATGTTATTCACATAAATCTGTTTCTTGCTTAGTTTACATGTAGATACCCAATAAATACTTGTTCATTATAACTATTCTGATGTAAAAAGGTAGAAGTAAGTTTTGTTTGTTTTTTTACTTGGAGAGAATAATTTATTTATTTATTAGCATTTTAATATTTATATTGTGTAATGAGAACTGTCTAAACTGCACACAGTTGCAGCTTCTGTACAGCTTCTATTATTCAGTAAAAGTTGTAGGTTGGCTAATTTGCTATTTCAGTAGACACAGCAGAAAGACAGGAAGGAAGTGCTTTCTACCAATTGTTCAGACTTTGGCTGCTGTTGGAAAAACAATACTGGAACATTTTGTTGCAGTAGATTTGAAAGTGATTTTTGCTGACAAATTATATAGTGGTTTGGATTTCTAATACGCCGGGAAAACTTTACATTTGCATTACTCTGGTTGAAAATTGACTATCAGCATCAGAACACTTTAAAATGATAATTTAAAAAGATTCCAGAATATTAAACTACATATTTAAGCTTTTGCACTCTAGAATAATGGGTTAAAATTGTGCAAATTTAGTTGAATTAATTATTGTACATTCCTTTTTATTAGTAGATTAGCAATGCATTAATGTTTGCTACTGACAAATGCACATAAGCATGACAAATTTGTTTACTTATTTTTATTAATTCCCTTTTTAATTTTGTCTGTCTCCTAACAATCCCATCATAGGTCAGAAGACATTTCATTTCAGTTCAGATGTACTGGACATTAAAGTTGTAATAAATCCATCTGAAGGGTTTCTCTACTCTGAGGTGTGTGACTGAAAGGCATCTCTTCTTCTCTTCCTCAGTTCCAGTTGTTTGCTTTACATGACAATCAATAAATGACAAGGGTCACATTACATATGTTGCAGCTAAGATTATACAGTGCCTTGGCAATATCAGACACCATAACAAAATCAATTTTTTAAAATATTGTTTAGAGGCACATTTTTACAGTAATAACAGAATTATATATATTTGTTTTTTAATTAATGAAATATCGAATTAAATATTCTCACAATTTTTTTCCCCAATTCAGGTCCACAGCTTGATATCATCCACACCTCGACACAAGTTGCTGGTGCTCACAGGACAGTCTCTTGAGGACTCCGGGGATCTGGTCCTGCATACGGGCCAGTTCACTCCAAATGACTTCAACCAGATCTTTTCAGATGAAGAGGTATGTCATACTGCAAATGTATATGCCAATATTTTTAATGTCCTTTTAATTCACCTCACGTTAGCTATGGATTTGAAAAACTGCCAATCTTTGTATATAATATGACTTTTCTGAGCATTACAAATGATTATTTTGTACAGTAATAAAATATTTATTTTCCTTCTTTTCTGTACATTTTCAACAGATTCAAGCTTTGTTAAATTCTGTTAGCATACATGGCAAAGCAAACCTCACCTTAAGTTGCCCTAAAACTGGAAAATGGAAAAACTCTGTGCAAGGGAAGCACAACATACATGACATTATTGAAATTAAAGTGAATCCTCTAATGGTACTACCCAAAATGGGGGGCCTCCAAGAGTTCACGGACCACCTTTTTGAGTCCTCAGAGCCACAGTCTCCATTTGACCTCTTGGAGCCTCCTGGCACAGTGGGATTTCTCAAGCTATGCCGTCCGTGCTGTTATGTCTTTCCAGGCGGCAGAGGCGACTGTGCTTTTTTTGCTGTTAATGGCTTTAATGTTTTGGTCAATGGTGGAGCAGATCCACGCTCTTGCTTCTGGAAGCTTGTCAGGCATTTGGACCGTGTTGATTCAGTGTTGCTTACACATGTTGGAACAGACAACCTGCCGGGAGTTACCAGCCTGCTGGAGAGGAAGGTCGCAGAGCTTGAGGAAAATAAAACTGACTCACAGGAAAAGGAGCAATGGGCAAAGAATCTAATCTCTCCAGAGCTTGGTGTGGTTTTCCTCAATGCCCCAAACAGACTTAAAAAAGTTCAGGGGGATCCTAATGTACTACGAAGCAGTGATCTAGCATCACATATTTTACAGCATTTGGAAAAACTAAAGATCTCACCAGAACCACTGTTACGCAATTCAAGTGGCTCTATAGAACCTGTTATTTTGTTTCAGAAAATGGGAGTGGGATGTCTTGAACTTTACATCCTAAATCCAGTCAAACGTAGCAGAGAAGTAGAGTCTTTCATGAATAGCTGGCCAGATAATAGTTCTAAATCCAAGAGTTTAGATGCCCACCTAAATTCTTTGGTCTCTATATGTGCTTTGCTTGTTTGGCATCCTGCTAACCCAATGGAGAAAATCATCAGAGTCCTCTTCCCTGGCTCTACACCACAAGCGAAAATAATGGATGGTCTGGAGAGACTGAAGCATCTTGAGTTTCTAAAGCGGCCTGTAGTGTGCTCCAAAGATTTAGAAACATCAAAATCAGAAAAGAATCCAAAAGTTGCAGACAGTCAGGATAGTCCCAAATCTGGTAAAAATGAATCCAGACTAAGCAACGGTGCTTCAAAGGACCGAGCACTTCGTGGAGATCTAGAACTAAAAGACAAAACCAAAGGAATAAATGGGACTGATTCAAAAATTGAGGAAAAGCTGAAATCGATAGAAAGCAATGTGAAGTATAAACCCTCCAGACTAGTTACAAGAAAGGAGTCTTTGAAGGACAGAAGCAATGACAAAACAAACGTATCAGACTCAAAGAAACAAGAAAATGGACAGAAAAAAATGTCAGGTAGCAAAGATTCTTCAGTGAGAAGACCAAAGTCAGACGGCAAAACTGAAGAGAGAAAGTCTCTTGGGAAAGATATCAAGAAATCCTCCACTGGATCACTGAACTCAAATAAAGCCAGTAATGTAAAAAATGAAGCAAAATTAAACAAACAGGCTGAGGACAAATCTAAAAACTTTAAATCTAACAAGGAGCAGCAAAATCAGAAATTGTCAACAGACTCAGAAGACGTAAATCGCTCTATGTCTTCACCAGAAGATATGACAGCAGCATTTCTGGAAATGGATCAAGAACAACATGAATTACTTGTGAAGAGTCAAACTGTTGACTCTGGGAACCTGAAATATGTTTCAACAGGGAGTGTGCAATCTCAGTGTAGTAGCATTGTAAACACTAGCAAAGCTGCAGCATCTGCAAGATTCTCTGTCAAAATAAAAAATGAGCGATGTGTGAATCTAGACCTTACTCCAACTGAATATACTTTGCTCGATGGGGCTTTGAAAGAAAATATTTTAACAAATGAGCATGGGGATGTTTGTGTCAGTCCTGATGAAAAGACACTAGAGCTAACATCTCCTAGATCAGGTCCAAATAGTGCTGGTCATACTCCATATCACTTGTCACCCGAAGAGACCTGGGCCTCAAAAGATCATAGCAGCTTTGGGGTTAAAATGTGTCTTGGATCAGAGAGCCAACAAATGGGATTATCCAAGCTTTCAGAGTCTGGCTGCCCTAAAAGTAACCAAGAGAGCATCTCATCTTCTTCCAAAGAGAAGCATTCTAGTTTCCTATCTCTTAGCTCTTTCAAGGATATAATGCCTGATATATCTCCCACTGTTACCACTACTCACTCAATGCCTGCGGAAGTAAGTTCACCACAGTCCACTGAGGTTGATGAGTCACTGTCAATGTCTTTTGAACAAGTGCTGCCAACAGTAAGCGAGTCCACCAACGAAGACGAAACATCCTATTCTAATGGACACCATGTCAGTTCTGATTTCAAAGTAGGGATGTCTTTGTCTTTAAAGAAGCCTCACACTCAGAGGGCACCTCATGATGGTTCAGATGGGTGTTCATCTGGACCTCAGGGTCTATTGTTTGATACTACTCATGAGGTTGACCTCTGCTTGGTCTCTCCATGTGAGTTTAAACATTTTAAACCGGTTGGTGATCAAGACGATCCAGTCTCACCAGGTTTTAATAACACCAGTCCATTAAACCTTTCTGATGATAGTGACCACTCCCAAGATGCAGCTAAACCCCTTCCACCTTCATGTTCTGTCAATAAGGCCACTCATGCAGCTCAGGAGACCCCTCTTACTTCTAGCAGTGACTATTTTCCAATGGCAACAGACTCAGATGTACATCCAGGGGTAGAGGATTGCCCATCCATTTCAGCAGATGGACTTCTGGATTCTGATGAAGAAGGTGGTGTCCATCTGCAAACGCAAAACCAAAGCGATGATTTGAATTCTTACAGAGGAAATCACACTTTGCCAAAGGATCCCCCACCTGCACCTGTGAAAGACTTACCTCCTCTTCCCCCTCAGCCTGGTGCCTGTATGCCTGATCCTGTTAGTGGTGTAAAGTCTGCCACAAAAAGCAGAAAAGCTGCAGGTGTTACGCAGAGGTTAACATCTTCTAGTGTTTCAACACAAGGCTCCAAAACCAGAGCTGGAAGTCAGGGCACTTCAGTTAGTGGCTCAAGAAGCAGCTCAGTGGGAGACATAATGGCTAGTCGTAGCACAGGCTCCACTTCTAAAAGATCCACAACAGCAGGTTTGAACTGATCTTACATTGTTGATTTTTGTATTCAAGTACATATTTATTTATGAATGACTTGTGTCTTGATTCATCAATAGGTAGCAAGGTTGGCACTTCAATATACTTGGACCTGGCTTACCTTCCATCAAGCCATGCAGCTTCCACTGTTGATGTTGAGTTCTTTTGCCGCTTACGATCATCTTGTTACATAATAAGTGGGGATGACACACTTAAGGAAGGCTTGATGAGGTCCATTCTGGATGCATTAACAGAAGGAAAATCTGTATGGCCTGAGGACGTGCTGCATGTATGAGATGAGTATATATATATATATATATATATATATATATATATATATATATATATATATATATATATATATATATATATATGACAGAAACCAATTCAGGTGCACTGCTAAACTCTCTATCGCCATCTGTGGTTAATATGTAAAATAAAAAATTTCTTATGTTTCTTATTTTATTTTTTCTTATGTTTTGTATTTCTTGTGATTTGTATGACACTGCTACGTGGATAGGCCTGTGGTTGTCTGAGAACACCATATAAAAAAATCTGTAATGCACCTTTAAAATCAATTACTTTTTAAGGCAATACTGTCACACACTTAGTCTGTATTATCTTGCAGGTGACCCTGATTCCCACATTTGAATCACTTATGATGCATGAGTGGTACCGGGAAACCCAAGAAAAACAACGGCAGCTGGGAATTACAGTCCTAGGCAGCAACAGCACTGTGGCTATGCAGGAGGAGACATTCCCTGCTTGTAAAGTAGAGTTCTGCTAGATTGACATACCCTTTGTGTATCCCAGGGGTTCTCAACCCTGGTCCTGGAGGGCCACTGTCCTGCAGAGTTATGCTCCAACCTTGATCAAACTTAGCTTAATTAGCTGGTTCAGGTGTGTTTGATTAATGTTGCAGCTAAAATATGCAGGGCAGTAGCCTTCAAAGACCAGGGTTGAGAAAGCCTGGTGTAATCCCATGCTTATTTAAAGTTGCACATGCACATTTTTGCCACTTTACATTTTTTTGTTCATGGCAGATGCTTTATCAAACAAATATTATGTTTGTGAAAGGTTTCTTAGCAGGTGTCTGGGGCCTAAAATACACAATAATATCACAAGTATTGAATAAAAATATATAGATGCATTTACTCTAGGAGTGTAACTGCACTGGTTTATTATTAAAAGTGTTTACTAGATTCCCACTTTGCCGAAATAGTCCTAATTAAATACTGCAAACTTCAACATAGCCCACCTCTGCATGAAGATCACTGGAAACAGTCATTCAGAAAGAGAAACAGATTAGCAGTGCCAGTGGAGGTTAGATTAAGAATGGCACAGATATTTCTATTTCAAATGTCTATACAGATCAGATCACACAACATAATTACAAAGAGAGCTATTTTTATATTTTGAGATTTACTTTGTTTTGGGTTGCTCTTAAAGGATGGTGTTTAAGCCATTGCCCAGTCCCTTCGACTGTTTGGGGACCAGTAACTTCACACTAAGTCACACAAATATTGTATGAATGCAGTACACTATAATAGAATATCACTATGAAATCTTCAGAAATATGACGGCATGAAACAGATATTTTAGTTCATCCCAATTGGAAATGTGATGAGTAGTAGAAGCTTGACACACAAAGTGTACAGTAACTGTAGTACAGAGGCTCTACTGTACCTACTGTGTTTCTGTTAAATACTGAGAGCTGTAGGGCATACTGGCCTATATTCATTTATTTTTTAAAATGCATCTCCTTAATTCAGCACTGTAAAAAGAATGGTAAGTTTGTGGGGTGCAAGAATTTTGAATCCATGTATTGCTACACTCACATAGAGGAAAGCGTGTATACGTATATGTAATATGAACTATATGAATTAAAACATTAAAATGTCATTGGAAGTGCTGTGCTGATTATTTGCCAGAATGATAAAATAAAACAAACCCACAATCTGTGTTGACAGTTTAGCTATTTTGTAACTAGATTTAGTGAATCCACCATTTCCTTTGAGACATTTTTCAAAAGTTAAGAGACAAATATATAGCAACGTCTTGGACAAACCTTATCTAATATTAATTTCTCATCTTGCCCACTGACCTTTATTCATCTTGGATAGAGTTGATTAATTAAACTAATTAACTGGACTGTTTAATCATGTGAGCAGTGCATTTTTATGCTGTGTCTATTTACACTTAGTGCAAATAGCCAGAGTTGTTGGCAGTGGCTTTGTACACTAACTCCGCCCACCAATGTGTGATTGGGACAATCATCAATTACAAAAAATGTACTACTTGATATATCCGTTTGGGGGAAGCAAAATGTATGGCGATAGTGATTTGACGAGATAAATGTAGGTTAGAATCCACCAAAACATTTTTTCTCCCTTTTTACATTTTAATTCACATAAAAGTAAAATGTAACATAAAATTTATGTTCGATAACAATGAATGAAATAAAACAAAAAGTTGAAAATAAAGTTTTGGGTAGGGTTAGGGTAGGTGTAGGGAAGGCTTTATTGTCCCAATAAGGGTGTCAACCATGACATCTATGTTTTATAATGTACTTCAATACTGAGGTGCTGATAATTGCCACTTGCAATAAGTAGTATAGCAGAAAATGCTATTTGCAGTTAAATAATGTTGCTATTTTTATTTGGTGTAAATAGAATCAGTAGCTATTTGTGCTTAAAATATTCTATTTTCACTTAGCGTAAATAGTATATCACTAAAAATGGCTGCTATTTTCACCTAGTGTTAATAGAATACATTGTTATTTGTACTTGCTGTGAATAGCACTTTCGATGGATGCTATTTTTTTATGCGTATTTGAATACATTGGCTTAAATGTAGATTGGCATTGTTGCTGGCTAATTTGAGCATTTCAAATAAGTCACCTACGAGCTTCTATATAGGTTCAGATGAAGAAATGTGATCGTAGCTTATTAGTGTTTGCCGTGATAGAATCCAAGAATACCTGGACCGCAGGGCGGGGTTCGCGCCTGAAAAAAAAGTCAGGCATTCAAGGGTGGATCACGATAAAAACATTTGAGAATTTGGATACAACTAGGTGTCACATGCACTGCAGAAGTGTGGATATTAAATAAATCACTATATTTGATCTTTGGAACTTGGCACAAGCATTTCGACGCCCTCGCTCAAATTACGTTATATTTTTATGACTTACGACGTACGTTTTGTTTCCGTTAAAAAGGAAAGTCATCTATTTTGAGTTATCTAAAGTTAGCGAAACAAAGCAGACGAATCCGACGTCTTGTACCAAGGTGAGCTGATTTAAATCAACACATTGCATCAATCGATACTTTTGCATGTTTAACATAATGTGACGATTTTAATTGCAACTTGGTTGGAGCCATTAATACCTTATATATACACTATTAAAATGACATTTTTTTTGCAGATCATTATGAGCACTGTAAAATCAAGCTTGAAGAAATGGCAGAAGAATAAGCTCTGCTCATTGCTCAACCATGCTAACCTCAGCCTGCTGTTCAAAGCCAGTGTGCATGGGTTCACTGCTGCTGCATTTCACCAAAAGTGTGATATGCAGGGACCAACTGTCATTGTAGCTTACAATAAGGCTGGGTACGTTTTTGGAGCTTTCACCAGCAAAGATTTTGCACAGACAGGACAAAATATTGTGGATGACAAAGCTTTTCTCTTCAGCTTTAATGACAAAGAAATTAAAGAAGATCCTCTGCGTGTTGTCAGTGGAAATCCCCAGTATGCTTTTACTGACAATGGTCCAAACTTTGCCTCTTTGGTATTTCTTTACAATAACACTGTCACCGTGTACAGTAATCCAGGAATATACCAATTTGATCCACAGAAGATGCATGGGAATGACTTAGAGCTGACAGAATGTGAGGTGTACAGAGTGGAAGGTTTGTCTTAATCTGTCCTACTTTTTGGATAATTGCTGAGAAAGTAATGCACTTTCAGAAATCGTTATGTAAATAACTCTGGCTTGGGTTCTCACCAGATTGTGGAGGACTTATGGAGAAACCGTGGAGAAATGTGCAGTGGAACTCTGAGTGAGAAAATCAAACCAAATATAGTGTCTTCTATAATATACGCAGATGAAATGCTTTTGACTTACTGTTACTTAGAAAAGCTTTGGGAATTTTAACAGTGATAATGTTTTTAGTAGAAGGAAGGCACTCTTGAGCACCATCTCTGGCTGGAAGCCTTCTGTTAACTCAGTCAAACAGGCTCGGATTCTTTTGGTGGGTCCAGTAGGAGCTGGGAAATCAAGCTTCTTCAACTCCATCAACTCTGTGTTCAAAGGTTATGTGAGCATTCAGGCTAACACTGGCATTGCTGGCACCAGTTTGACTACTCAGGTAGATATTGTCTGATGTTTTACAGTGTCAAATATTTTGTATTGTGTAGCTATATGTGATAAAATGAAAAAAAAAAAAAAAGTGCATTTATTTATGTAGTGAAAATAATTAGTAAATATTTGTTTCATGTAGTTTCGTACCTACTTCATCAAGTTAAGCAGCGGTGTCAGCCATGTCCCCTTTACTCTGTGTGACTCGATGGGTCTGGAGGACGGTGTGAACACCGGTCTAGATGTAGATGATTTTGCCAGTATTTTGAAAGGTCATGTTCAAGACCAGTATCAGGTAAGAACTTTAGGTAAAGAGTGATCATAATCTGTAATGGGTCTGGCATGTGTTTTTCTATCCAGTTACAGTAAAACAAAAATTATTATAGTAGCATTTTTGTAATTCATTATTTTCTTTCTCACGCCTTACTGATTTAAAAATATTCTAAAAATTTCTTTCTCAGTTTAATGCATCAATGCCCATACAACCTGAGTCCCCTCATTTCAATAAATCTCCTGGCTTGAAGGACAAGATTCACTGTGTGGTTTACGTGATTGACATCAGCAGAGTCAAGCTTCTCTCTGACAAAATGGTTGACAAATTTGCGGTTTTTCGAAGGAAAACCAACCAGCTGGGTGAGGGATTAACAGTAATTAAGCAGATTTGAGTGAATTGTGTCAAATAAATTCAGCAAATTTAATTTACAGGACACTTATTACAGGGCAACCTGAAGTTAAAGGGATAGTCCACCCAATCTTCTGGCATAATTTAGAAACCCTTATGTCATTCTATACTTTCTTTCAAAAATCCAAAAGTACATATATTTTGAAGAATATTTGTAACTAAACCATCTCAGCTTTCACTCTAGACAACAACAACAAAATGCTTTGGTTATCAACAATCTTCAAAATATATTATTTTGTGATCAGAAGAAGAAAGAACTGCTTACAGGTTTGGAATGACATAAGTAAAGATTTTTCATTTTTAGATGGACATTCTGTTTAAGCCCCTTGCTCTAGAGAACTTCTTGTGGTGTTTGTGTGCACAACTAGCATAAATATTTTCACTAGGGCTAGTTCACCCACAGGATTACAATGTCTGGGATTTGATAACATACAGTAAGGTGTTCTGTTCTTCAGGTATTCCTCAGCTGGTTCTGCTGACTAAGGTGGATGAGGCCTGTCCGTTAGTGGCGAAAGACCTAAAAGTTGTCTACCAGAGTCATTTTATCAACAAAATGGTACAATTTAATATATGGCTTTGTAAATGTTCTGTATTATTTTGTTTCACATATTGTTCTTGAGCATTTCAGGTTAACTGTTTTTTGACAGATGCAGGAGATCAGCACTAAGCTTGGAGTTTCTCTGTCTGCTGTGGTCCCAGTGAAAAACTACTGCCAAGAACTGGAAATAGACTCTCAAACTGACATACTGCTTCTGAATGCTGTGGTTCAGATTCTCAGAGCCACGGAGGGCTTTTTTGATGATCTTTGCAATGCAGAAGAGTAGAGCTTAGCCATATGTCCTTATCTGACCTAAAAGTTATGAATATATATATTAGCATTGTTTCTCTCTGATAACATGTTTTAGGTGACATGTTCATCTATATTTATGTTATGAGGTCTGTTGATTTCTTCTGTTGCTCTGCTCTAAACATGCAAACTATATGTATAAAAATGTATGCATTTATTTGTGTATTGAAAATAATTAGTAAATATTTTCCTGTAATTCTGTACCTACTACATCAAGCCAAGCAGCGGCGTCAGGATTCACTGTGTGGTGTATGGGACTGACATCTGCAAAGTCAAACTTCTCTCTGACAGAACTGTATTAATATACATTTCTTTGTAGTCAATATTTTGTGCCATTTTATTTCCATACTGAGTCATATATTGAGCATTTCTCATAAACTGTTTTGTAATAGATTTAAGCATTTAGCTTGGAGTTTCTCTGTTTGTTGTGGTCCCAGTGAAAACCTACTGCCGAAAATAAACTCTCAATCTGATGGTCAATGCCGCCGAGGGCTATTTGGATGATCTTTACAATCCAGATGAGAGCTCTGAGTAGAACGCAGCCTATTTCCCCTGTCTGACCTAAGGGTTGCATGCGTATCAGTCTTAGCAAATGCATCTTTCCCTTTACATTTATATTTAGTCGTTTATATTGTTTTTAGGTATTAAGCTCATCTCTTTTTATGTATTATGAGGTCTGCTAATATTTCTGCTATTACTTTGAACACTCAAAGTATTTGTGAGCAAAACCATGTAACCAAGTGTCATTCTCTGTATTAATAAACATATTGGCGAACAATTGGTAGTTTACATTTTGCCATATAGCTTGTTGATAACTGTCCTTCATAAAATGTTTTTTTGTATATAAGAACTACATTCACATCATACAGTGCAGTAATTCATAAAAGTCATTATTAGGCATGTGTTACCCTTTAAAGAGCTCTTTCTACCTGACCATGTGTTGTTAGGTTGATTTAGTCAAATTAAACCGAATCCAGTTCATTTGGATGTTTCCACATGAGGCATATTCTTCAGGTTCACTTGCAAAACTTTTTGCAGCGTGACTGTTGTAAAACAAGAGGTTTAAAGAGTAATAAAATAGTCTTCATGTGAGATTAAAAGCAACTGATCCGTTGCACTCATCTCTTAAAAAACAGACACTGCTTCCTGCTGTCATTCATCCTTTGAGAATCCTCTCATTCCCAACGTTAACATCCATACGGATCTATAATGTCCGCTTGTTTGAGGGAATAGCACTCATCATCTGTGAGACTCGTTTCAGACTCCTCTCATTAAATACTTTCGTTCTCCACCAGTATGCTTAATCTTTTCATACTTTTGCTGCTCTCCCTTCTCGATGGGCCCAGGAGAGCCTTCTGGTGACCCAGCTGGAGTGGGGGTTATGAGCGGGGCTCCAGGCCGAATCTGTCTGAGATGAGTTCTGATGGCCGCTGGCAGCTGTCCTGAAAGAGCCCAGAGTTTTTCTGAGCCATGTGTTTTTAGCAGCCTGAAGTTCAGTCGTCAGAACTGCATTCTGGTGTTCCAGCTCCTTAGGAAATCAAGATGATAGACAAATGACCAAAAAGTGAAATACATACAATTTAGAGTACAAATCTAAAATCATTAATAAGACGCATTAATAACACATAATAAGCTTAGATTAAAGGTGCAGTAAGCCATATCTGAAAAACGCTGTTGAAAGTGGATCAAACCAAGCACCAAAAACACTTCAACAAAAGGGGTGTGACCAATCATAATAGGGGTTTGATGTAGCATGTTTGTAAATTTAAGGGCAGAGCTATGAAGACTTATAATTAGGGTGTGATCCTTTCATGTAGTAGCATGTTTGTTTTGGTTATTTTTAACTATAAACAGCATGTCTCAGAAATTGCTTACTGCACCTTTAATATGGGGTAATGTATTAGGTATCATGAGCAACATTTTTAACAGCATTTATGTTTTGTTTATGTATTATTTAATGTTAATACTAAGATTTACTGGTCACTCTCAGAAAAACAGTGAAAAAGTTATGACTGGGGCTGTACCTTTTGGAAAGGTAACATTTACTGTGCACTCTTTAGGGGTAAATAATGTACACATAAGGAAAAACTTTTGGTACTTTTTTCTGAGAGTTCTGACTGTTAATTTATAAAACCTGAATAGTTAAAAATGTGTTAGTATATGAAGAAACTAACGTTAGGATAGATTAATAAGTGCTGTAAAACATTGCTTGTTATTAGTTTATGATACCTGATACATTAACAAATACTGACAAAACTGAACCTTACTGTAAACTGTATTATATTATACAGTAATGATTTTTCATTTGCTAATATTGCTTTTCTTGGTGCATTCAGAAATACTTCCAAAAAATGAAAGTGCTAATAATAACAAAAAGACTCTTTTGCATTACCTGTATCTTGCATTTGGACTCCACCATTTGTAGCTTGGTCTGTGCCAGCTCTCTCTCTAACTCTTGAACCTGTTCTCTGAGAGAGGCCTTCACTTCATCCTGAGCACTGGTATCTTCATCCTCAGAGCACAGCTGAATTGATCCATTCGTGGTAAAGATGTGTCTGCACTGCTCACACTCCAGCATCTTGCTCTGAAAGAGTATCATATATCAGTAAATATCATGCCACTAAAGTAAGACTAACAGTTAGGGTCAAGGTGCTTTGAGGTTTATTACCTTGATAACTGCCAGCTCTTTGTCTGCTTGAGCTTTTTGGTTTTCAAGCTTAGCGTTCAGTTGAGAACAAATCTAAAGGATGCAAGAAATGAGACTGAACGTTATTCAATTGCAATAATGTTTTTTGAATGTGTGGAGTTGCAATTGAAGGTTTACCTGCTTATAGTCAGCGATGATGTTGTTCGATCTCTTGATATCGGCTTCTGCTTTGTCCAGCTCTTTCCGAAACATCTCTTTCAGCTGTTGAACACATCGATACTTTACACAAGGCCGGAAATTGTCTAAACACTTTACTGTGGACATCAGTGATGTTAAAGCTCACCTGTGAAGCCTCCTCCTCCTTTCCCTTTTTCTCCTCCTCTGTAATCCTCAGAAGCTGTTTGGTTTTCAAAAGCTCTTTGGTTAATTCCTCCACCTGGTCCTCGGTCTGAAAAACACAGCAGATGTGTCAAAGCATACACAGCAGATAAAATGAAAATGAAACTGGTCTGTTGAGCATGACATGCGTAGATTGTAATAATTTGACAGACCTGATCTAGAGCATTCCTTAGTGCAATCTTGCTAGTGACAAGTTTTTGTGCAAGGTCATCATTCTCCTGCTCAAGGCGCAAACTGGTCTCCTGAAGCTTACGGTTTTCTCTCTGGAAAGAGAAAGCACTCTTTTATTCCACAGATCTAAAACCCAATGCGCGATTATGCAATCTTTAGCGTACATGATGAAAGGCTTGTGCTGAGGAAGACAGAAGCTTTTTGTTTTCGCCAGGGTGTGATATCTTACCTCGTACTTGTCGAGTGGGTCTTCTTTCTGCACTTGGTTATCTCTTAATTTTGGCTTTTTAGAGGGAACCTGTTCAAAAAGATGATTCAAATAAATTTTGGATCATATCAGGCATGCAATTCTTGATGGCATGAAAAGAATGTACTCGATCAGTTTTATTTCTTAAAATGTATATTATTTTTATTTAAATTGTATCTAAATAAACTATATATATATATATATATATATATATATATATATATATATATATATATATATATATATATATATATATATATATATATATACACACACATAGAATTAAATAATATGCTAAATTTGAATAAAATGCTAAAGAAGAAAAATAATATTAATTTACATATATTAAATACAATATTTATGACAATATTATACTATGTAATACTTTTTTATTATATACATCTAAATGTATGTACTTGTGTATATTTATATAAAAGTGGTCAACATTTGAAGTAGATCAAAACCTTTTATTAAAGTTGTCCATGTATTTAATTTAATATTATATAAAATATATGTTCATAAACAAATTTCAACATTGCCGTAAAGACCTTTGCATCAAAGCATGTTATCGTGCTACGCCTTAATTCCAGCATGCCAGGTTTGAATCAACACAAGACAAACATGAGGTCAAAGGCTGCTGAACTTACCACTTGCTTTGGTAGAGTCTCCACTACTAGACTAGCCAGGATCTCCTCCTCTGACATCTGGTCAATGATATGGGCATCATAGGCCACAGCAATAGACACTTCTTCCATCATTTTGGCAGGTGAGTAGAATGCAAGCGATCTCTAAACAAAAAGTAGGCAGCTAATCTTGTCTGGAGAAATGACAACAGGTTTGACAGGCAGCAGTCTATATCTGTCTGTCTCAACGCAAGCCCTGCCCCAACAGAAGACTATGGGAGGGGATTCATTTCAGTCCACCTTTGTCCTCTGGTTCTTCACTTACCTAATAAGCAGGTACCAAAACAGCTCCCAATTCAACTTCCCTATAGTATTATTCCACACTCCAGCAGCCAATACAAATTATTTCCACATGCAATTTTCTCATTGCAGAAGCAGAACTCAGTTAAATATTATTAAAGTGATTAATCCAACACAAGTAAGACCTGGAACAGATATATTTTTCATAGGAGCTGTTAGCGTCAGCGTTTAGGCTTTGCTAGCCTGCCTGTGGGTTCAAGCTTAGGGCTAAAGACTGTGAAATTGAAATTCTTGCTGTAATCCTGTAGGTCGCCTCTTACACAAAAACACTGCGGTTTTCCTGGGACAAGCAGGTGCCAGTACATTCCTCCATTCCTTAAGCTGCTTATATCTGGCCACTGTATATGTTCAGCATGATTGATGGAGGCAGTGAACTGTTTTTATCATTTCACTGCAGCTTCAGGGAGGCATAATGCAGATATTATTAATCAAAAACTGGTTAGAAAGCACTGGAGGTGCTTTCTTGTAAAACTATGTTTGCATCTTTGTCTGTAATACAGAGATAATCTTTAGTGGTCATCATCAGCTTGGACAAAGCTAAGCTAATAAGGGGGAAAGAAAAGGGGACGAAAGTGAACAAAAGCTAGGGAGGATGTTATTAGTAACTGAAAGAAGGGAGGAGAAGAGAGCAGTAAAGACAAACAGCGAAGTGTCACGGTGTTCAAAGGTTCTTGTATTGGAGGAGGCACCACCTCTCAGTCTTCAGGTTTGTCATGATACTGTGAAGCAAACAAACAAATGCACGGGGGGAGTGACTCTCATTCGTTTGTTAAGTGTGCTGCTTATTGTGGCTGAAAATTCAGAGGAAAGCTTTATCATGCTGAGAGTGAAATTCTTGACATTTGCTGAACTGCAATGCAAATGAGATGCGTGAAACAGCTATTTGTTTAACAAGATCTTAAACTGGTCCTTCAAGTAGTTTAACACAATACACAGAGAATGCTGCCCCAGCCCTGCTTGGCACTCCCCAATGTCAAATGTCTTCAGCGCTTTAAGGTGTAAAAGTGAAAGAATAGGCTACAAATAGAAAAGCTTTTGTCATAATTACATCAGATGTGTTTCCTGTACACTATTCCATTCAGAGGTTTGGGGTCAGTAAGAATTTTAGTTAATAGTTAATAGTTTTATTAAGCAAGGATACATTAATTAAACTGAGAGTAAAACATTAACATTGTTTAAAGAAATCTTTGAGGGCTGTTCTTCTGAATGTTCTAAATTCCAGAAAAAAAACTATCAAAACATCACAAAGTAAATTACTTAAAAAAAACCCCCAGTAATAATATTTGCCAAAATTACTTTTTCAATCAAATGATTGCAGCTTTGGTGAAAAAAACCCCAAAAACATTCATGAGCATAACTTCATCAATAAATAGATAAATAAACTCGCTGACCCCAAATTTTTAGTGCTACAAAATGTTGATTGCAGACAATTGCTTCGAAATAACTTTCAAAGTTTTTGCTCTTGATTCTGTCTTAGCTAGAATAACACTATTACTCAACACTAAAAACGTGAACACAAAAAGGCACACTGGCATTCAGATTCAACTATGTATTATTTAACTTTGCTGAAAGAATTGTATAAGATGTGCTATTGCGGTATATTGTCACAAAATGTCGACATGTGTTCAGTGAAATGGGGAGTAAAAGTGAAATTGTTTTTAAAAATGTTTGACTTTACAATTTTTTATGGTTTCGCTTAATCCAATAAGCGCCAAAGCAGCTCCATGAATACAGAAATAAAAGAATAAAGCATTGGCAGTCATCTCTTAGACACAGACATATATAGACTTGACAGGAAACATTTCAATCATTGAAATAATTTGATCTTTATGTACATGTATTTGTATAGATGTGAAATGGCTTTTATTACTCTGATCACAATTGACCAATTTTATAAAAGTCTACAGGCATTTATAAATGCTTAATTATAACCAAAAGCATTCTGTGAAATATGTGGACAATAGGCTACTCTTTTTTTCCCCTCAGTATTTAAACCATATACTTTTACATTTTATTTTTTTTCTCCCATTTTTGCCAAAAAGTATTCACATGTAAAACAGAAGTGCCATTCTGTGATTGGTAATGTGATCCAGTTACTAACAAAGAGTGTTTCAGAGAAAGTGAACACAGACATCAGAATGCACAGTTCATAAACCAATGGCTACTGAAACAAGTATGTGAGAAAATATAATAATTCACATAAACACATCTGCAAAGACAAGGAAACTATTGTTTCTATAAGTATCGTTTCCACTGCCATAATATCATACAAACAGGGACAAGATAATGAAATGTTTTCAATATTTTCCAGTCATTTTCTTTCAGTGCCTTTCAGTCTCTTTCAGAAGATTTTTTTGAAAATGCTGCATAAAAATTTAAAAATGATATTCCACTGGAGATTTCGGCAACGCTACTTTTAAAAGCTCTTAATTGTAGTATGTAGTAGATATGGACAAAAAAGGGAGAACTAACATTTTAACTCCGACCTCAGTTTTAACCGTCAACACTCTGTGCCATTGTGAACTTTAGTGAATGTGACACATATATTCAAATATGACCAATATAATTGCCATCAGTAATTCATTTAACATTTTCCCAACAGTTCAACACACATGAACACAATCACATTTTGGTTCATTTCCCATCCTAAAATAAGTTTTTCAAAGATAAAGATTCAGTATATCGGGGGATATTTAGATAAAGCTAAATGTCATGCTCTTTTCAACAAAGATACTTTTTTTTAAAGCTATCAAAATTTGTGTGGAATGTTTGCCTTTTATGTTACGATAAACAACAGAATACTTGAGATGAGCCTAAAAAGCTTCCGTTGACTGCTCCTTTTCGATTTTCTGACTATAATATATGCTTTATCTGACTTTTCCAGATAAATAAAATACCTTATTTGCATTTAACCTTTAAAACATTAAAAGGCCAAAAACTCCACAAACACTTCATGTCATATGACGTCACGGCCCTCAAAGCACAAAAGGGAGGGATGTGCAAGAAGAAGAGGTAAACAGCAGGTAAAACAAAACACGATGGAAGACTAAAGATGGCCTTAGACCTGTGTGGATGAATAACATGGCATCCCGTAGGTCTTTTTAACTCTTGGCGCGAGGAGATGTAACTGCCCCAGTTGCTCTGGTCCACAGAGGCGGCTCTGTCCCTGGGTCCATCTCCAGGGTCTGTGAGGGTCAGACGTCAGTGCTGATGGCTCGTGTATTGGTGTAAAAGTCCGGCGTGCTCCGATGGCTCAGCACGGGGCCGTACATGGCGGCCAGACCAAGGGCAGTGGCGCCATGGTTCTCGTAGTGAGTGGGCATGTAGGACAGACGTTCTCCGCCATTCCGCATCTCATCCGTGCCACGGAGGTAGTAGGGCGAGCAAGTCGGGCAGTAGCTGTGAGGCGGAGCGGGGTCGTAGGGCAGAGAGAGAGGTGTGACGGCCGCCCCATCCACTCCCGGAGCGCTGCATGCGTTGCAGGCGAACTGTGGCTGAGGATCTCCGACCGAGCCCGCCTCCCCTTCTGACTCATTCCTCTTACAGCAGTAATACTAGGTTTGAGACACAGAGGAAACTAGTTTAGACATAAGGCCTTCAACGCAGATCTTCCTCAAACTGTTGAGTAACACGCAGAACTTTATTTGGCCGCGGAATGATTCAGTTTCAGTTTTTGAAATAACCGGTTTTTAGGTTAACAAGTACCTAGGCTAAACAGTGCTTAGTTAAAAATACTAAATAAGTGTACTACAAATACATTTACATATCAACAGTATGTGTTCAATAAAAATACCCTGCAGTCGTATTTTTTAATAATAGTAAACTGGTATACTCAATTACTTTTGTACTTAATGCACTTTAATTATGAAGAAGTAGCTCTAAAGTTCAACTAAATGCATATTTAAGTAAGTGGTAAAGCGAAAATATTGCAAGAATACTTCAGGTACACTTTAAATATCTTGCATCATTCAAAGATCACACAATCCTCATCGATACTGACATTAAAACATGTTTTAGATTTATTAATACATATATGTATTAGAAATAAGAGATGTGCATTGTGCACAAGTAGTAATAATTTATAATTTAACTTAACTAATAATTCATTATTTTTTATCTGTCTCAAACAATACGTACAGTATATAAATATGTTAATAGATCTGAGATATACTTTTTATGAAATATATGTATTTTATGTATTTACAATATGACATATGAGTTTGAATTTTGAAAACATTCTTGTAATCATCACAGATAAGTAATTTAAATTTTTTTTTTTATTATTCAATGCGAACTAAACATATCAACCAATTTCAGCCTCTTTCACTGCTTTTTTGCTGTAAACATGTGCTAAAAAAAACTTATTTCACCTTGAGATTTAGCATTTTGTTTCCTTATTCATCAGCTCTGCGTCATGTTCCGCGTAAATGGCTCCTTAGCCCTGCAATGAAATGCAAATGCAATGCTCACCTGGAGTCTACAGTAACAAAGCACTGCAATGATACACAGGAGTATCACTGTTGCGAGAATTCCTCCGGTTATGACAACAGTTCCAGCTGTCATCCGACCAGATCTCCATCAAACCCTGAGAAAAAAAGAGAGGGAGTCAACTGTATCACTGAAACTTCATTTCCATATGTACCAACAAACAGATACTGAAACCACTGATTTAAAACAATTCCAGCTAAATACATGTAAATAATTCCCAGCACTCACAGCTGGATTATACGTGGATAGATTGGGCTCAGCACTTACATTAGAAGAGAGCAGAGGGGACGACAGGCCACAGAGAGTTTGTACTGCTGCTTCTCCTGACACTCGGCTCATGGGTTGCGGACGCTCAACTGTACAGTTTCTGGATATCACAGAAGAAGTGAACTTCTGTTACAGCAATAGTTTAACAGCCACAATAACCGTTCCATCCAGAAGGAGGCAGTACAATATAAGATATGCATACATTACCACAGCACAGTATACTTGTATGGCATGCACATTACATTTTTAACATTTATTCAGAGTAATGCGTTAATGGGATATTGACAACTACAAAGATTGTAAGCATACATTAAGTTTGGAGATTGATACTGAGATCATAATTCAAGGCAATAAACACATAATCAAGGATAATGTAACCACTGGCAGAACATGGTGGAAAAGAGAAAGCAAACTTGGTGGAAAACATAAAAACAGCTGAGCAGAATATTACCCTTATTTTTATTGCTGTATAAAAACCAATGAAAAACATAAACTTAAAAGCAGCATTACTACAAAGCAACTTATATTCATATACAATTGAAACTAATGTACTAGTAAAATAATTCAAGTCCCCTTATACGGAACCCAGCCTTATCTGGTTTAAAATCATGGATGTTATCCCATCCATCACAAGTCTTCTTCCTATCCATTTTCTCAGAGTAAAAGCACTAAATTATATACAGGAATGGTGGAATGCTAATGCCGTTAAAAGCAATGTGCCATCTATTCTCCCTGGAATGTAGCCAAGCAGTGTGTTACTGTCCCCTGTGCCGCTTGCCAGCAGTTAAACTCCAAGAAAGTACGGATGTAAGATCTTTTGGTGGGCTGCTGGAGGTCAAACCCCTCATGGCAACACTGACAGCAATGGACCACTGATAGACATGTTTGGACAATTACATGCAGCTGATAGGCTAGACAAGGTCACTGTAAGTACACTGAGAATGCTTTGAATAACAATGACGGGTGGGAATTGGAGAGTGTTTGTGTTTATCCGAGTATTTTCTTGTGCTAATTTGTGGCGATACTGAAGTGTGAAATGTAATATCAAAGTGATGGCATTTCTGCACACAATCCCAAAATCCGCTCACTTGGTGATCATCTTGGCAACACCCCAATGCAGCTATTTTCTGTTATCTACAATATGAGGAAAGGCCAAAATGAAAAAAAAAAAGCTTACATAATGCATAAATATAGACAGCCATTAATTAAATAAATCAATTAATCTATAAACATCAAATCGAGTAGGAGCCACTCAATAAAAGATTTTGAGATAAAAAATCATTCTTTGTTTTATTCATATATTATATTAAAGCAACCACTAACAAAAATAGTCCAATGTGCAAAACAACTGCAACAAGACACACTATATGAAACCAAATACAAAAGCTGTCAGTTCAGTGGTACCTTAAGATAGCTAAAAGGTACATCTTTGTGCCTGTACTTCGTCAGAATACTCCATCTGAAATCCATGGTTCAACTGTAATGAACCTATGAGAATACTTTTTGTATAAACAACAACAAAAAAAGATTATATTCAACAATTACTGTAACAGATGCTCTCCAAAATTGGTCTACGGTGACATAGAGAGAAACAGAGGAAACAAATTGTTATTTTTATTTTCATGTACAAAAAGCATTCTCATTGTTTCATAATGTATAAGCCTCCCAGTTTTCCTTCATCCAATATTGCTAAAATTGTGACTTGAAGACGAACTGAGCATTTACATGTTTGGAACGTCATGGGGGTGTGATTAATGACAAAATTCTAATTTTGGGGTTGGAGTAACCCTTTGAAGATTTTACCAATAAGGCGATCAGGTGATTTTTTTTTTACTAAACGCTAGATGGGACTTTTCTTTATAGAGCAATACCATTCACTTTCCTGTGTGGCTTGTCTTTTTCTTCTTAGACCCAATATGTCTCTGACCATACATACTGCATAACTATATTACAAAGAAAACCACACCGCACCGCGACACTTAAGCCAAAAAAGGAGAATCATTAAATTGAGCTATGCATTAAATTGGTCCTCCGGTCCCTGGAGAGATTTTTTTGTAAATGGATAGTCAATTATTCACAGTGAAAAGTAAAAGACACCCCTGGGCACAGTGAACACTGTGATAATAGAAGCACCATACCACCGTTCATTTGGCAGATTACATTTCAATGTTTTTGGATTTATCTCAGACTCACAAGCTGATGATAGTTTCCCCATCCCGCAAAAATGTTTGAGCGACTGTATGTTTTCCTTAGTTTATTCACGTTTATACATATATGTGCATAATATGAGCTCCCATGTATATTATGCAGGTATGTGAGGAGATGCAGACAGAGATGTGCTGCAAAAGGAAGTGTGACCTGGCGCAGGCCTTGTCAGCATGCTCGTTTATCACCTGGCTCAGTCTATTACACCAATGAGTCTGCAGATCAATAGACAGATGCTCGTATATCTCTGTTGCCATGGTACCTAGGGCTGCTGACCCACTTCTCCCCAAATACCCAAGCACACCTCTCCTTCGTCCGTTCTCTAGTTTCTTTCCTTTTACTTTACTTTCCTTTTTAATTTCAAGTTACCGCTATGTTTCAGTGCATCGCCAGCACACATCAGCCATCTTTACACTGCCAAAGCAGCAGAGGGCCCACATCCAAAACTGCACATATATTATAAAAAGGTGATTTTTTACTGGAAAAAAAAGTAAAATGTATTTTAATACATTTTTAAATGTAATGCAGGCCGTTTTTGTGCATGTCTGCTGCTTTTCCAGAACAGGGCTGTGTCATTATAACTCACACATCAGATACTCCGCCAAAAAAAACATCTGTTTGGTTTTCATTATCAAGCTTGTCTTCATTTTCAAGCCAAATCAATTTAAACTTCTGATATAGTGTTCTTCTGAACGCACACATCTGAAGCGCACCCACAGAAAGCAGCTGTCACATGGCACAGGACTACTAAACTAAGTTCCTGTCTTATTGTGCTTAAATATTTAAATACACACAAGTTTATGTTAAAACATGCATAAGTTACAAAAGCACTGTTGGCTATATCTGGGAAATATATCACATTTATATTAGGTCTGTGTATTAAGTGACAGCAGCATAATGTACAGTACCTATACTACCGTCTATGCTGTTAATATGATCCAAACAATCAAATAAATCACTGCTCTAAACTAAATAACTTTTGAATACACAGAATTTACAGGACAAGGCATATATACGAGACATTTCTTACTTTATTGCTGTTTTTAAATGCTCTAATGTGAAGATAAACTTGACAGTTGTGGGCCGGGCAATGGCTTGTTCTGAGACACTGCTTATGATTTATAGGGATTAAAAAAGCAGGCGAGTGGATTATTTGAAATTTTTAAGATTTATTTTAGTGTTTGCCATTAGAAGTCCCTGTTGCTATAGAAACATACATTGTTCTAAGATGTGTTTAGTACTGCGCTTGCACACTGGTTGATCTAGCCTGAATTTTCTTTTTTTTTTTTTTTTTAAATACTGCAGTAAACTAAACAACATTTGCGACATTGGTGATTTCAAATAGCATCCATTCAAAGAGATGCACTTGCATGCCTGTGATGCGTTTTAAAGATGGCCACCAAGTGACAGGACTTGTCTTAAAGGGACTTTGGTAGTATATAACTTCCTCTCACTTCCTCTTGCCTGCTCAGTTTGCTTGTCTAATTTCTCTTTCTCTCTCCTTGCCAAAAATAAGACTCTTCTCACTTCCTTAGCTTCCCCTCTGCTTCTTTTTAAAGGAGCACATGATGACACTTCCCCTCAGTCCTCTGGAAGAGTGTGGCATCTGTCCTCCCTGCCTTTGCTCCAGAACAGTTATGGACTTTTTATCTGGCAGCTCTGTCTGACCTCTTATCTGTCCGACCGCACCAGGCCCAATATAGCTGTGGGCATTCCACATGTTTACGACACAAATATGTCTGCAATGTGAAAAGTAAAGTCACATCACATCAAACATGACAGAAAAAACAACACTGAACTTAATTTAGTGTCTAGTTTGAAGACACATTAATGTCTCCAAACAGAGGCTGTCATGTTAGCAAAAGTCCTAGAGGTTCAAAATTCCTCAAACAGGAACCCAGTAAGAGTTCAAAAAGCAAACTTTGAAGACCACCATAAACAAAAGGAACATTAATAAGATGCTCAGGATTAATTAGACTAATACTAAAGTGAAAACCCTGCTAAAAACCAAACCTTGAAATATGAATGAATTCCAGGCTCTTTATGTAGTGGTAGTTTTATTGGTAAAGCTAGTTAAGATGCCTGATGAGAATATCAGCATTCTGTGCTAGAAACCATCATCCCAAACAACATACAGCATGCCAGAGAGCAACTACGGTGGTCTTTTTTTGCAGCAGTGTTGTTTTCTCAGTGTAAATAACCTCATATATCACTATTTAAGGTGGCAGCAAGACTGTTCACGTCACTGAGCAAGCTAAACAAGACAAAATAAATGTCCTATGGTTAAGAAAATGCTAAATATAAATGACTTGCACTGAGCGAACCCCTGTTTGACAAGTTTTGGCGTGTTGAACACTGTGCGACTATTAAACAGCTAATTTCCCTCAACATTCTCATTTTCCTGCCTTATGATTATGCCAGCTTTGCAACAAAACAACCACAGCAGCGTGACACTAATAGAAAATAACTTGCAAAGAGCTGAGATTGCACTCTATGGACAGCCCTAAGGGCCATTACTGGAATAGTCCGAGCTTTAATTTACTTTAATCGCAGTTCTAGCCTTTATAACATACACTTAAACCACTGCGTATAATAAGAGAAGAAAAAGAGATGGAAATCAAATCCCGTTCAGCGTAAATTTTCTCATAATCCTTCTTTGTTGTGAAGAATTCTCCTACAGTGGGCTGCTTTCTTAAAGGATTTAGGGAGATCATGTTTAGCTTCTCTTTGGGAGCGGAAAGTAGAATTGAACTGAAAGTCAGAGGTTTTAATGTATTTCTATTATCACAGCTCACTGTGGTGTTTTTCCTCTTTTTGTTCTCAGATTTCTAGACCATACCAGGAAATAAATGAATAATAATAATAATAGTAATTTTATTTCACTGTGGGATACTACTCTTATTACATGCCATAACTGCTTCTGTCTGTCAAATAAATGAGCATTCCGTCATCATTTAGTCACCCTCATGTCATCTGATCCCTGTATGACTTTTACAAATAAATAAATATTAGACCTCACTGGCGTTTTTTTAAAAATATCTTCTCTTATTTTCCTCTGAAGAGGTTTCAAATAACATGAGGGCGAGAAAATAGGAAGAAATAATTTTTATTTTTGAGTCAACTATCCCTGTAACACCAGATTGCTCTGGGAATACTGTCTTGTAAGTTGTTTTGGTTAAGTGACAGTTAATAATATCAAGTAACTAACTGACAGTTGTAAAAAGCACCATACACTCCCTGATGTATAGAAGCACTCAGATCAGCTCAATGAGCTTTGACACAGTCAATGAGAGATATTTAAGGAACTGTTTAAAGGAATCACAGTAGTGACTGATTTATATCATATCGAATCCCACGTCTCTGGTGACAGTGAGAGTTTTGGAGATGGCTGACTGAGAAACCGATGACCAGAGAGAACTTGTTCTTAGGCCACCTTCATTTCAACATCATCAGCTTTTGGTTATTCAACTTTAATGTCTCCTGGATTGATTGAAATAGAGCTATGCTTCATATTCTTATTCTATTTTCATTTCATGATGAAATGAAACCTCAAACGCTCAAATGAAACCTCCAAACCTATAATGTTGCAGCTTTAGTTTTAGGCTCTCTCTCCAGCTGGGCCTGTATATGCCAGCGGGTCTCTGTTGCCTGATTTATGGACGGCCAGCATGCACATCCCGCCCCAAGGACAAATCAAGAGACAGCTTCAGATGTCAGGCTATAAAGCAGCTGCTGACTGGGTTCTTATTCAGCAATTGCCGCTACCCCACTTAATTCACTGAGGTTTATTTAAAGCACAAAAAGAGACAATCGGAAATTGTTGGGTGATTTAAAAAAAAAAATATTTATAGACATGAGGCTCATAGTTTAGGGGGGCAGATGCAATCTGCATAAATGCTAGAGTAAAGAAGACTAATACTTAAAAGAGAATAAATAAGAGAATACAATTTTATATTATGTATATGATTTTTTTTATAATTGACCCTGGACCACAAAACCAGTTATAAAGGTAATATTTTAATTAAGATTTATACATCACCTGAAATCTGAATATATGCCCTTTCCATTGATCTATGGTTTGTTAGAATAGGACAATATTTGGCCAAAAAAAGGAAAAAAAAGAGAAAATTGCCTTTAATGTTGTCTAAATAAAGTTTTTAGCAACGAATATTACTAATCAAAAATTACGTTTTGACATATTTATAGTAGGACATTTACAAAATATCTTCATGGATATACCCAAATATAAACACTCAGGACAAGAAATCATGTAAAACATATAGCAAAATAACAAACAGTCACAAAATGTAAATGCATTTTTGGCTTGTTCCCACATTTCAGTCACAACCACTGACAAAACCTCAAAGCCGACCTGCAGTAGATTAGGTGGCATGCTAATGAGTTAATTCAGTAGAAAGAGAACGTTTTAAATCGCTGTTTAGAAGTCATACAAAGTGCAAAAAATGGCAACACAAAGAAGCATGCACACGTCCAACTCAGCAGTAAGTATTAAAGCTCTCGCTTTGGATAGCTCGAGCGATACTGAGCAGATGACTCAGTGCTCTGTTCACTTATAAACACATTGTAATTTGTTTTTGATGTGTGCTACATAAGTCAGCAACAAACAGAAACCGCCGCAATCACAATGCTGAGAGGCTTCTCTTGACACAGCTTGTCGGGCTGATCTATGATGTCACTTATAACAACGCTGTGGGGAGATAGTAAGGTGAACGTCCTTCTTCATTATTAAAATGAATCTCTCCTCCGCAGCCGCGAGAGCCGGTTCTCGCTCTGTGAAATGGAGAGGCAGGAGCTCTGATCATTTTTGAATGAATCCCTTCTCCTGATATATCCACTCTTAAATAATGGCTTGAATATTTCGGTGAGGAAGCCTCTAACTTTGCACTCGAAATCAAGGCAAGCCTGCAATTTTTAAGTGGGCCCTTTTCAATTATTCAAATATCATTCCTGTAACAATATTTTTCCATCACTGGGCCATTTAGCCAGGTAGCGAAGGAAGGATTTTTCACCCCATTCTCTTCAAAAAGCACTCATCTCTGCTGTGTATGGAGAGAATATATTCATGTCGAAATCTGGGGCAGTTGCATGGATTTAAAAAATGAACAGAGAGGAGAGGAATATCATCATTCGTTTTTTCTTTGTCAAAGAGTTTAAATGCTATCCTGTCCATTTATCAACCACTGGAAAACCATCTGAATTGTCATCTCATCTGAACATT